>NW_017731428.1:3367027-3387860 GCF_001890085.2 Hipposideros armiger | reverse complement strand
AAAAAAAAGAGTACTGACTAGTCTAGTACTCACCTGGCACTATGCATAGTTATTACCATATAATTGAAACATATTCCCTATGCTTTACTTTACAGCCTCATGATTATTTTGTAACTTCCAATTTGTACTTTTTAATCCCTTCACCTTTTTCACTCTGTCCCACAACCCCACTCCCATCTACCACCCTGATAGATCTACTACCCATCTGACACCATAGTTGTTACATTATTATTGATTATATTCCTTCTGCTATACCCTACCTCCCCATGACTACTGTGTAACAACCAATTTGTGCTTCTTAATCCCTTCCCATTTTTCACTCACCCCCAACACTCCTCCCATCTTGGAACCATCAAAATGTTCTTTTTATCTATGAGTGAGTTTCTGTTTTGTTTGTTTATTTTGTTCTTTAGATTCCACATATAGGTGAAATCACATTGCATCTGTCTTCCTCAGTCTGACATACTCCACTCAGCACAATACCCTCCAGGTCCATCTATGCCACCACAGATGGCAAGAACCCATTCCCTTCCATGGCCAAGTAATATTCCATTATATATACTCGTATATACCACCTCCTCTTTATTCATTCTTCCATCGACAGACACCCAGGCTGCCTCCACATCTTGGCCATTGTAAATAACGATGCAATGAACGAACATATGGATGCACACATCTCCTCAAAGTAGTGTTTTGCGTTTCTTCAGATAAATACCCAGAAGTGGGATTACTGGGTCCTTCTTTGTCTCTTGTTATAGCCTTTGTTTTAAAGTCTATTTTATCTGGTATAAGTCTTACCATTTTATTTCCATTTCCATTTTCATGATATATCTTTTTCCATCCCTTTACTTTCAGTCTGTGTGTGTCTTTCAATCTAAGTGAGTCTCTTGTAGGCAGCATATGTAAGGGTTTTGTTTTGTTATCCATTCAGCCACCCTATGTTTTTGATAGAAGCATTTAATCCATTTATAATGAAAGTAATTGTTGATATATATGTAGCTATTGCCATTTTATTGTTCATAATTTTGATCCCCCCCCCCCCATTTTACAGAAGTCTTTCTAAGATTCCTTGAAATTCTGGTTTGATGGTGATGAGCTCCTTTAGCTTTTTCTTGTCTGGGGGCTCCTTATCTGTCCTTTGATTTTAAATTATAGCTTTGCTGCATAGAGAAGGCTTAGTTGTAGATCCTTGCTTTTCATCACTTTGAATACTTCCTGCCAATCCCTTCTGGCCTGCAAAGTTTCTGTTGAGAAATCAGCTGACAATCTTATGGGAGTGCCCTTATAAGTTACGTGCTGCTTTTAGGATTCTCTCTTTGTCTTTAACTTTCGCCATTTTAATTGTAATGTGTCTTGGTGTGGACTTGTTTGGGTTCATCTTGTTTGGGACTCTCTGTGCTTCCTGGGCTTATACGTCTATTTGCTCTACCAGGTTAGGAAATTTTCAGTCATTATTTCTTCAAATGGATTCTCAATCCCTTGCTTTCTCTCTTCTCCTTCTGCTACCCCTAGGATGTGAATCTTGTTATGCTTGATATCGTCTCAGATGTCTCTTAAACAATCCTCATTTTTTTAAAAAATTCTTTTTTATTTTTGCTGTTCTGATTGACTGTTTTCTGCTACCTTGTCTCTCAAATTGTTGATTTGATCCTCTGCTTCATCTAGTCTGCTGATGATTCCTTCTAGTGCATTATTGCATTCTTTACTTCTGACTTTTTAAAAAAGGTTTCTATGTCCTTTTTTGTGCTTGCTATCTCTTTGTTGAAGTTCTCACTAAGTTCCTTGAGCATCCTTATAACCAGTGTTTTGAACTCTGTCTCTGGTAAGTTGCTTGCCTCTATTTCATTTAGTTCTTTTTCTGGAGTTTTCTTATGTTCTTTCATTTGGATATATTTGTTTCTTCATTTTGGCTTCCTCTTTATTTGTTTCTATGTATTAGGTAGATTTGCTATGTCTCTTGCCAGGTGACCTTATGTAGTAGGTGCCCTTTGGGGCCCTGGCACAGTCTCCCTGGTCACCTGAGCCAGGTGCCCCAGGAGTGTTTCTTATGTGGGTTGTGTGTGCCCTCCTGTTATAGTTGAGACTTGATTGCTATTGGCATGTCAGTGGGTGTATTTGATTCCTAGGCTGACTAGCTATGGGGTTTGGCCACATCCATAGCTTACGGGCTGCTATGCTGGGGGGCTTACCACCTGGGGCAGGATTCACCCCAGTACGCTCTGGTACCTTTGAGACTGTACTTTTAGCCACTTGTGGGCTAAATGGGCAGTGCTCTGTGGTGGTCTGAAGCCAACCAAAGACTTGGTTCTGTTGGTTCTTGGGTGGAGTTCTGGTGCAGGCCCAGGTCACCCACTACCTGTGACTGGTCGGGGACTACCTGGTATGAGCTACAAAATGATCCATGGTCCGTTGCTGCCTTTGTTGCCTGGAGGGATGTGGGAGCATCCAAGCTCAGAACTGAAGATAGGTGTCACCAGTACTGGGCCTGGAGTTGCTCCGTGAAAAGCCAGGACATACTGAGGCCTGCTGCCATCTGCCGGCTCCAGTAAGGTTCAGCTGTGGATAAAGACTCCTGCAGTACAGAGTTGAGTGTGGCAGGGTCTCAGTGAGTCCGCAGGGGGGAGCTGAGGAGCTCACCAGGCGAATCAGGTTCAGATTTGGCCATAAGCGTAGGGACGGGCTCAACACAGGAAAGATGGCGTCCACCTGCAGGCTGCGCGGAGGAAGATCGCTCGCAGAGAAATTGCCGACTGCCCTCCAGGGCGCACCCCCGGTCACGGTCCCTCCGCGGGAGCCCATGGTAAGTACCTACGGGCGATTCTGTGGGCAGACCCTTTAAAAGGACGTCTGGGTTTCCTGCCGCCTTCCGTCCCACGTGGCTGGTCAGAATCCCCACTGTTTTTCACAGCCAGATGTTGTGGGGACTCCTTTCCGGGCACCGATCCTCCTGGATGGGGAGCCTGGTGTGAGGCTCGGGTCCCTTGCTCCTCCCTGGCGAACCTCCATGGCGGAGGTATCCCTGCCAATTTTCATCCGCCACACAGAGGTTTGGGGTTAGCCCGTTCCGCGTTGCCGCCCCTCCTACCAGTCCCAACACAGCGTCTTTATACTCTTAGTTTTCAAACTTCTGTTCAGCTAAATGTCAGATGGTTCTCTAGGTTGATTGTTCTATAATTTAGTTGTAATTCTGATGTGTTCATGGGATGGTCAAGCACAGCGCGTATCTACTCTGCCGCCTTGGAACGTTCTCCCATTTTTCCCTGTTATTAACATCTTATATTAGTATGGTAGTTTTTTGTTTTTGTTTTTGTGGTTTTTACAATTGATGAACCAATATTGATATATTATTAATAACTGATGTCTATCGTTTATTCAGATTTCCTTAGATTTTATCTAATGTCCTTTTCCTGTCCCATCCAGGAAGTGTGGCGTCTCTTTAGGCTCCTCTAGGCTGTGACAGTTTGTCAGACTTTCTTTGTTATTTAATGAGCTCAACAGTTTTGAGGAGCACTGGTCAGGTATTTCATAGAATAGTCGTTAATTGGGATTTGCTTGATGCTTTTCTCATGATTACTCTGGAGCTACGGGTTTTTGGGAGTCAGGCCATGGCGGTGAAGGGTTGCACTTATTTTTAACATCAAAATTCAGTGAGTTTAGATGAAAATGCCTTGTGGTTGATATAATATGCTTACAAAATTGCCATGCTGATAAGGGATAAGAAGAGCACCTGAACCCACAAAAGAAAACAACAACAAAAAAATCACACAGACATGTTTTCTGCATTTAACTGCCTTCTCCTCCACCCCCTCACCCTGAAAGCCACAACGCTGCAACTTCTGAATCTTGATGCTTCTTTCTAAATGAAAGTAAACTGACTCAGAAGGAGCCAGGAAGCTATTGCATTTCCCACCCAACCCAACGTCTTTCTGCTTCTGTGTTTTCTTCCTGAACAATCTTAGGGTCAGAAGGTAGGGAAATAATTCTATTCTCAAGAGTCTGCCCAGCCGGGGAGCCCCTCACTCTGCCCCTCCCTCCTTCACACATTTATTAAATTCCAGGATCTATGCTTGGGCTGAACAGATGATTGAGACAGGGCTGCTGCTGTTAGGAGCTAGTGTTTGGAAGGAGAGGCGTACGATGAAGGTCACGTGTCATAGGTCTTGCAAAGTGGGAATGTGCTTGGAGTTTTACGGCCCAGTGGAGAAGAGGGGAGGTCATTCTTTTGGGTTTGTATGACGCTTGCCAATCAAACAATGGGGCAGTGTCGGATGCCAATAAAACGAGCATATTTCATTGGCCCCCAGGCAGGGGCCAATGAAAGCAGAATTTAGCTAGGAAGTTCTTTTATTAGATACAGCCTCCCGGTAAGTGATAGATACCTTTTCCCTTCCAAGTTCTGCCTGTGTGATGGCAAATGGTTTGCTTTGCACCCAGGCTGGCGCATGGGAGGTAATCCAGCTTTTCCAGAGGCCATGCCATGGTGTACCAACCCCTAATCCTTAAGTGCCTGGATTTTTCCACAAAGCTTATGACAAAACAACCCCTAGGAGAGGGCAGAATGGTGCTTTGCAAAACACTCTGAATCTTGAGCCAGAAGGTTTGGGTTCAATGTAATGTTAATGAAAATTTCCTCTATGTGGAGGACATATTAGAAAAGCCAGCTTTTATGCTAAATGCCTCATATGCGTTGTCTCATATAATCCTCCAAATAGTAAGAGACAATAATCATTCAAATGAGAGTTACTAATTATTGAGCATTTATTATGTGCCAGGGCTTTTTAAAGAGCTTGACATGTATTACTTCATTTAATTTTCACAATAGCCCCCTAAGTGCATACAGCTTAAGCAAGTAGCTTGCTCAGTTTTTAACCTATGTAACCATCCACCACAGAGCTTAAGATTCAGAACATTTCCCAGCAGCCTCCCTTGTGTCCAACACCCTGTGCGCCCCCGTCCTCCCCACTCATTACCATCCTCCCCAGACCCCTAAGTAACTGCTCCTCTGACTTCTAGCACCATACATAAGTTTGGCCCATTTAAAAGATTAATTAGTTTCATTAAGGTGAAATTCACATCACAAAATAAGCATTTTAATGTGAACAATCCATGTACAACCATCCCCTCCATGAGGTGTGATCACAAAATACGGTGAATGTTTCAATAAAAAAAATTATTACAGTAAAAGACACAATGCCATTAGGCCCCCTCAGCATACCCCTTCCCCTCGAACACAATTATCCCATCGTTCTTGCCACTTTCTGAAGCAGTTCTGAAAGTCCTCTTTCGTGAGTGTCTTTAGTTGCGCTGCCATGGCTGCCTCGATGTCCTGAATCATTTACCTTTCATGGTTGTTTTGACTTTGGGGAAGAGCCAGAAGTCACATGGTGCCAGATCCAGTGAATAAGGTGGATGAGGACACACTGTAATGTTTTTATTTGACAGAAATTGCTTTACACCAGAAGCGATGTGTGACACGGAAACTTTCCGCTGTGATCACAAAATACGGTGAATGCTGCCGCCGAGTGCCATCCAATGGAAAGGCAGGGATCTTCAATACGGGAAGCGGCACATCGAACCCTAGTAACAGTGTGTGACAAGTTTCAACTTGTTTGGTGCAGTCAGTTGGGTGTGAGCTACAGTTGAGGGAAGGTGTGTTTTAAAGTGTGCCATAAATTATCCTCCATCATGACAATTCTCCATGTCACAGATCGCTTCTGGTATATAGAAATTTCTGTAAAATTAAAACATTATGGTGTGTCCTCATCCACATTATTCACTGGACCTGGCACTGTGTGACTTCTGGCTCTTCCCCAAAGTCAAAATGATTCAGGACATCGAGGCAGCCACGACAGTGCAACTAAAGACACTCACGAAAGAGGCCTTCCAGAACTGCTTCAGAAAGTGGCAAGAATGATGGGATAAGTGTGTTTGAAGCAAGGGGGAGTGTTTTGAAGGGGATTAATGGCAATGTGTCTTTTACTGTACTAATTATTTTAAATTTAAACATTCACCATATTGTTTGATCATACCTCATATCTAGTCCCAAAACATTTTCGTCACTCCAAAAGGCAGTCCCATACTCACTGAGCAGTTGGCCTGTTTTTGAACATCAAATAAAAGAGTCACTCAGCGTGTGCCCTACTAGGTCTGATTTCTGTCTCTCAACAAATGTTTGTATGAGTCACCCATGTTGTGTGTTCAGTGGGTACCAATATCATCACCATTTTATAGATGAGGAAACTAAGGCACAGCGAGATTAACCTGCCCATGATCATTCAGCTGGTAAGTGGTCAAGCGAGGAGTCCTCGCAAGTGTGTCCTGGAACCCTTTTCCTGCAGTGGGTGACATATTACAGAGGAGGAAACAACTCCAGGGGACAAGGTAACAGGGTGACAGTAGCCATCCAGGGTTTCAGCAAGGTTCCTCTGATTGCAAAGTTCAAGCTGTTGATCACTAGGCCACTTTCCCCTTGACTAGCTGTGTGACTTGGGGCCTTTTTTGGGGGCCTCAGTTTCCCACTCTCAGTGAAGGCTTCTCAACCTTCTCTGCTGGGTTTTGGGAGGCTTGGTTGAGAGCCTTTGTACACCTTGCACTGTGATACAAACACAGTCATTAGAATTTAGTTGATTCTCTGATGTCGTGGCTCTTTGGAAACTTGAGGGGGGTTCTGTCTGGGTCCTGGGGCAGAGCTGTCACAGCTTGGGACTGCGAGCGGGGGCAGGCGCCAGTGGGAGCTCAGCCCCTCCTCTTCTGTCTGAGTGTTCGTAGAGCTTTAGTATTTCCTGCGGTTAGCTCTACCCAGAGGCCACCATGTCAAACACCTAAAATCCAGGGTCTCTGTGTTCAAGGCAGTTCATCTTCTGAAATATCCCTCTCAGCCTGGTGGCCTAGAACGTGCGCCCTCTGGCCAGGCCTTGCTGGAGTCCCATAAGATGGCTCTGTTACCATTTATGAAATTAGTTATCTGTTGGTCCAGAAGTCAGATTAGGAGGAAAAAAAAAAAAAAAAAAGGAAGCCAAGTGATCAGACATGGGACAGGTGTGCTCTCTAAGGGGGACAGTACTTTTTTGGAAAGAATCCCTATTATTTAATCCACTGCTAGAAAGCTAGCTTATTATCAGCTTCTATAAAGGTGACTTTAAGAGTTTCCATCCTATGAATGAATGTAAAATAATGTCATATCCTGAAATGTTATCCTCCTAAATCACAATTGTCATCCCTGTCAGGCACGGCGGTTTCTGTGAAGGCCTCAATCTCGTAGCCATTTCTGTGTGTCCCCTGGGAAAAATGTACTTGGGGTGTGGCCCCCTCAGAGTTCTGATCAATTATCCCCTCGGGCATGAAGTCTTCCACTCTAGGCTTATTTAAATCCCAGGGCTTCCCTTTCCAAACTCTTTCTAAGGGGAAAAATAAAAAAAGAAAGTTCCAGAATGCTCGACTGGCCCAGGGATGATTTGCCAGCGCAGTTTCCTGGATTACGGCGTCTTCCGCCATCAGCAAATCATGTGAAACAGTCTCCTGTCAGCTGTAAGCCCTGATTGGGAAAAAGAGCTGACACACAGGGCTTGTTTTCATAAAGTTGACATTTCTCATGAACAGCGCATTCCTGAGAGTGGGCAGTTGACCAAGACCAGGAATTCTCATTAGCTGGTGATAATCAGGCATGACTCTGACTGCGGAAGGCAGCCGGGAGGAGAGGTCATTCGTGTGGGCAGGGACGACCCACAGCTCATAACTGAAAAATACTAAAATGCTCTGTATGGGCTAGTAGTAATTCCTGTCACCTCCCCAACAGCTCTAACCCTCCCCGGGGACCTCCATCTTTTCACAACCCAGCAGCCCAAGGGTTAGTGCTGACCTGGCAAAGCCTTCCAGACAAAGTCCAGCTGGGGTTTGACCCTCCTTGGATGGATCTGTAGCAAACTGGTGGGTAAATAAATTTCATGCGTCTCTCGGCCGTGGTGCAACAGTTCCTTCCTCAGGCCCTGCAGAGACCTAGGTTCAGCATCCCCACCTTCTTCCTGCTTCCTGAGAATCGACCTCTGATCCCGTCTCTGCAGATTTGAAGGACATCTAGGAAATGAGTCAAACTGATCATTTCCCATCCAGAGGCCCAATCCCACCCTTCTCACATCCACACTCCCCACACAGTCAGCATTAGCTGTTTTTGTTCCTACCCTCATCTCCTGGTTTAGCATTTCCTGGTTTTTCCAAACAGAATGAGTCACTTCCTTCTCTGTGTTCCCATAATACTTAGAAGCTATCATGTCTCTGTGATCTAGTTTTATTTTATGAACACAGCAATTTTCTCTTATGCACATATGAAAGCTTGTGAATATGTCTTTCTCTCTTTTTTTTTTTTTTTTTTGCTTTGGCTCCTGGGAAGCTCAGAGTCCAATTTGTAGCTTCCCGTGATCAAGTGATTGATGTAGGCTTTGTGAATTAACTTTCTCCCTGGCTTTCTCTTACATTCAGCCTTTCCCCCTCTCCATTTACTTATTTATATATATTTGTATTATATTCATCTATGTGACCCATTTCCAATTTAAAAAATTGTTTTTGCATTATCAACTTTAATGAGGTCTAATTTACTTAAATAAAATGCATCCATTTTGCTAAAACTCGATGCATTTTATTTAAGTAAATTAGCTGATGAGCTTGACAGAGGTACACACCCATGTAACCACCATTATGATGATGACGTGGATCACATTTCCACCACCCCAAAGCTCCCTTTGCCCCATTCCCACTCCATTCACCCCCCACCTTGGTCCCAGGTACCACTGACCTGCTTTCAGCCACTACGTATTAGATTTATCTTTTTCTAGAGGTTCATAAAAATGGAACCATAGAGTGTATGGTCCTTTGCGTCTGGCTTTCTTCACTTGGCGTAATGCTTTGGCGATGTATTCATGTGTTTGTGCGTGCCAGCATTGGTTGCTTTTTGTTGCTTAGTAGTATTCCATTGAATGGCTCCATCACAATTCGTTTCTTTATGCCCCTGTTGACAGACACATGAACAATTTGCATTCCTGGGCTACTATGAATGAAGCTGCTCTCATCATTTGTGTATAAGTTTGGGTGTAGAAAAAGAAGATAGCTGATGGATTCATTGGGGTTCTTCAGAGACACAGAACCAGCAAGATTTATTCGTTTGTTCATTTATGTATGATAAGGAATTGTGGGGTTCACATGATTATGGAGGCCAAGCAGTCCCAAAATATGCCATCAGCAAACTGGAGGTTCAGGAGAATTGATGGTGTAGGTTCCGTCCAAAGGCCAGCAGGCTCGCGACCCAGGAAGAGCTGATGTTTCAGCCTTAGTCTGAAACACGTTGCTGTGCCGCATTGAAGGCAGTCAGGCAGGAGGCATGCCCTCTAATTGCAGGAGGGTCAGACGTTTTGTCCTATTCAGGCCTTCAACTGATTGGATGAGGCCCACCCAGATTAAGGAGGACACTGCTTTACTCAGTCCACCTATTTAAATGTTAATGTTTTCCGAAAACATCCTCACAGAAACAACCAGAATAACATTTGACCAAATAACTGGAGCCCAATCAAGTTGACACATAAAATTAACATTTGGTATCAGTAAAAGAACAAATAAATATATACTCTAATTCAATTATTGATGTTCGCATCAGGGCTTGCCTGCCTTTCTGGAGTATGCCTGCATCTGGAGGAGTGCATTCATCTGTAGGTGGTAGAAAGTCCAACTCCAGTGGCTGGAGCAAATAGATGTTTTTGCTCCTCACACAGCAAGAAGTCTGGACGTGGGTGGATGTGGCCTTGGCTCAGCTGCTCAATGGTGCCACCAGACACCTGAGCTCTGTCTCTTTTTTATCTTCCACATCCTGGTGCTGGGGTGTCATGCTTGTAGGTTGCAAGATCACCATCCCCAGGCTTCAGATCACACATGAGGCAGGGGAAGGGGGCAGAGGGAAGCAGGACTGGGGGAGACAGCTAAGTCTGTCCCTGTTTAGTAGGAAAGCAGGATTTCCCCAGAAACCCCACTTGGCAGATTCTTTCTTATATCTCATTAGCCCAAACTGGGTCATGTTACCACCCTCACGTTGCAAGAAAACTGGGGAGCAGGATTGTCACATCTGGTTTAGCCCAGGCAAGGGCACGTTGTTACCCCAAGCGAAATCAGTTCCGTAGCAACAAAGGAGTATGGAGTGGGTGATGGGCCATCACTGACCCATTTGCCATTCATGAAATGCATCTCTAAGGCCTTAGCATGGGGCCTCACACACAAGGGTCTTTAGGAAATGTGCGTTTGTTTGGGTTGATTTCAGAAGCTCTGTGGGTGGGAGACAGAGTTGGACTGTGAATTACTGAACTAGGGCTCTGTCCCAGGCTTGCCACTCTCAGCTATGTGACCTTGAACAAGCCACTGACCTTTACCGAACCTCAGTTTCCCAGTTCTGGAAAATGGGACTAGTTCTCCCTAAATTAATGTCAGTGAAAGCGCTTTTTGCAAAGGACGAGACACACACTTGTCAAAACCACTATTCCCATGAAACACAAAATGATTGAGCTATTCCCCCCAATCTCACATTCTCTGCTCCTCCTCCTTTGCTATCCCTAATGGCCCACGAGGTACCCCAGATTCCGGGGGGAGACTTGAGACAGCGGCCACCCTCCTGACCTGACTTCACCCTCACTTCCTTCTGAGCATCAGGTAGCCAAATGCAGTGATTCTCCCAATCTTTTCCCCCTGCACTGAGCACACTTCTAGAGACTGGAATTTCAGGTGCACTCTCCATGTCTATACAATACTTCCTGGGCCAGCCCTGTGTCACGGGGTTACCAGGGCTGTTTGTTTCCCTGACCCTACTCTCACTCATGAGGAAAAGTTGTGCAACTCCATCCAACGGTCCCCCCTGGGAAGGGTTTCACCGAGCACCACTGTGGCCTGGACGTTGGCTTCCATCTGCTGAGACCCAACAGAACCCTGGACGCCTGCTGCGTTTCGTTCACTCTCTGGCTTCATCTTCTCCTTTCCTGCGAATTTTAATGTGCCATCTTCCCCGTCTTGTCTTTATCGCTTGACCCCACTGGCATTAGCTTTGTAATCATAGCTCCATTTCTTTCTCCTCGTTCGCAACTCGTTCATTTACCTACCTCAGTCATCCTCGCACCTTCATCCCCCATCACTTCCCTGAAATAAATGACCTCCCCAAAGCTAAGTGTCCTGGGCATGCATGAGGTCTTCTCTTCCTGGTGCCCATTGTGGCAGCCACATTCTCCCTGACACTTCCTTTAGCCATTCCCCCCCACCCCCGCCCCCAGGGGTCACCCCACCCTCCCGCTGACCCTCGCATGCTGGCGTGTCAGCCGTTCTGACTTTCCTCTAATTGTTTTCATGAAACACACTTCACCTGCACAGTTGCTTCTACTTCCATTTGTTGATGTTGCCCAGATCTATACTTCTGACTCAGGCCTCGCTTCCTTTATCAATATGGGACCTGGGGTTAAGTAATACGTCCGTGTTCACCAGCGGTTTAGTCCACTGACTTGCTCTTCTACGGCCTGTAGGGGAACAAAGAGGAAAGGCCCAGCAAGGGGGGCTAACATTTACTGAGAGCTCACCATGGAACGAGCAGGCACTAACTGCTGGGCCCTTTGGTGTCATCTCATGTAGTCCTTTGTCATTTCATGAACCCCTGTTGGATAGATGAGGAAACTGAGGACCAGGGAGGTAGAATAAATTGTCCCCAGTCACACAGCTAGTCAGTGGTTCTGTAGGACTTGAAGTTCAGGCCTTCTGACACCAAAGTTAGGTCACTCTTTCACTCTACTGCGTAGCTCCCTTTCTAAAAATCCAGATTTAGACAGATGGCCTTTTAAAACCAATTAGTCTAGACCATGTGAGCGTCCATGCCATTTTTTTGGGACAGGGCCCTGATGGGAATAGCTGCAGCATGGGCCCATACCACAGCCGCAGGCACGGATGCTGTCTCGAATTAGACTGGGTCAGCAGTAGCATGCTTGGGTGTTAGTAGCCATGTAATGTCATGCCATGTCAACCCTGAAATACCTTGGGCTGGCTCCAGGGGGACTCGGGTCCAGCTGGACACTGAGAAAGCCATGGAAAATCTGCTATTTACTGCTGTCCCTTCCTGGTAAGCTGGGGACTCAGATTGTTCCGGAATTACCTGGCTGGCTAGAACTGCAAGGGAAGGAAGGAGTTAATCCTTCTGGGGGGGGGCCTCTTGCAAGGAGAGGCCATGTGCTCTGGTTATTAAAAGTCTGCCCAACGTGGGAGGGGATAAATGGGTCTTTCCGGGAGCCCAGTGAAGCAGCCGAAATAGCTTTCTTTTGGTCAAGCACAGGTGGGGGCTGGGGGCTTGACAGCAGGTTGAAGATGGCCAGTGTGAGACCTGTGGGTCTTTTCTTTCCTCTTCTCTTCTCTTCTTTTCTTAAACTTTATTGGGGAACAATGTGTTTTTTCCAGGACCCATTAGCTCCAAGTCAAGTTGTTGTCCTTCAATCTTAGTTGTGGAGGGCGCAGCTCAGCTCCAAGTCTAGTCGCTGTTTTCAATCTATTGTGGTTGCGGGAGGCGGGGGAGTGGGGGGGGGCGCACAGCCCACCATCCCCTGTGGGAATTGAACTGGCAACCTTGTTGTTAAGAGCACGTGCTCTAACCAACTGAGCCATCTGGGCCCCCCTTGACACACACACACACACACACACACACACACACACACACACACACACACACACACACACCCCGTGGGTCTTTCTGCCACATTCTCCTGCTCATTCAGCAAGACACTCTCCTCTGTGATCTCCTGAGATCTCGAGTGGGGTTTCTGCTGAGAGGATCCAGTGCTCACAAAACTTCTGAACTGCCTTTTCAAATTGCCCTCATTTTTTTCCTTCTCACTTGCTGGCCACTGTCATGAACAACGATTTCAAAAAGTCACAACATACCAAATGAAAACCCAAGTCCGCTCCTACTCCCCCCCCCCGAAAAAGTAATTTTGATGTGTAAATTTAACCTTCTAAAATCACCCATACAAAGAAAACTCTCTGGGTGAGACAGAAATGCAATTTAGAATCATTAAGAGACAAATGACAACACAAAAAACACAAACCACAAAAGGAAAAAATGATAAATTTTACCTCATCAAAATGAAAACGTATGCTCTTTGAAAGACATGATCAAGGAAATGAGTTGACAAGCCACAGAGAGGGAGACAAGCAATCCAATTAAGAAATGTCAAAAGATTATTTTTTAATGAACATTTTACCAAAGAATATGTACAGTTGGCCAGTAAGTCCATGAAAAGATGCTCTGAATTATCAGTCACTGGGGAAATGTAAATGAAAACCACAATGAAAACCAATACATACCCACTGCACTGACTAAAATTAAAAAGACTGACAATGCCAACTACTGATGAGGGTTGGAAGCAACTGGGATGCTCTTATTTTGCTGGTGGGAAGACAATATGGGATAATTACTTTTTTTTTTAAGATGGTAAAATTAACTATATTTAGAATTAGCCATCTGGACTCAGTTTAGATGATCTCAATTTGTTGACTACGGCCCCAAGTATTGTAGCCAGGGATCGAATGCACACCTTCTTCTGACCATGAGACCCAGTCAGGCTGTTGATTTTGGCCAGTCAAGTTGTAGAGCTTCTTCATATTCTGTTTGATCTGATGATGCTTGTTGACCTTGATGTCCATGATGAACGCCAGTGTGACCTTGATCTTCATGGCCAACTTGATGATCAGGGGAACCTGATGATGGCATGTGTGTGGTCAAGCCTCTTTCCTTGGGCACACTCTTCTGAGGTTGCTCGTGTTGCCTTTGGAGCCACAGTGTCTTGGGCTGCTGGAAACAGGTGACATGTGGACCTTCATGGTTTTGGTGGCTTTGGTCATGGTTCAGCACTGTCTTCCTAGTCTTTGAAGCCTTGGCCAGTAAATGTGTGGAGTCGTGGGCTCAGACTGTGGTGGTGTAAAGGCAAGGGGCCTTGCACTGGCTACGAGATGCCCACAGCCTTTTGCAGACTCCCTTTTGGAGAGAGGAAACTGAGGAGGCCTAGACCTTTCTGAGGGCAGGTGAGCTGAGCTTCCAAAATTGTAAATATGATCGTGTTTTTCTCTTGTTTATAACCCTTCAGTTGCCTTCCAGATAAAAGCCCCAATTCTTAATAGCTTGGCAGTCAAGCCATTAGTCACCTGACCTCTACCTTCTAGCTTCACCTGTCACCACATCCCCTTTGTGTTGTTCGTTCTCTCTTGGTTCCCTTGGCTCTTGCCTTTGCTGTCCCTTCTTTTTACACCCCTCCCTTGTGCTGACTCCTCCTTCATGTCGCAAGATGCAGGCATCACCTCCTCCAGGAAGCCTTCCCTCCTGATGAGCCCTCTGCCCCTTAGTTACATACTCCTCCTCAGTGCTCTTCTCTCTCAGAGCAGTTGATGAGCTGTGTGACCCTGTGTACGTTAAGCAACCTATTTAAGCTTCGGTGTCTGCAGCTATAAAATGGCTACGATAATAATCATACCTACAACATAGAGCTGTGGTGAGGTTGAAAGGTATCTCTGTAGAGCTCCTTGCTTGGAGTAAGCACTCAATGCTTGTTAGCCACGGGACACTCCTCGTGTAGTTCTCTGTTCATGCTTCTGCTTCTTGCAGGAGACTGGGAACTGCTACCAGGCCCCAGATAGCACTGTATCTTCAGCACCTAGCCCAGGGTGGGGTACAGTCATAATCAATGCATGTTTGTGTAGGGACAAATGCAATTTTCTTTGGGGTAAGCCAAGGTAGACTAATTATGTGAATGACTAATTGATGTAGTGTTTTACCACCGACTGTGGTTTGCAGATACGTGGTGACCTGCCCAAGGCCACACAGATGGTAGGTGGCAGAGCAAGGACTTTTGTCCTCTGTGTCTGAAGGCTACCACATCCCCCTGATTGACTAAGGGAGGAAGATTTTTTTTTTTGTTTTGGTGTGGGAGGGAGAAAGGATAAAGAAGTCACCAAGACTCAACCTTTTCTTTATGTGGTTCTCTGTCGCTGCTGTCGTGAACCCTCAGAGACCAAGTTCGTGTGCTAACAAGAGCAATAGTAGCTCTCGCTATGCCTCAGCCCCCGCTTGCTGATGAACGCTTCATAGCATGATCGTGCTTATCTGCACAGAAATCCTTTTGGGTGAGAACTATTTTAAATTCCGTTTTACAGATGAGGAAACTGAGGCTAGGTTTCCTAACTGGCCAGTTGCCCTTTGTAAGGAACAGGGCTGGAATTCAAGCACAGGCCGTGGGCCTCCGAAGCCCACCCATGAGCCTCTGCAATGCTGTCTCTCTCAAGCTTTCCAATACAAGTCACATCAACTACTCAGCACGTCTTTCCTGGGGACTTCCTGGAAAGGGCGGTATGCCTGTGCAGAGACACAACGATACCCAGAGGAGGGGATAAAGGAAACCTACACTCAATAATTAGTCATCACTAATATAGTCGCTGTACTTACTACGTGTTGGGTGTTATTCTAGAGACTGTACACGTGTCAGGCTTATTGAATTCTCACAGTGAGCCTTTGTGACAGGCACTAGGATTACTTCCCATTTTACAGATTAGGAAACTGAGGTTAATAGCTTCCCCGAGGGCACATCGTTCCTAAATGGTAGAGCCTGGATTTGAACACAGAGCCACGACACCATGCTGTTTTGCAGGGTGGATTAATGCCAGAGGTAGCATTTAAAAATGTGCTTTGAGAGGGAGAAGGCCAATGGGAGGAGGGGTGCAGCTGACAGAGACACCCAATGAGAGGGGACCCAGCCAACCCTTCCTGACTTGAATTCAACTTGTCATGTGGTAATCCATGATCCACATCTGATATCATCTCTCGGAACAGGCCTGGAACACCCATGAGAAACTGAGCACGGCAGCTGAGCAATGCAGCTTCGTGTCTTAGGGAATGGAGAATGATGCGAAGGGAGGTTCTGGGGGTTTGGGGAGGCTGAGCTGCAGGTCTGAGCGTCCCTTTCATTTTCTACTCTACCCTGAATTCACCCTGCCGGTTTGTCCCCCTGCCCCTCCGATCCTTGTCTGCCCTTCAAGGTTCCTCATTGCCTGTGACAGTTTTATTCTCTCCCTCCCTTCCTCTCTCCTTCCTCAGTGCCAAGCCGCTGGTGGCACCATCATCAGCATCATTCTTGAAAGGCCAGCTGAGCCTGGGTGCTATCCGGGCTCTGGAGAGAGACCAACCTGCACTGAAGCTGGCAGAATAATTAAGAACTTGAGTTAGCTAGCCCTGGACTTTATAGGATGGAAGGTTCAGAGAGATGCAGCAAACCTCCCCAGGCCACACACAGTATTATTAGAGCATTTTTGTCCTGGCTCTGCGTAACTAACCTGAGCCTTTAAAGTGGGGATAGTGATACCTGTCAGGGACAGCATTTCTCTCCTGGCTCAATCAATGTAGACATCAGCCCTGCTCCCGACCCACCCCGTTCTTTTCAGATACAATATGTGTTTTATGAAACAGTAGGAAATTGAAGGTCAAAGAATCCTCCTTAGATTATTTCAGTAACCCCTACAGAGGGCCTTGCCCATGGGGGAGGGGGGAAAAGGGCTCCAAAGAGGTTGGTGAACAAAATAGCCTTCCAAAAATTGTCCAGAGCCAAAGCCAAGTCCAGAATCCCTGGGACTGTCTTGGCATTTCAGCTGTCATGTGAAAATGGTGCACTTGTGGCTCAGAGGGGTCAGCTTCCTGGAAAAACCTGTCCTGGAGACCGAGTCCGTCCCAGGGGAGTAGGGAGCTAGTCAGCCAATCCAGAGTGAGACCCCATTTTTCTCCACTCAGCTGGTTGGAAGGGAGCTGAAGAATCACTGAAGTGCTCGTTGAGGCAGGCGCCCAGGCCCCCACGTTGAGGTAGGCGGCCTCAGGTGGCCTGGGTATTAATGCAGCTAATTATCTGGATTGCTTCACTGGGAGACTGCAGATAGGATCGGGCTGGAGTCCCAGTGGGAAGGCCCAGTGGGACCCAGCCCTTGGTGTGCTCATCGACATGCTGTCTGGGAAACGCGAGGTGCCCTGGCCAGTTCCCGAGGTGGCTGGTCCCTCACAGCTGCTCCCTGTGACAGCCTACATCTCCAGGAAGGTCTTGGTGAGGCTGCAGAGGGAGAGAGGGGTCCTCCGGGAAGGAAAAACTCTGAGGCCCAGTAAAGAGGTGCTGCTGACAGATGGCTTGATAATGATCAAAAGGTGCACCTCCCAGGTAAGGAGGGAACCGCCACCCCTGGAAGTAAGGAAAAGACAAGACAACTGCCAAGGACATGTGCTTGCAGGGTATCAGATCCCAGAGATGAGCAAGTCTGGTCTCACTGTCCGTCTTGGTGGGAGCTTATTGCTGGTTCTAGTGGGGATAAAGGGTTAGGCTCTACGTCCTGTTCCCTATGGCTGGAATTGGCCACATCTATTTTATGCTGGAACTTTTTTTAAAAAAAGAAGATAAAGCCAAAGACCAGTGCCATTCACAAAGCTACTAACTTCACTTTAGTGTGACTAAAACAACTACAAATTAGCAAAACCAACCTGCCCATTTTTCCCTGTATCTCTGTCTTCATGGCAGGTGCTCAAAGCCTTGAGGGTCTTCTAGTCAAAGATAGCAGGTGAGGTTTGAGCAAACTTGGCTCAAGAGCAAGTCAGGGAAGCAGAAAGGAGCCAAAACTTTGGAGAGAGTCTCCAAGCACAGCTGTTAGGGAACCAAGTGGTGTACCTCTTACCAATTCTTTCATCTTGTCTCCTGGTTTTTGTGAACATGTATCACTTTGGGAAACCTTTGCCGTGCTTATATACATTAAAAGCTTTCGCAAGTTCTAAGAACACACTGAACTTGGCCAGACTAGCATGACTTTGGTGGTGTTTTGGGGGGATGGAAGTGAGGGTGAGGCTCAAACCAAGGTGAACTTGGCTTTTCCTCTCCTGATTTTCAGGAATGAGGCTCTGATCTTTTATTGAATCAGGAAACGTACTCCTGCCCTTGTAAATTCTTTCCCTCTCCTGCTGTTTGATGAGACGAAAAGTGAGGCTTCCAGCATGATTCCTGGTCCACTGTAGATGCCTAATAAATGTATTTCCTGCCTCTTTTGGTGCCTGTCTCTCCTCATTGTCATAACAACATATTCCCACCCCGCCTCCACCGATTGATTATAAGATGCTGTCTCGATTTAGTAACAGTCTTTATTTATTTACTGGGAAGGTTGGTGTGTGTGATGGGGACAAATTTGATTGCAAGGGGTACCCTGATTTCCACAATGTTAGAATTTGAAAACAAAAAGCAGAGCCTTAGAATTGAGGGGATTCAGCAGCTTATTTGAATGGACTCAGGAGCAACACTCCTCAGAAAAAGAGGCACAGGCAGCATTTCATGAAGTTTTCTCACATCTGTCATCTGGAGACGTTTTTGTCCCTCGACTTCCAGGACACCTGTCTGTGTGTCTGTCTGTCTGTCTGTCCCTCTCTCTCAAAAACATTTTTTTGCCCTAGATTTATGGAGATACAATTGTCATATAAGCTGTGTAAATTTTAGGTGTACAACCTGATGGTTTCATGCATGTATGTACTGTGAAATGATCACCACAATGAGGTTAGTTAACACATCCTTCATCTCACATAATTATCATTTTTTTAAAAAGATTTTATTGGGGAATTGGGGGAGGAGAACCGCATTGGGGAATTGGGGAAGAGGACCAGCCAAGTTGTTGTTCTTCAGTCTTTGTTGTGGAGGGCCGCAGTCACCATCTGACTGCCTGTTGGCAGATCGTGGCCTCTAAACTCAAGGTGTTGTGTTCAATCTTAGTTGCCGGTGGGTGTAGCCACCATCACACGCGGGAGTCGAACCAGCAGCCTTGTTGTTAAGAGCGCACATTCTACCCACTGAGCCATCTGGGCAGCAGCTCAGCTCAAGGTGCCAAGTTCAGTCTTAGTTACGGGCGGGCGTAGCCCACCATCGAACAGGCAGTCTTATTGTTACACCAGCTGAGTCATCCTGCCACCTGTTGGCAGCTCAGTGACAGCTCAGCTCGGGCACAGCGTCACTGGCCCATGTGGGAATCGATCCAGCAGCCCTGTTGCTCAGAGCTCGCGCTCTTAAGCCAACTCTTAACCAACTGAGTCACTCGGCTGGCCCATAATTATCATTTTTTTTAGGTAAGAACTTTTAAGATCTACTCTCTTAGCAACTTTCGAGTGTATCATACAGTGTTGTTAATTGTTATTGGTACAATACAATACAGTATACAAGGGGGACAATTAAGTTAATGAACTCATCCTAGAAAATGTGCTGCATGCCTCATTGCTGAATATCACTATGGTCACCTTCAAAGTACTCCCCTTGGGAAGCTATGCACCGATGCCAGTGCCTAGTCCACCCTTCAAAGCAATTTTGGAACTCTTTTTCTGGAATGGCCATCAGAGCTGTCATTGTATTACCCTTGATGTCCTAAATGTCATCAAAATGTCTTCCTTTCAATATTTCCTTTATCTTCAAGTAAAGCAAGAAGTATTGGGGCCAGATCAGGTAAGTAGGGAGGGTGTTCCAATACAGTTATTTGTTCACTGGTTCAAAACTCCCTCACAGACAGTGCCATGTGAGCTGGTGCATTGTCATGATGCAAGAGCCATGAATTGTTGGTGACAAGTTCAGGTCGTCTAACTTTTTCACACAGTCTTTTCAGCACTTCCAAATAGTCAACTTGGTTAATTGTTTGTCCAGTTGGTACATATGCATAGTGAATCATCCCTCTGATATCAAAAAAAAGGTTAGCACCATTGGTGCAACAAGTTTGCGAACTTAGTGGTCAGACCTCACGTGTCTTCTTTGGAAAGATGTCTATTCAGATCGTCTGGCCATTTCCTAGTTGAATTATGTGGTTTGTTGTTGTTGTTATTGTCATTTACTGGGACACCTTAGTGGCACCTCAAACAAGACATACCTGAAACCAAACTTTGGATTTGCCCTCACAAACTCCTCCTTTCCCCATGTTCCCCATCTCAGTTAACGACACCCCCATTTACCAAGTTGCTCCAAGCCCTAAAGCCCTAAGAGCCATCCTGAACTTGTCTCCTCTTACATCCTGCATTTGAATCATCAGCAAGTCCATTCGACTCCACTTTCATACTATTGGGTTGTCGAAAAAGTCAGGACGTATTTTTTTCTGTTTTTCGTTGCAAAAATGCGTCATGACTTCTCCGACAACCCAATATATCTGACCACTTCTCACACCCTAACCCTGGGCGTAGCCACCTCCCACTTGGACCACAGCTGTGCCTTTGAACTGGGGTTCCCCACTTCCACCCTTACCCCCCAGAGGCTACACAGGAGCTCTGCGGGTTGCTATGAGCAGGCCACGTCTACAGATGAAACAAAGAGTGCCGTGTCACAGTTTATGGACCATCACCGAGCACTCTGGGCCTCCTCTGCGGGTGGGTGGTGGGTGATCGTGTTGGGAAGAGGAGGCAGCAGGGCCCCTCTCAGGCGCACACATTTCTGCTGCCTCCATCTTCCGGCTGAGGCAGCGACAGCCGTGTTGGCTTGAGGCTTTCTCTCTTTCTTTTCTTTTTTTTTTTATTTTTTAAGATTTTTATTGGGGAATTGGGGGGATGGGAACAGTGCTGGGGAACTGGGAGAAGGGGAACAGACAAGTTGCTGTCCGTTTGTTCTTCAGTCTAGTTGTGGAGGACGTTGCTTCACTGGCCCAAGTTGGCACCATCATTGCGCTCTTCTGGGCGAGGCAGATCAGTCGCTGGCTTCTGGACGGCCGCTCAGTGCGGCTGCTGGCCGCTCACGCTGCCTGCTGGGTACAC
>NW_017731428.1:3359098-3364850 GCF_001890085.2 Hipposideros armiger | reverse complement strand
GTGGACCAGAGTGGGGAGCAGGAGGCGCAAGAGGACCACCTCAGAGGTTCAGAGGCCTGGGGACGCTCATACGCATCACATCACTTTGCATCTTAATTTCCCCATAGTGGCGGCCACAATTCCTGCTGAAGCCTTGTGAGGGATCCTGGAGAGAATCAAATGAAGTGAGGGGCAGACGCTGAGAGTTTCACTTCAAGCTCTGCCATTTATTAGCTTTGTGGCTTTGAGCAAGTCACTTACGGCGTCTCTGAGCCACAGTGGTCCCTCCTGTACAATGGGAGGTGACAACAGCAACTGCTGGGGTTGGCGTGGGCAGTGTGGAGACTGCTCATGGCATTGCGTGAGACGGAAGGGGGAAGGTGGGGCTTAGGTCCTGAAATGGGCAGCCGTGTGGACTTGCACACAGTACAACAACCCCAGAAACTGGTTAGTCTTTACGCTGTGTCCACCCAGAGTTAAGAGACAGCGGGGTGTACGGTTTCGCTTTGCACTGTGCTAAGAACCTTCCTGGGGAGCCTGGCCAGCAGCGGAAACACAGGCCAAGGGTGCACGGTAAACCAGAGTACACGGAGATGAATTCCAGAGCCAGGCTGCCTGGGTTCCAGTCCCGGCTCTGCCTCTTCCTCGTGGTATGGCACCGAGCAAGTCAGCTAACTTCTCTGTACCTTATTTCCTGATCTCTAAAGTGGGAAAATAGTGGTGCCGTCCTCCTAGCGCTGTTGTGAGGGTGGAATTGAGTTCATGTTTCAGAGCACTCAGAGTCACATCAGTGCTTGATGAGTAAAAGTAATCACCGCCCATCCTGGGCCCTTCCTGAAGGCCCGACTTCCTGTGTTTGGCTGCTGTACGGAGGTGTGGACAGGTCCCTCATCCTCCAATGATTAGATGAGAAGAAGAAGGGAAGGATGTTGGGAGATCACCTGCCTGCTTTGGACTTCACCTAAAGTGAGAAGTGAGGTCTGTTTTCTGTAGGTACCACTTTGGGGAATATCTATCTTTTGGCCACAGGAACCAGAACTGGTCAAACTGGGGGACCTGCCCTGCACTCCCCACCCCCTCACCTGACCTCTGATGATAAGCTCTGCTGCCCATCTGTCCAGGCAGGAGGAAGTGTCCACAAGCACAAAGCGGAAGGGCCCAGGCCCAGGCCCAGGCCCCAGGTGGTCTGAGCACGGGACTTAGAGCCCACAGGTCTGGTTCTGGGTACCGATCTAGCTTTGGTCCTGCGGCAGAGTCCTGGGAATTCTATGAGTTTCAGTCTGCCCTATGGTAAAATAGGGTCATCACAATGCACTGCGGAGACAATAGATACAAATGTGTAAAGAGGAAAACCCAGTGTGTTCAGAACAGTGGGTAAGAAATTATCATGGAGTAGTGAGCTTCCGGGGCACCTGGCAACAGTCCCCTGGGAGGCTCCTGCACAATCTGTCCTCCGGGGGTGTCCAGACCTTTAGTGTGTGGTGTCAAGGCTCAGGAGAACCTCGCATGCTCGTGGAGCTTGCAGACAGGATACTGGTCTTGGCCATGGGAAGGGGTGGGGTGGTGGGGCGGAGGGGAGGGGTGTGTGTGTGTGCAGCCATATCCCTGATTTGCACTCAGGAGACCTGAGTTCTTGTCTGTTTTTTGCCACTGTGTGGCTTTGGGCAGGTCATTTTTCTTCTTTGGGTCCCATGACATGAGAGGATGGTGGCAGGAAGCAACACAGAGTGGCAAGGTATTGGCCAGCGAGGTGACATATGTGAAATTCTTTTGCAGGCTGCAAAGGGCTGCAGCATGGAGACTGCTGGCCAGCAACCTTGGGCTCTAGTCCTGCCTCTGGAGCAAGTGTGCTGTGTGACCTTGGGCAAGTCACTTTCTCTCTGGGCCTTGTTTTCTTCATCTGTACAGTGAGCATCTAGGGCTGGATCAGTAGTTCCCAAACCGGAAACCCATTAGAATCAATTTGGGGGGATGGGTATAAGCAAATAGATGTCCCACCCTGTCTCTGACTAACTCAGTCTGAACACCTGGTGTGAGGGGTATCAGGCTCCCCAGTTGTTGCCAATGGGTAGCATAGGTTGGCAACCTCTTGTCCAGTTGACCCAGAAGGCCCCTTTTGGTTTGAGCTTGCTTGATTTCTAGGAAGTTTGTGAGATGTGGTGGTCATAGGTGTCTCTGACACTGGGGCCACCCTCCCCCGTGATGAGAATGTGGAATTTCTTCCCAGGCAAGGAGCCCATGTTCTCAACCCTCGCTGTGTGCTAGACTTCCCTTGGGGAGTTTTTAAAAAATTCTTCTGTGACGGGGCCCCACCCAGAGCAAGTGGGTATGAATAAGATCTTTGGGGTTAGGGCATCCTTATTTTAAAAGGTTTTAATCTCTCCAGGTGACTCTAATGTGCGAGCAGATGAGAACCGCTGGTTTGGGAACAGTCAGGGAGTCAGAACAGAGACCCCAAACTCTTGGCCCCTTCCTTTCCCTGCCCAGATGGCTCATGGCCTGGTCGTCAGCCTCCTTACCCTGGATGGCATTCTCCTTGAGGGGGTCTGGAGGTTACGGGCATGGACTCTGAAGCCAGCTGGCATGGCTTAAATTCCAGCTCATCCTCCTGATTGGCTGCATGGCTGTGACTAACCACATTGTGATAATATATTTGGTCTTCATCCAGTCTCTGGCCCAGAGTTCCCCAAACCCTTCGATTTCCTAAAAGGAGAGTGATAAAGGTGTCTTTTGTTATGTTAATGAAGATGACCTTTGGACCCCACCTAAGGGTGGGGACTGGTTGCCAGGGGGAACCCACCACAGATTAGTGGTTTGGAGCTTTCAGTCCCTCCCCCCCCTTCCCCCACAACCCCTAACACACACCTCTGTGCAGGGGAGAGGGACTGGAGGTTGAGTTTAGTTGCTAATGGTCAATGACTTAGTCCCGACTATGCGTATCTAAGAAGCCTCCATAGAAACAAGCGCCTCTCAGAGGACAGCTTCTTGGTCCTTTTTAGGAGAGCTTCCACACTGGCTGAGCGGCAGGCTGCCATGTGCCACTGTGCCAGGCCCCACGCTCCAGGAGCACAGAGCTCCTTCGTTTGGGACCTTGCCCCGTGTATCTCTTCATCGGGCTGTTGATTTATAGCCTTTACTATCCTTTGTAATAAGTGGCCATCTAGTGAGTAAACGGGTTTCCTGAATTCTGTGAGCCGTTCCGGCAAATTGAGGGAACCCAAGGAGGAGGTCGTTGGCACCACCTCTGATTTATAGCCAGTCGGGCAGAATTACAGGTAATAATCTGGACTTGTGATTGGCATTCTGAGTTGGAGGAGGACCTTGGAACCGCAAATCTACAGCCGGTTGGTCAGAAGCACTGGCACGAGTTCAGGCTTGTGGCTGATGTCGGAAGCGTGTATGTGTGTTGATGGCAGGTGGCAGGGGAGTGGGGTGGGTGGAAGGGAGGCAGTCTTGTAGGACTGAGCCCTTAGCCTTTGCAATCTGATGCTCCCTCCTGGTAGATAGTGTCAGCATTGAGTTGAATTCTTGGCCACCCTACTGGTGTTTGAGAATTGTTTGTTGATGTTGGGGTGGGGTGGAGTGTATTTGTAACATGGGGTGCGTGATGGCAGCTATCTCATGGCACTATGGAGACTGAATGAGTTAGCGCATGGAAAGCCTGCAGAACACGGCTTGGCCCACAATGAACAGCAGCTATGATCTGAGAGCAGGGACTTCATCTTATTCACTCCAGACTCCAGCGTTAGACTGACGTAGCCCCAACAACAGCCCCAACCACAGTTAGGTTGGATTGAAGAGAAGCCTATCTATAAAAGGTAGGCACATGCCTCATAGTTTTAGGTATCCTGCTTTGATCTCATTTCCCATAAAGCTTGTTTGCTAATCCAGCTGTTCTTAGTGATCAGAATCATTAGGAGAGCTTTTGAAAATGCAGATCACCAGGCCCACCTCCCCACATACCCCCCCCCCAAGCCCATCTCTCATTACAGTTCTTATTCAGCAGGTCTCAGGTGGGGCCCAGGAGCCTGGGGTTTGGAACTGCCTCTCAGGTAACTTCAGTGTTCAGCCAGGGCCCGGACCTCACCACATTCCGCTAGACTCAACAAGACCAGCTCAGGTTCAAGGCCTGGAGCCCAGAAACACTGCACTCAACCTGCAACGTGATGTGAGCCCACTGGCTCACCTTCTTAAGCAGAAAAGTTCATGAAACACAGAAAAGTTCTTTGTCAGTCTGGGCGTCTGGACTTTGGATTCAGAAGATACAGCTTTGCCAAATTATTTTCTAATGGTGGGGAAAGTTTTCCATTGAGTCATGTATACATTCTCACCTTGTGGTAGGTTGAAAAATACGTTTTGCAGCAGTTCCTATCAAGAGACCAAGTCTATGTTGCTTCCCCTTGAATCTGAGCTGATCTTGGGAGGCAGGCAGAACACAGTGGGAGTGAGGTTGTGTGAGGTCTGGAGCCCAGGCTTCCAGGTACTTTTCACCTTCACCTCTTGCAAATCTCCCCTGAGAGCGAGGAGGAGGCACCACATGGAGAACTGACATGTCCAGCCAACAGCCAGCCTCACCTTTTAAACTCATGAGTGAGGCCACCTTGGGCCTACTGCCCCAGCTAACCTGTCCAGGGAACACAGCCATGTGAGTTAGCTCTGACAAACTCACAGAGGAATTGTGCAGCCAACCAGGAGAGCTGTGAGAAATCATCAGTCATTGTTGTAAGCCACTCTCTTTGGGGTTGGTTTGGTATGTGTGTAGCAATAGATGCCTGAAGTAACATCTTATTCACTCTTTTCAACTTGCTTTTTATCAGTAGGAAAGGTTGCNCTTGATAGGTATGCTCGTCAAGCGTTTGGTGGAGGGGAGGAAACCTTTCTGTGCCTCGGTTTCCTCAATTGCACTGTGAGGCAGATAAAACGTACCCTGTATAACCTCCCAGATCTCTCATGGAAATAAAATGAGAGAAGTGTGACCTCTCACTGAGGTAAAAGGCTCAAGTGACTACCTGTAAGGTATCATTAATCCTAGGAGGCAGAGAGGGGGCCGGGGTTATCTACTATCTTACTGCAGGGAAAATGACTCAGAGATGTTCAGTGATTTGCCTACGGTTACACAGCAAGATATTTGGAAATGTTCCTCGGAACTTTGACCTACCACCTCCCCTCCCTCCTGCCCACCCCCACCCCCAAATAAGTCATGGACCACAGGGCTGCTTTCTGATTTCCAGAGATTCCCTTTCCTTCACTGAGTTTGGGACTGGTCAGGAAGCTGTGCTCAGGCGGCCCGGCTAGACCCCAGTGGCCTCCTCCTGGCCCCCACCTGATAGCTGGCCCTCACCCCGTCCCGCATTCCTGGGCTTTTTTTTTGAAACACACAGAAAAGGGTCAGGGGGGTTCTCCTCAGGCCACAGATATTTCCTGGGCCAGGCTGACAGATTGCAAAACAGAGACTGAGACAGGGCATGTGGGGAGTGGAGCGGGGGAGGGCCCAGGGGCTCAGGGCTGTGCTTGAACCCCAGCAAACCCTCTGGCCACAGCCATGTGCCCCGCCAGCTTCAGTGCTTGGGGATCCCCATCGCCTCTGAATGCAGTGAGCATCTAAGTCTGTAGAGCCCGCAGCCCAGGTGGACACCAGGCTAGAAGCACGTAGAGCGATGCCTGATACGTAGTGAGCACTCAGCGCACGTTGGCTTGTCACTACCGAGAACTCTGTGCTTGCTGTTGCTGACGCTGGTTCCATTAGAACACGGCCTGATCCACGCCCTGCCTC
>NW_017731428.1:3344500-3355256 GCF_001890085.2 Hipposideros armiger | reverse complement strand
GAAGCGTGTATGTGTGTTGATGGCAGGTGGCAGGGGAGTGGGGTGGGTGGAAGGGAGGCAGTCTTGTAGGACTGAGCCCTTAGCCTTTGCAATCTGATGCTCCCTCCTGGTAGATAGTGTCAGCATTGAGTTGAATTCTTGGCCACCCTACTGGTGTTTGAGAATTGTTTGTTGATGTTGGGGTGGGGTGGAGTGTATTTGTAACATGGGGTGCGTGATGGCAGCTATCTCATGGCACTATGGAGACTGAATGAGTTAGCGCATGGAAAGCCTGCAGAACACGGCTTGGCCCACAATGAACAGCAGCTATGATCTGAGAGCAGGGACTTCATCTTATTCACTCCAGACTCCAGCGTTAGACTGACGTAGCCCCAACAACAGCCCCAACCACAGTTAGGTTGGATTGAAGAGAAGCCTATCTATAAAAGGTAGGCACATGCCTCATAGTTTTAGGTATCCTGCTTTGATCTCATTTCCCATAAAGCTTGTTTGCTAATCCAGCTGTTCTTAGTGATCAGAATCATTAGGAGAGCTTTTGAAAATGCAGATCACCAGGCCCACCTCCCCACATACCCCCCCCCCAAGCCCATCTCTCATTACAGTTCTTATTCAGCAGGTCTCAGGTGGGGCCCAGGAGCCTGGGGTTTGGAACTGCCTCTCAGGTAACTTCAGTGTTCAGCCAGGGCCCGGACCTCACCACATTCCGCTAGACTCAACAAGACCAGCTCAGGTTCAAGGCCTGGAGCCCAGAAACACTGCACTCAACCTGCAACGTGATGTGAGCCCACTGGCTCACCTTCTTAAGCAGAAAAGTTCATGAAACACAGAAAAGTTCTTTGTCAGTCTGGGCGTCTGGACTTTGGATTCAGAAGATACAACTTTGCCAAATTATTTTCTAATGGTGGGGAAAGTTTTCCATTGAGTCATGTATACATTCTCACCTTGTGGTAGGTTGAAAAATACGTTTTGCAGCAGTTCCTATCAAGAGACCAAGTCTATGTTGCTTCCCCTTGAATCTGAGCTGATCTTGGGAGGCAGGCAGAACACAGTGGGAGTGAGGTTGTGTGAGGTCTGGAGCCCAGGCTTCCAGGTACTTTTCACCTTCACCTCTTGCAAATCTCCCCTGAGAGCGAGGAGGAGGCACCACATGGAGAACTGACATGTCCAGCCAACAGCCAGCCTCACCTTTTAAACTCATGAGTGAGGCCACCTTGGGCCTACTGCCCCAGCTAACCTGTCCAGGGAACACAGCCATGTGAGTTAGCTCTGACAAACTCACAGAGGAATTGTGCAGCCAACCAGGAGAGCTGTGAGAAATCATCAGTCATTGTTGTAAGCCACTCTCTTTGGGGTTGGTTTGGTATGTGTGTAGCAATAGATGCCTGAAGTAACATCTTATTCACTCTTTTCAACTTGCTTTTTATCAGTAGGAAAGGTTGCCAGGATAAGGGGATAAAGAGAAAAATCAATGGAATGGGACAATACTTATTTCCCCAACCCCTGGGGCTTGAACCTGGGTCTCAGGTTTTAGTCCAGTAAGTGGAACAGCCCCAGAGGCCCATGGGGAGGCTACTGGGGCCAAGGTGATGCAGCTCCCAACTGGCCTGTTCACCTTTGGAAGCTTTATCCTGTAAGTGACCTGAGGCTTCAAATGTCCCCAACATCCTCTGTCTGCACTGTGGCAATATCCATTCTGTGGCCCTGGGGCCTCGGGAAAACCTGGCGCAATCATGAATGAGTTAAGTGCTATCTGATCATAAGCCAGAGGGCCTGTTTTCATTTTCAAAACTCTGTGTGTCAGTGACTCTAATGCAATGTCCAGCAATGTCTTGAGCAAGTGACCGGCAGGGGACATAGGATGCTGTTTACTCAAGATAGCCCCATCACGCAAAAGCAGCTTGCCTAACTGGGTTTGTAAGTGATTGTTACGAGACCACCATTGCAACAGGGATTGCCCTGGGTGATGGTCCCAGGAAGGAGCTGGTGCCCCCGGGCCCAGTTTGGGGCCATCTCTCTCCTTTTTTGGAACGCTTGAGACCCTGGGTCTCTGGCAAAGAGCAGAGAAAAGCCTAGTTAGGAAATCCCACTCAGATGTGGAGAGAGAGTGGTCTTTTTAAGAATGGGTATCCTGGGGAAGAAGGCTTTATACTACCTTGGGAGGACATGCCCCCTGCATCAGGGTGGCTGGTGGGGTTGCTGGGGCTTGTGGGTGGTGAGGACGATGTTGCTGGTTCAAAGACCAGTTGCTGAGCAAGGGCATATTGGCTTAAGCTTTTGAAAGGGTTGGTCTGGGTAGTGCATCTATGGGGTTAGGGGGTGTCATGTTTTTCTCCACCAAAACCATGGGGACTAGGTGGCCACATGCCCTGCTGGCTCAGGGCTGGCTCTTATAGGTGTCTGCCTAAAGGTTTAACTGTTAAACCCACCCTTTCTAGTCCTTCCGTCTTGGCCGGAATTGGAGCTACAACCATTACCACCTCCACCTCATCTGAACAGCTCTTTATGATTTAAGAGCACTTTCACACGCTCTCTCAGTTAATCCCTATAACAACCCCAAGAGATAGATTTTAGTACACCCAGTTTCCAGCTGGGGAAATTGAGGCTCAGGGAAGTTGAATACCTGCTGCAAGTTCCTAAGTCAGTGTGTCCCATGGAAAGTTAAAGTGGGTCAGAAATTGGAGCTATATTATAATTTGATTCTGGTAGTCGCATGAAAAAAGAAACAGATAAAATTAATTTTAGTAATGTCTTTTTGACCCCATGTATCCAAAATATAATCATTTAAACATTCAATCAATATAAAAATTAGTGAGCAACTTTACATTCTTTTTTTCATATGAAGTCTTTGAAACCTGGGTGTATTTTATGCTGACGGCACTTCTCCATTTGGACTTGTCACATTTCTAGTGCTCAGTAAGCACATATGACGAGTGGCTGCTGTGTGGATGGCACAATTCTAGAACTCCCAACTCTCTGTGCTGCGTTTCCTTCCCCACGGCGTCTCTGCCCTCCCATAATATGCACCCTATTTTCTCCATTTCTAAAAGGAGGCACTTGGGCCAAGTTCTTTTCTAGCTCTGACACTTTCTGATTCCAGAATGAAGTTAGAATTTTGCCCAAGCTTCTTTTAGACCCATGATACAGAGGGTCCTTGGCAAACGAACGTTGAAAAGCTTCACACAGGCAGCTGTTTCTTCCTCCATGATTCAGCAGGGGTACATAGTGAAAAATCCACAGGCGTAGGCACAAACAGATACACAGACACACAGACACGAGGACCCCCAGACTCTTAGATATAGATGTATGACACATAGGTACAAAGACAAACACAGGGACACAGCCCCTGCGAGGATGGTTGAGGGAGATTGGGGTGACGGGTGCTTCTGGGTGTGTTCTTGCACACAAAACTCAGATGTCACTGGGGGCCATCCTGCCTCTTCAGATCAGGATGAAATGGCCATGAACACTCCCTAACCCAAACCCCAACCATCTCCATTTTTTCTCTATATGTATATATGCGCATGTGTGTGTGTGTGTATGCATGTGTGTGTGTGTGTGTGTGTGTGCGCGTGCGTGTGTGTGTGTGTGCGCGTGCGCGTGCGCGTGTGTACAGGTCACTCTCTACATGTGAATACTGGCTCACCAAGTTAGAAGTATTTCTGACCACAGGCTGTGTTAAGCAGTTTGACAGCCCCCGTCAAGAAGTTCTCATGGCCCCGACCTAGTCACCTTCAGTACTATCTTCCCCAGCCATTTTGGATTCTGCCTCCTTTATCCCAACTTCCGAATGCTGTTTTCTTTCTCAAAACCAGCCATGAATTCCTCACATCACCAGTCTTTCGGCTCACAAACCCTCCGTTCCCTTTGCCCGTGGACGTACAGAGCTTTCCCAAGACTTCCATTGCTTCTAGGTGGGGCCTTGGTCCTGCAAAATATATGTCATCCCCTGTGTGAGTCTTAGACCTCCCTTTGCCCTGTCCATCCCAAGTCCCCAAGCACCTGAAGGTCTTTGGGGACACACAGGGAGGAACCCTGCTTTCTCCTCTGCCTCTGTCGCTGCCCCTTCTCCCTTTGTCTTGCATCTCCCAAGTCTCCACTGACGAGACCCAGCACATCCCTCCAGTGGATACTCGGTCCCACACCCCCTCGCAGTCTTCCCCTGCCTCCCAGGTACCCATCAAGGTATTTAGGACTCCCCCTCCTGACCCACCCTAAACAAAAGCAGTGTCTCCTTCAGAGAAACCCTGATATCAGCTCACAATACACCTCTTCTGTCTTTAATCTGTGGATTGAGATGGTAACTGGTCAAGAGCTTTTAACCTGGAGTCCCCAGGTCTCCAGTGATGTGCCTCTCAGCTTTCTGAAGGCACCTGTGGCCTGGGAAGTGAGCCCTTTCTGCCACTGAATGCCTGTCCCCTGTCACTGTACCTGTATGTCCACGTGCACCAAGTGTCTTCCCGGCATTTTAAATAGTCTCATTGAATTTTCAGCATAGGCTTATGAGGTAAGTACTATTATTACCTGGATTTTACAAAAGACACAACTGAGACAGGAAGGTTAGTTAGTTGCCCAAGATCGTGCAACTCGGAGGTGATGCTTGGAGGTGATGGCACTGCGATTGTGCCCTGTCCCTGTCCTGGTCTCCATCCCCCTTTTCAGGATTTCCTGGCCTGCATCTGTGCCCATGGGCCAGTTCTCCATGAGCAGGCAGAGCTGTGAATGGGGTCACAGAATTGCTCTGTAGATGGGGAGAGGTTCAGGGTTTGGATCTGAAGGGCTGGGGTGAGACCCTGTGGTGGTGGCACCAGCCTCCTGCCATTATTCCCCAAGGGCAGCAGAAACTTCAAACTTCTGCTCATCGCAAGGCAGTGGCCTTAGATAGAAGGCTGCTGCCTGAGCACCTGGACACTTCCTCCTCTCTCTCGAATTCCTCCATTCCCCATCTAAGCCAGTGAGCCTGGCTCAGGCACTTCAAAGCCTTTTGTAGCTCCGATGGCTCACCCTTGCATGGAGGGATGTTTCCTGAGTGTCTCTCTCGGCCCCTGGAGGCATTGCCCAACACCATGTTTGTCAAATGATCAACATAGTCCAGTGTTTTGAAATAAAGTTTTTCAAGAGAAGGCAAAAGGTTTTGTTTTGCTTTGTTTTGTTTTTCACAGAACAGGATTTCTCTGCACCACGGGAAGGGTGCGTGATCTCAGGTAGAGAGAGAAAATGTGTTCTCACCCAGAAAATAGAAATGTGACTGGACTCTGATTGGCCTTTGGAAGAAGCCGGTTCTGTTCCCCAAGTAACTGCACGATGGTGGAGGCAGTTTATAGAACTCGGGGTGAGGGCAGGGTGAGGGAAGAGACAGTCATTGCAGGTGGGATGGTGGGGAAGTGTATCGGGGGGTGGGTGATGGAGTGAGCCCTTCAGCCCTTTGTGGAGAAAGGCATTTGGGTTAGGGGTGTGTGCACATAGTAGTTGCTGGGGCCAGGGTGGGCTGTCTGAGGGCAGTGTGGGAAGTGGCAGGGTGACGTATGGGTCGGTAGTGTGACGGGATGGTGCCAGGATGGGGTTTGGGGCTGCGTACATGTTTGGATTGGAGTGTAAGATTATAATTTGAACAGTGTAGTAAGCGTGCTTTCTTTGACAAGTAATAGAAACCTCAACCTATAGCGCCTTAAATAATGAGGGGATTATTCTTCTCACGAGACAAGAAGTCTAGAGGTGGGCAGGCCAGCGCCGGTGCAGAAGCTCAGTGACGTCATCCAGAGCCAAGCTTGTTTGATCCTTTGGCTCTGCCATCTTGGCGAGCTGAGTTTCAGCCATCAGGCCTCATGCCCATCGGCCGTGCAGGACGAAGGAGCAAGAGCTCACACCAGCTGGGGCTGTTTACTTTTTATTGGGAAAGTTGTCAACCTTCCCAGGTGCCTCCCCACTTCTCAGCAGACTTCTGCTTACGTGTCACTGGTCGCAGCTGTGCCATACAGTGACTCTGTAATAGCCAGGGAGATGGGGAAGCCGAGTGTTTGGGTTTTCCCACCTTTCTACTAGAGGATGGCATAGGAGAAGGAGGTGGGGGTGGGGGCGGATCGGCCAAACTCGAGTGCTGTCCTGGGTGGGAGGCTGAAATGCATGTGGACGCGGGCTGCAGAGGAGGTAAGAAGTTGATTGGGAAGATCGACTAGCAGCAAGAACACGACCTTTTTATTCAGACATCATGCCATCCAGCTTGGCTAGCTATGAAGCTGTAGGCAAGCTACTTACCTTCTCTAAGCTTTGGTTTCCATGTGCGTGTGTGTCTTCTTCGCGGGACACATGTACTGCTTGCTGTGTGTAAATGCAGGTGTCTAGCAAACAGGAGTTTTGGTACTTGTGTGAATAAGTATGGGGAGCGGTGGGCTCAGCAAGGAGGGGAGGGATGTTCAAAGTCGGCTCCCCTATCCTTGTCTTGATCAAAAACTTGATCTTGTACGAGCTTGTCCCTCTGTCTTTGTGTGTCAAGCAGGATCTCTCAGAAGAACTTGTGGGGTAGGAATGGTGTTGGGCCCATGTTGGGGAAGCCAGATATTCACCTCAGCATGGAAGCTGCAGCCTGAGCAGGTGGGGTGTGGGAGTGGGGAGCCGAATGCACCCTTCCTTAGGAAGGGGTGGGTGTCAGGCAGGGTGTCTGGCACTTTCCTCATGGTTCCTTCCCACAAGCTTAGAAGGTGAATGTCATCAACCCCCTTCTAAGTACTACTGTAGAAAGCTGAGGCTCAGAGAACGGAAGTTACTTGCCCAGATGTCCCAGTTTGTGGGAGGGTGGGTGAGAGACCTGGAGGGCAGAGGAGAGGCTAACGCATGCTGCGCTTGGGGAGGGAGAATCAGCTAGGGCTGGGGCCTCCTGGTGTGGGTGGGTGTGGGTGATGTGAGTGTGAAGAGGGCTCCCAGCGTCCCAGCGGGAGGCCACGAAGAGCCTGAAGGGCACTGCGGTGACGAAACCTTTGTGACTCATTTCTACCTGGCCCACTGGCTTTTCCACCTGAGAGCGCTAAAGCTCAAACAGCCCTGGAGGGGCTTTACTCAGAATGTCTTTCCAAGGCCTCCCCAGGGCTGGTCTCTGGGGCTGTTGTTCCTGAGCCTTTGCACGTATCATTGCATCCCTCAGGTGGCCTTTCCTCCTCCCTACTGAGGCCGGCGGTCACAAAGGTGGCCCAAACCTTGCCTACCCCAGGAAGCCTTCCCTGCTTGCCCTCACGCACCACATGCACCTGCCACCCATCACCCACCCTTAGAGAGCACTTGGCCTCTGTAGGTGGGTCCAGCGTTACACAATACAAAAGTGCAGGTGCTCAGGGCAGACCAGTAAAGGGGACTGTTCTTCACTTTACAAAAGATCTAGCACCTGCCTTTGTTCAATGCAAACCATGCACCAGAAAAGGATTTGATGGGCAGAAATTAGATTTATGCCCAGACCACCGGTGCAGCCTAAGAGGAAGGTCCCTGGTGTTCATATACAATCATTTACATGCTTTTTTTTTTTTTTAAAGCAACTTGATTCACTCCCCCCCCTCTCCCTTTTCTTTTTGATGGGAAAAACAACGTAAAAATACCATTAAAGATATATTTTTTTTGGAAAAAAAGAGAAAAAAACAACCCCGTCTACCCATAAGCCCTCTTCTTTTTGAACATTCCAGCTTCTGTTCACATGCCTGTTGACATAAATAGTTGCAATCGTAGAACTTTTCCTTGGCGGCCGGGCTTCGAGCTTCCTGAAAAGAAGCACAGACCCATGTCATTCACCGGGCAGCCTGCGGAGTGCCAGCCCGGGGCAGACACGGGGATACAGGGGCCATGGATTGTCACCATCACTATTCCTACTAGCTCAGTGGCATAGAGGGACCACCGCTTTCATTTGGCAAGTGGTCCGTCCACTTTGATCCTCACAACCATCTAGCAGGGTAGGAATCGTTCCCTCCCTTTCGCCGAAGGGGAGAGCCAGCTACGTGACCTGCCCTAGTTACAGAATGAGGAAGTGGCAGAGCTGGGATTTGAACCCAGTACCTCTGTGCTTGAAGCCCGTATTCTTTCTTTCTATGGCTGTAGGGCTCTTCCACCTCAGCACTCTTCACGTTTGAGGCTGGATATTCTTAGGATGCAGAGCAGCACCCCTGGGCTGCAGTCCGGAGAGGCCAGTAGCACTCCTCATGCACTGCCCCCACCCCACCCTTTGTGAAAACAAAACATGTCTCCCAACATTGGCAAATACATGCCCAGGGTTGAAAACCACGGCGATACAACAAAGAACAGCACACGGTGCTGTCTGTTCGTTTGGTGTCCGTTTCCAGTGTCTAGGGTGGTGTGCACGGTGGGTACCAATCTGTGCAGTTGCCTGCCAGGGTCCCTTGCTGTGTGGGTTTGCGGTCAGTCCAGAGGTGGCCCAGGCTGCGTAAGAGGCGTTGAAATACAGATGCATGTTCAGTCTTTGCAGCCCTACCTGCCTGGCTCAGCCCAGAGGTGGCTATAGCATCTCCTGGCACCCTAAGGATTTCAGACTTACCTGTCCCTTGCTACTCTGAGATGCATTTGGGGCTACTTCTCTGGTGTGAGGCCTTGGCTACTGTGGGTACACTCAGTGGCATTGTGCAAATTCAAAAAATGCACCCCCTCCTCAGCCCTGTTCCAGGGCACAAGGCTTGGTGGGCAGAACATGACCAAGATTCCTACCCCTACTCACCATCTCAGATAATTGTTACAGAGTCCACAACCTGCACAACTGTTCACAGCAGCCCCAACTTAGACAGTTTTGTTACCTCTTCTTTCCGTCCACTCCATGGCAAGGAAGGGCTTGCAGAATGGAAGCCCACAGATAAAGCCTAAACCTGCTTTTTGACCCAAGACTCTACTGTTTCCTCACCCAGCTTCTCTCTGGACTTGCTCACTTATTCACTCAACAAACATTTTAAGCATCTATGTTGTGCAAGCTGGGGTAGGAGCATCAGAAATGAGGCAGTATGGTATAGTGCAACAACTCTCCAAGTCTTGCTTGGGAACTTTTTCAGAGGGTCTGTGAGATTCTAGAATCTTCTTCAGCTACTCTAACCCAAACAGCATATTGCAACATACTGAAGACAGCAGCAGTTACGGAAATCCAGCTTTCTTCTTGTAAGCCCAGCATTAAGGAGGTTTGCAAAATGTAAAACATCACCACCCTGTCACTAATTTTTGTTTTGTTTTGGGAAATCAGGTTATTTTTCATGAAAAGGTATTATTTATGTTAATATGAAACGAGTTTGTTATTGTTAGTTTTAAGTGAATTCGTAAAGATAAAATTTTTCTTATTTTTAATTTCTACTACAGTAAACATCAATATAGATATAATCCACAAAAATGAAAGCTTGCTGGGGGCCTCAATAATTTTTAAGAATGTCTGAGAGCAAAAGTTGGAGAACTGTTCATATGGTGGGCAGAGCCCTGGGCTTGGGGGCCGACGAGACTGGACTCCAACACCAGCCCGGCTTTTCACTAGCTGTTTGTGAACCTTCGGCAAGTTCCTTAAGTTTTCTGAGCCTCAGTTTTCTCATCTATAAAATGGGAACCTAATGGACTTTTCAGAGGGAGTCTGAGAATTTCAGCTCATCTCTTGGTATTGCTGGTTCTGGAGGAGAGCTGGGGTGGCTTCAAGGGGGAGGTGTTGAGTGGAACGCTGCCAAGAGGAGGGGAGGGGGGTTGTTACCAGCCTCCTCCGCAAGGTAAATATGTGAGGATTGGGAAAGTTGGTCAAAGGAAAGGAATTCAGTTTGTGAAATCGCTTCAAAGGGGAATTGGAGGCAACTTGTTTTGCCTTTGATTATTTTGATTGTAACCTTTTAAGTTTTGTCAAAGTCTGCGTGCTATCTTTCTCCCTCTCTTTTTAATGGGCAGAGAGGCCTTCTCAGGGTGCAGATGAGCTGTGCTTTGCTGGGGTCGCTCAGGGGAGACGGCAGCCATGTTTACTCGGCACTAGCCCTAGTAGTGGCTTTGGAGAAGTCCAAAGGCCCAGGTGAGGGTCTGACTGCCAAGGGGGGACCAGGCACAGGTCCTGACCAGGGCAACTGAGGCGGGGCTTCCCCATTATCTATGCCACCTGGGAGGCGCACAAGGGCTCTGCCATCAGCCTGCTATGGTACTGCATTTCAACCACGTGAGAGTTCTTCTTTGGGATAGAGTTCTTGTTTACCAGAAAAATTCTATAGTGTAAGTAACAGAACAAGTTGTCCTCAGTCACTCATGCGTCATGGTGGCCTTACGTGTTTGATAACAGAAAGCAGGGCCTTGGGGCCATGAGAGGGAGGGAAGAGCAGTTTGGATAATCATGGGCCCTAATGGCTTTCCAGCCTCTCCGTCTTTGCTGTTCCTTCTCCTGGGGCTCTTTGGAACCATCCCTGGTGTCAGGACTTTTCCTGACCTGGAAATGGTGGCGCTCAGATTTTTCAGTGTCAACGCCAGGGATATAGTTCATATCCATTCTCCCTGTCCTTCAGCTCCTTTTTTGCCTTATTTGTCCCAATTCTGGGTCGAAGTCTCAACAGGTGAGTAAATGGAAGCTGTTGTTGGTACTTAACTCTCATTTTAGGGGTGTTTCTTCCCTCGGTCCCCTATTCCCCAGGGTGCCTTTAGTAACGTGTATGTGTGTGTGTGCGTGTGTGAGTGTGTGTGTGTGAGTGTGTATAGTGATTGTGAGTGTGTGTGCGTGTGTGTACATGTGCATGTGAGTGTGTGTGTGCGTGTGTGTACGTGTGCATGTGAG
>NW_017731428.1:3322411-3343136 GCF_001890085.2 Hipposideros armiger | reverse complement strand
GGAACACTGCTCTCCCTGTGGCTGGCACATCACAGGCCCACGGTTCCTGTGATCACATGTCCCATTTTTCCTGGGACAGCCTGGTGTGTGCCTGTGGTCCTAGTGCAATTATTAATAGCATTCCCTTTCACTCTCAGAAGTGTCCTGGTTTGGGCAACAAATGCCCTAGTCACTGTCCGTTTCTGCTCTTCATCGCCAGGGCCTCTCTTCCCTTGGCCAATAGCAGCCTGTGTAGAGGAAAGAACACGGGGTTTGCTCTGGGTTCTTGTCCCAGCTCTGTCACCAAGCACAGTGTGGTCTTGGACAAGTCACCTCCCTGAGCTTTTGTTCCCCCAGCTGTGTGAATGTCACCCACCTGCCCGTTCTTGTCTGTGCCCCCAAAGTCTGGCGCACACACAGTAGGTGCTGAACTGGGCATTCGCTATGACTGGAGAAGCCATGCCCACCTCTGCTTCACTTTCACGGGGCTGCCTGGTCCTGGAGTCAGGGGCCCCGAGGCCCCGCCCACTTACTTCCCCAACCCCTGAAGCGATGCAAGGCACACGCCCCAGCTTGATTCCTGTTGCTCCAAACTGTTCCTCTGACTTCCCTGAGCACCTGTTTCTTCAGCCGCAAGCTGAAAGATTGGGCAAGATGGTCTCTTGACCCGCTGCCAACTCGAGCTGGGTTTCTGGCCTCAGGGGTCACACATTATAATGGGCTTGTGGGACACCAAGACCTCGGTTTAGATCCTGGCTCTGCTTCTCAGTAATAATGTGACCTCAGGCAAGTCACTTAGCCTCTCCAGGCCACCATTTTCTCAAGTGAAAAACGGAGAATTCTTAACGCAGCCACTGAGAGGAGTCGATGAGAGGGCTGTGTGTGGTGTTCACACAGTGTTTGGGGGACCAAGGAGGCACTTAATAAACATATGTCCCTCCCTTCACAAGGCTGTGCTGGGGACAGGAATGCAGCTGTCCCTCCACTCCCCTCCTCCTCTTGACACCTCCCCCTGGGCAGTAAAGACAGGACCAGGTGTCCCCAGGAGGACGATGGGAACCTGGTCACCCATCACCACACATGATCTGAATCCAGACAGGTGTGGCCCATGGCCTAACAAAGATATAAAGACACAAAACTGGCCTGGTCCCACACGCCACGCTCCTTATTTCTTAGGGACGAAGCAGGACAGTCCAGACGCACATTTCCTGAGCACCTACTAGGTGCTGGCATTTGCATGCACACAATTCCACTTCATCTTCACCTTGACTCTGAGAAGTGCGTGTTATTAGTCCCCTTCTGGATGAAGTGTGTGTTTGGGGGTGGCCTTGCCTTGGGCCATCTAACTCATCCTCAGCAAAGGGGAGACTTGAACCCAAGTGTGTCCAAGTAATGGAGGAATATCTTCCCATTACCCTGCCCCACCTGGGGACGCTAGGTGTTCATTCTATCCCTTTCTCTGACACAAAGATGCTTGCCTCTTAGGACTGTCTCAGTTCTGTCCCTCCCCATAGCCTGAGATTTGCCTCCCACCTACTTCTCAGGGATGCTTTGAAGATGGATAAGAGTGTGTTTTCCCAAAGCTCCCAGGGCCCTCTGGGGCCTCACCAAGGCGGCGTGTTATTAGCAAGACCCAATGACAGCAGCAACACAGCCATAATGAATGCTCTCCAAACATCCTGTCGCCAAGGCCAAGGGCAGGCGTCATTAGCCCCATTTTAGAGATGGGAAGGCTGAGGCCAGGATGATCGTGTGTGACCTGCCCATGGTGCCATGATGAGTCAGTGGTGGCCCAGTGCAGCCTTCCGTCTCTCTCTGTTCTCCTTCCCTTCTGAGAAAAGGAGGGTGAGCAAGAAGAACCTCTGGCTTTTCCTTGGAGAGGGAAGGGGTACAGCCAGACTTGGTGGCGCTAGCCCGGCAGAGTCTGGCCTCGGGTGGGGGTGGAGACACATGAAGATGGGGGAGTCCAGAGCCCTCTTCCTCACTGGATACCAGCCTCAGGCGACAGCGCTGGAACACTGTCCTCCAACTTTTTCCAAGCATTACTTTGAGACTAAGACCGTGGCAAAGGGGGTGGTGGTGGAGGTGGTGGTACGTGTGTGTTTCCTGATTCTTCTAGCCTAAAAAAGAAGAAAGTGATATAAAGGAGGGAGGTAGGGAGAGAGGGCAAAGACGGCACATTTGCTCAGCGCCTTTCATGTGCCACAAACTTTACATACAGTTTACCATCTCATCTTCCTTCTACCAATGAGGAAAATAAGGCCCACAGGGGTTAAGCAACTCATGTCAGAGTTGCCCAGCAGGTGAGAAGCAAAGCTGGCATTCTAACCCAGGCTGACTGGGCTACAAAGCCGTTGTTTTGGAAGCAGCCCATCCTGCGCCTGTGGAATTTCTTTGGGAGAGGCGGGGTCTACACAGGATCAGCTTCATGGATGTGTGACCTGTGCAATTACCCAGGGCCCTCACTCAGAGAGACCCGGCCCTTAGTTTAATTGACTCTGCTGTCATTATCCTGAGATTCTTAATAATCTTTAAACAAGGGGTCCTGCATTTTCATTTTGCACCGGGCCCTGCGAATTATGTGCCTAGTCCTGGGTCTATGCACAAAAGGCTATAAGACCAGATGCCTCTAACTTGCAGAGGACCTTGGGCCAGTCCCTGCAGCTCAGTGTCCCCGACTGTACCGTAAGGAGCCTGGGTGAAAAGGCCAGGTCGCACCAGCATCGTATTCACAGTGTCTGAACCACAAGCTTGGTCAGGCCCTCTTGTAGGAAGAAGGACCTCGATAGAGATAGAACCCGGGGTTCAGTCTGAGGAGACCTGGCATCTGATGGAGCTTTAGAATGACTGACAGGTACTAGGGACCAAAGAGAGGGGACGCAGGTTTCTTTGGGCCCCAGGGGTTTCATCTGTAAGGTGAAGGGCAGTAGCACCCAGCTCCCAGGTTTGCTGTCAGGACTGGGCCTATCTGTGAAATCCTTTTGTGATTATAAACAGCTACACGTACATGAGTTATAACTGGTTGAAAACAAGATGGTGTCTGCAAAGGAAGGAGGCAGGGGCCAGTAAATTGTGGAGGCCAGTTCTGCGTGGGGGTCTGTACACAATTGATCGGTGGGAGCATCATTCGAAGGGCATCCCCAAGAGGCTTCTGGGCTGGGACAACTGTTTTCTGTCTGTGGTCACCCTGGGATGCTGGCTATGAAGCAGCCCTGGTCCTCCGTGGGCGTGCCTTTAGAGATACTGTTTGTACAGACAAGCGGTCTGGGCGCTCAACTTGTTTTGTGGGCATTCATGAGCTAGTCCTTGAAGAGAAACACGTGGCCCCGGGGCTTGGCAGGCAGTTGGCGCACTGGCCTGGTAGGTGTGGGTCCAGGGCATTGGTGTCAGTGTGAACGCTGTGCTGGGGTCATCCATCCATTCAACAAATATTTATTGGGCAATTGCTGTGTGTCAGTCGCTGTGTTAGTGCTGGGGGTATAGCAAGAAACCCTAGCTCTTCTGGGACCACATTCTAATGGGGGAAAGGGTGATAAACAAATACAGATAAAAGGTCAGGTTGTGCCATGAAAAAAAAAAACACACACACAAAAAAACAGGTGAGAAAATGGAGAGTTGCGGAGGACCACTGGCTTAGAAGAATGGTAAAGGGGGGTGATTTGAGAAGTTGCTATTAGAATGGAGACTGGCATGACACGAGAGAGTGAACCATGAGGGATTTGGGGTGAAGGCAGGGGTAACAGTCAGTGCAAAGGTCCTGAGGTGGGAGAGAGGAAGAGAGAGAAGTCAAAGGAGAAAGAGAAAGTAAAGTCAGAGAATTTAGGAACTAGTGAGGTAATGGTGAGGCCAGGTCACACAGGGCTTTGTAGGCCAAGGTGAAGTTGAAGTCCAATCTTTGCCACTAGTTGCTTGCATGACCTTGGATATGTCCCCTCTGCTCTCTGGGTCTAGTCTCCTCATGTACAAAATGAAGGGTTGGGCCAGTCAAGGAGTCCTCAACTCTAAAAAATGTCTGCTTTTAAAAAACACCACTGCCCAGGCACCACCTCAAAAACAACACCACCTCAGTCACTGAATCCGAATCTTTGGAGATGGGGCCTGGGCATCTGTGTTTATTACAAGCCCCACTCACCCCAGATGACTCTCGGAGCAGCCAGAATCAGAAAACACTGGACCAGAAGGACTTTCGAGAACATCTCCCTTCCTTCTGTCCATCTCAGCCTCCTCCCTGGGCTCAGACCAGCGTCAGCCGAGGCCTGCAGCCTGCCGCATCACCAAACACACATCCGCTGAAAGAGCAAACGGCTCCGTCCAGGCCCGTCTTCCTCCTCACAGACTCCAGGACCAGAGGGCACAGGGCAGCGGCCCCCCTGGGCCCCTGGGAGATTTTGTTTACTGTGCACATTTCACTTCTACAGGAGCTGCACAGCTGTGATCTTGCCTCATCGCAGTTGCCAACAATGGGGGCCAGCCTTCACCCCTCCTGCTCATTTCTCAAGTTCCTCTTTTGGGCATGTGCCTGTCCCTCCGCGTTCCCGTGGCTGCGTGGAAGTGGACCGAGGCCTAGAGGGTGACTAAGAGGGGAAGCCCCTGTGCCGCGAGGCTCCCAGCGGCTCCTGGATTGCGTAAGGGCTATTTTTGAGGCGATTGCAGACAATCTGATGAATCATAGCAAACACACATGGCTCCGGCCGGGGACTGTCCTTCCTCATGCTGCTGTGGAAAGTGGAGCTTCTCAAAATGAATCAGCAGCAGCCGAGGCCCAGGCCCGTGGGAGGGGGATGAGGGTGCTAATTACACATTTCCAAGGTATCGGGGTGCGGCCTCTGGGGTCTGGGAGCGGGGACTGCAGAGACTCAACCCTTTGGTTTCCTAAGTGACTCAAAGGGCCTCCCTCACCTTCCTGAGCCCGCCACCTGGAGCCTCGAGATGCTCGATCATGGAACAAACTCCCTTGTACTTAACAAAAGTCTGAGAAGGCGCCGCCCAGGGCAGCTGTTGGATGGTGATACACGAGCTCGGAATCCAGGAGCCCCAGAGGCCTCCCCTTGACTGGGTGGCCCATGCGAGGAATTAACTGACCATGAGGAAAAGGCTCAAACCACGTCTTTTAGGAAGAGGGGAAGCCCTTCCTGCTCCTCCAAGCTCAGAGGTGTGTGAACTACTTTGGAATTAGACAATATTGGCTTTGAGATCAAACTCAATATGGCGGCTTGGAACAAGTCCCTGGATGTAACTGACCCTCAGCTCTCTCCTTTGCAAGATCTGGAAATGACGTCTGCCTGCTGAGACTGTCATTAAGAATTACGCAAGGAATTGCATGAGGCAGCAAGGTACAGATGCTAACAGCACAGACTCTACAGCCAGCAGTTTAAGTCCTTGCCCTGCTACTTATTAGCTGTGTGTCTTCAAGCAGGTTGCTTAACTGTTCTGTGCCCCAGTTTCCTCATCTCTCAATGGACATGATATGACGGTACCTTCCTCATAGGGTTGATAATTAAGCTAATATATGTCAAATTGAAAGAAGGATGCCTGGTACATAATGAGCGTTCAGTAAGTGGCTACATATAGTGGGTATCACAGAAAGTTATCCTAGATTTATTACAACAGAGCACAGGAAAGGGTAGTTGTCATCATTACTATTTTTTTTTTCCAGAGAGCTGGAATGGATTTGCATAAAAGCTGAGGCCTGAAGCGGGCATTGGAGAGAGGAGAAACTGAAGCTAGAAAGATGGTGGAAGTCAAACTTTGGGCCTCCTTTATAATTCAGCTCGGTTTGGTCCAAAGCGAAAGGAGACTGTGCAATTCATTAGCTGGACAGTGGGAGAAAGACAAGGGGTACAGTCTGCTTTGGAGAGGATTGGAGTCCCAGGGCAACCCTATTTATCTGTCTGTGAAGATTGAATGACCTCACACTGCCCAATACTCCACACCCTGCAAAGAAGCACTTGGACAAACCCCAGCAGACCACTGGGCTCCACGTCAGAATCAGGCCGCTGAGGCTGAGATGAGCGCTTCCATTCCCATTTGTTGAACAACGCGCTCTATTGGGCAATCACTGAGAACTGGAGAGGCTTTCTGTGGCTGCTGCTGCTGCTGACCATGTTTCCTACACGCAGGCTGCTCATCGGGCTCGAGGCTCTGGCCGGTAGCTCTTCATGCATCAGCCTTACAGCTGGGCTTGAGGTTAACCTAATTTCTGGAACCAGATGTCCCAATAGAGTAGTTCTCACCCCTGGCTGCAGATCTGAATCACATGGAAAGCTTTAAAAAAAAATAGTGTTGCTTGGGCTGGACCCCAAAGTAATTACATTTGAATGTTCCTGGGCAGACCCAAGCATTGTATGGTTTAAAAGCTCCCCAGATGGTTCTAGTGTGCATGGCAGGTTGAAAAGCCCCTGCTCCTGTCCATCCGCTGCTCTGAATGGAGCCCTGTTCAGCTTCCTTTCATCGTGAACTACCTGCCCCTCCCCCCATCTCGCTCCATCCCCCCCTTTTCCCCTTTCTGTTCCACTCCACTCCACTCCGCTTAATTGTGATCCATTCTTTGGATACATTCCAATGAGACGGACCGGTTGCTTCAATCATTCAAAAAAGTATTTATTGAAGGCCAGCCGTGTACCAGACCCTGGTCTAGAAAGGGCAGACCACAGCAGGTAGCAGGAAAAGACCAAGTTCCTGCTCTCAGGGAATGAGAAGGGGAAGGCGAGGAATAAGTCAATGCACAGAGAAGGGTTACAGATGGAGAACAGAAAAATAAATCTAAGAAAGAGCGACATAAAGGGGTGTGAGAGTGACGGGGTGGTCAGAGAAGCTGACACTTGTGCAGAGAGGCCCGAATGCGGTGAAGTGGCCCTCGTAAGGCTATGGGGGGATAGAACATTCCAGAAAAAGAAAAGAAGTTATGAAAGCCCGAGGAGTGAGCATGCGGAGCACATCCCCTCCCGTTCATTTCGCTCCACACATTACATCGCATCCTTTTACTTGCCATCTACCCCATTCCAATCTTTTAAATGCTCTGCTGCTCTTTTATTATGTTCAATCCTAGCCAGTTTCTTTGGACTTGGCTTAACCCACTGGGTTACTAGTCTAATATCAGGTAACAGGCAGAGATACAATCAATGCTAATTCGGAGATTTGCTGACGGAGATGGCAGCCTCGTTGGGCTCAGCTCAAATCTGGATAGATGTTCTTTCCTGACAACCACGTGTTAAAACTGTGTGCAGCTGTAGAGAGAAATTAGAACTCGGTCAGCCTCAGATGGATTGCCGCATGTGGAGCCCTCTTGATCTCCTGGATTTTTTTTGTTGTTTGATGATATACTCCAAATACAAGGCCTCAGGGAGCACCAGAAACCCATCAGGATTCAAAATATTGGTTTCTCGGAAAAGTCATGACACATTTTTGCAACGAGAAACATAGAAAAATATGTCATGACTTTTCCGACAACCCAATAGGTGCCCGTACCTTCTTTTCTTACCTGCCATGTGCTTATGGGTCAAACAAGCCGAAAAATGACAATCGCAACACACAGTGGGCTGCTCCTGAGTAGTTGGAAGGGAGGAAATAGGGGCTTATAGAAAAAAGAGCTTATAGACTTGGAAATGATTTTAGAAAATTATCTTGTCTAATACCCTTCATTTGAGAGACTGAGGGGAAGTGACTTGCCCAGGTGTGGCCAGGGTCAGGTGTACAAGATCCGGGGCTGGGAAGCAGATTCCCACATCTGGACAACTATTTTCCTTCTTCAGTTTTTCTGGACTAATCCAGCGCTATGGCGATATGAGGGAGGTGGGGCGGTTGGTTCTGGTTTCACTGGGATGCGTTTGGATTTCACGAAATGAAACACCATCCTATATCTTCCTGGAAGTGACTCCTCATGGGTTTCTTTGCTTGCAGTGTCCTGTCCGTGTCCATCCGTGCGTGTCTTGATCTTCCCCAGGCCATCTTCTTTTTAATGCATTCAATGATTTAATAAGTACTTCGCCATTTCTAAGGCATACGTACAGGTCAAGAGCTGTACTGGGGTCCGGGGCTCCCTCGTTGAGCAGGGTAAGCATGGAACCTGCCCTCGGGTGCCACCTGGAAGAAACGGCTCCCATCTTGAACTCCACGCCTGTTGTCTTTCCTCTGTGGAGGACACCACCCCTCTGTGTAATAATAACTGGATCCGTGACTCATTTAGAAGCTAAGCTCCTCCAGGGCAGGATTATTGCCTGGATTCGTGGATGTCTCTTGCTGCCTTTGCTAGTGAGTTCCTTGTCACTGTCAGGTTGGAGGTGGAGGGACTGAGGTATCAGAGGATTAGGCAGGGATCCTCATTCCTCCAGATGAGAGTCTCGGTTCCTCCTGTGACGTCATTCTGACACCTGCCATTTACGGGAATGATCAGGGTGCCCCAGTATGGTGATCTGGGCTATATAGACACATGTAGTCCTCATATCTGCCTTCTTGAGGAGCTGATGTTAAAATCTCCAGGTTATAGACTGGGTGTCGGAAGCTGAGACATATTCGTGCTTTGCTCAGGGGCACTCAGCTTTGGAAGTAGGTGCAAATGAATTGCAAACACGGGTTGATTTCTCTGCCCATATTTTTCAAATGAGATGATTAACTACTAGTAGGTTCTGACATCAGTGTAATGGTTATGATTGGTATTTAAAAAGGGAATAGAAGAGAAAACACAAGTACATGGGTTGTAGTAAGACTTAAGAATTGGTTTCTAAAAATTTTGTTTCAGGTACACATACTCATATGTAGATACTTGGGTGTGTGTGTGTGTGTGTGTGTGTGTGTGTGTGTGTATACGCATGTTTTGTGTCATGATATAAACTGCATTTCTTGGTCAAAAATGTTTGAAAGCTACTGCTCTATGCTGTACTGCCCCAAACACACCAATGATAATTAACATTTCATTGAGCACTTACTATGTGCTGGGAATTACTCTTGAAACAGTGAATCGTTCCTTCTCCAAAGGGGAAGCAAATTCGCTTTGGCAGACAAGCCCTTGCCCTTCCTGGCATCTTCAACCCCAGTGAGTTGACTTCCCGGAGCTACCCCCGACTCAGCCCATGGTGAGGGAGCTGCCTCATCAGCCTCCCAGTGAGGCTGCAGCAGAAATGACTGGGCTGAGTTTGAAGTGTTATCTGTACAGAATGTGTCCTGTCCGCATAGTCCTCTCTGTGCATCACAGCAGGATGATGTATGATGGGGACACATTGCTGAGCTGCTTGGGGTCTGGGCCACCATCTCACACCTGCCCAGCTGGCGGGTTGTGCAATCCACAAGGCCCAGGTGCTTCTCATTATTTTAGGATGTGTTTGTCATTTATTTCCATTCGTGAAGTACCAACACAATGACATGTTTCTAAAATTGGATGCAGGGCAGGTGGTTATAACAGGAGCCACAAGATGAGGGAGGAGAAAGGCGGGGGGAGAGGAGAGGGGAGGAGAGGACAGCTCTTCCCCTGCATTTTCAAGCTGTGGGTCACAGAACACCAAAGCAGACAGAGTCTCCTTAGCTGTCACCTGATCCAGCCCCCTAATTTTGTAGATGAAGAAACTGAGACCGAGAAAGAGGAAGGGATTTTTCAGACAACAAAGCCGTGATCGACTTAGACTAGTCATTCTCCTTTCGCTGTGTTCCATGACAGAGCAAGTGACAGGGCACTGGCAGTTGAGCGGTAAACTAAAAATGCCTTTGCACAAGGTTTTCCCCACAGCACCAGATTGACAGAGATAGAACCTCTGCCTCAGCCTCACCCCCCAGCCCTGCACTGCCCAGGAGGCAAGTTCTGGACGTGGCAAATAAGCCTGGGACCTACTCACACCACAGCCCCACGCGAGAAGGAACACTGTTGGGCTTTCCAAACCAATGCAAGTTAAGCTTTTGCAGCCAAAGCCAAGGGCAGGATCACCGAAAAGATCCACAGTTCTTATTCTGACTAGAAACACTTTGGCAATGGCCCTGGCTGGCACTCTCAGCCAGCCCATCCTGAGCCAGGACTTCATGGGTGACAACAGTAGGGCACTTTTTCCTGGCAGCTGTTGGCAAGGCACGTGGACAAGTCACAGCCAGAATTGGGCCCAAAATAAATAAGATCATATAGACCTGGGCTAGAGCAAACCCAGTGTCAGAAGGATCCGTAGAACATCTGGGCTGGGGCGAGCTTTGAGAACGGCTCACTCAGGGGTTCCCAAACTGTGTTCCATGGCACCTTATGGGTTTCCATCCTCTCACCAGGGCCGATCTAACGCAGGAATGTACATTGTGATTCTCCTGCTAAGGCTTGCGGTAATCTCCATGTAGCATTGTTTCCACCTCAGAGTTGCCTCTAATAATACCACAGCCTTCCAGGGCTTAAGACTGAAGCGCTGGGACCGTTGGTGCCATAACCAGGACCTACTACATCACGCCTTTCTGCTCTGGGCTTTGTTCAAAGCTTTCCGTGTCACTTGAGAATTGGCTTACAGCATTATTCTCAGGTGTAGAATATGCTAAATCCAGAAAACCTGAAGAGACTTTGCAGCGGTGCTTTTGTTTTCAAGGGGTGAGATAGAGTAATCTGCCCTTGACTTTGGAGGGGATGTCCTAGCCTTTCCCAGAGCGTACGTACAACTGAGGTGGTGGAACCTTGACTCTTCACGGGGTTGACCTCCCACCCGCTGGAGGGCCTCCCCCAAGACCTCCAAGTTACTTTTCATGCATACTCACTGGTGGATGGGAAGTCATTCATGGAGTTGACCCCATGGTTCTGTGGGACATCCAGATAGTTCACATCTCTTCAGGCGATGCTATGTCACGAAAGAGAAGAGTGACTGTAGCCCTGGGGGAGGATGCTAAGTGGGTAACGTTGTCCATGCCCCATGAGTGTCAGCCGCTCTTGGTCCTCCTTCCGGAGAGAGATGTACGGGACCATGTGCGTCACCTCAGCGGCCACCAACCATCCCAGGCTGTGTGAACCTGTAGGGAGAGGTCCTGCCTACAGCACAGCAGGTACACTTAGAACTTTTACTTGGTCGTGATGTCATTAGTGTCACCCCTTAGATCCTTCTGGTTTGTTTTTTTTTAGACTCCAGACTGGCAAATTAAATTGAGATATGGAGGGAACTACCATCCTTATATTTTTTAGATCTTTGAGGGTGGCAGTAATCTCTCTCATGATGCAGTATTGATTTTGGTTTACTATGCGGGGAGGGGGCAAAGACACAATATGGAAGTCTGGCCAACTGTCAGGTATGTCCATTCCAGTTCTGTATTCAGGGACTGAGGAAACGACCACTGGGTGAATCTGTGGACCTACTGTGAGCTAGGCCTGAGCCTGGACTCCATTTATTACCTGGCCCCCAGACATCCTCATTCTAACAGGGTCCAAGATTATATTTTGGGTCCCATGTATCAATTCAGACCCTGTATCCAACAGTCCTCAAAATCCATCCCCCCCGCCCCCACCGAGTAAAACCCTGGAGGTCACTTTGGCTGGTGGTGCAGGGTCTTTCTTCTTAGGGGGTTGGTCTTTTTTTCAGTCAGTAGGCTCCATGTCTGAAAGTGGGCTCAGGTATGGAAACTTGGCAAGAGATCCCAATCCTTGTTCAATTCTGGTTGCAATGATTGAGCAATCCCCTTGCTGGCCGCTCGGTGAGCTTACCTTTAGGAATTATTGTGTTCTATTAACCATCTCCATAGCCATCTGTGGGTCAGGCTCCTAGCTGCCTCTGTGACTATGCTGCTCATTAGAATATTTGCACTCCTCTGGCTTCTGATGGGTAACTGCCATCTGGCATCTATTATTTCGGGATCCCGTTATTCCCACCTCTGTCAGGGAAGCCTAGCAGACCCAGTGTTTTCCGGCCGAATCATGTGATAATTTGGTCTTAGTCATGGGTTTGGCAGTCAGGGGATGAGTGGGGCTCACTGAGCCTGGGGCGGTGGCGTATGTTTTTTTTTTTTGCAACCCAGACAAGGGGAGATAACTTTCTGTATCATTTCAATGCCAAGCAGGGGTGCTAGTATTTACTAGGAGTCCTGGGCCACTTCTGCAGGCTCAGGGAATTCCAGAGGACGTGGGGGCTTCAAGGTGCATCCACACTGAGGTCCTTATTCTCAAGTCTCAAGTCCCCAGCTCTTTCTAATGAAAGCTCTGACCTTGGCACAGCAGAATTGCCAGGGTTGAGAATTTTCTGGTGCTCAGAATGCAGACCGGGCCTGACTTTTGGCCTTTCTCTCCTCAGACTAGAGGAGATGAGAGCTCTTTAGATGCTGCCAAAGAGGCCCACTGACTTGGACACTTTGCCTTAAATGGGTGATTTCCATGATCTTTCTCCAGTATATTAATGGCATTCAGTGATAGCCATCCAATTTTAGTGACATTGTACTTAGTCCCTCATCGAAACCTCTCAAAAAGCCTGAACTGCTGCGCCCACCAGTTCATTTGCTTCCACAGTTAACCCATCTGTTTGCCCCCGTGAAAGTCTTCATATTTACACTGCTCATCCCCCCAGGGGCTATGCATTCTCTACCTTGCCCCCCTACCCTCCCCCTGTCACCCCCTCCCTGGAGTGCTCATTGCCAGCCAGTCAGCGAATGGAAGGTCCAGCTCCCAAACCTCATTTTAATCTGTACCCTCAGACCACCCCACTTCTGGTCCTAACTCTCTAAAGTCAGACACTCTGGGAAGTAGATTCTGGGACAGAAATTTGAATGCAGGGTGTTCAATGGGGAGTACTTTGGGGAGCAACACCTGTAAGGGAATGAAGAATGTAGGGTTGGGCCGAGCGGGGAGCTGAACTCTGAGGCAGTCATGACAGAGGCCTCGGCTAGTCGCACAGGGAGCCCCGAGGCTGAGTTGAGCTGGCGCTGCAGAGTTGTTCCAAATTGAGGAACTTCTACTCTGACTGGTAATGGGCTGCTTACAGGAAGGAGAGAGGTCTCAGTGCCTTCGAGTTAAGAGCAATTCCTGGGGAGGGATATCCCGAGGGTGAATGAAGGCTTCAGTCCTGAAGGGGGCTCTGGGCAGAGGCCACAGCATTAACTGTAGCAGTGGTTCTCAAAAGGGGTCCCCAAACCGCCACCAAGAGCCTCACTTGGGAGCTTGTTAGAAATACAAAATCTTGGGCCCCACCCCTGACCTGCTGACTCAGAAACTCTGGGTATAAGACCCAGCAGCCAGCGTTTTAACAAATCCTCCCAGTGTATTTGACACAGTGGAAGTTTGAGTTCCCCAGTATTATAAGGAGTGCGATCTAGGAGATCATTTACAAAGGAAAATCCTTCTGCCCTAGGTCAGTTTCAACATGCATTCCAAGAGGCACATTTGATTGGTGGGAAGTGTATACATAGCGATATCTATTTATAAATGGTTTCCTTGATCTATTTTTAAAAATGTGTTCATGTGTTTCTCAATGGACTGATGCATGAGGGCAAGGGGCTAGTTGGTTTTGCCTGCTTGGGCACTGAGGTACTTCCCAAAGAAAGTTCCAGCAGCTTTCAGGGAGTACCAGGATTCTGAGCAGCTTGGATCTCTAGGAATATTGATGTAAATTCTGAACAGCTCCATGGAAAGAGTGTGTGGGCGCTGGTATCAAGAGAACCTGGGTTCAGAGCCCAGCTCCCCTAGCTCCTCTGACCATGGTTCCCTAGGAGACCACTTTCTCTTATCTGTAATAGGATGGGGCTGATGTGAAGAGTAAAAGGAAATCACGCTTCGTAACTGATAAAAATGTGAGGTCTCCATTCACTTTGCAGCCCAGATTTTGTTTCTGCTCTGCTATAGCCACAGTGTGATCTTGGGCACACCCCTTCCATCTCAGGGCTACCCCCCCCCCATCTACAGAGTGGAAGGGGATTGATATTGACAGGTCCGAGGTTCCTTGCATTCCACTGTCCCAGTGCCTGTGAGTGGGAGTCATGTTGTCCCCCTTGTCCCCCCAGGCATCCAGAACCCAAGGCTTCAGGAAGGGAAGAATCTTCCAGGCTGTTTAAAATCTCCCTTCGTATTCTATCCCAGCTCCTGCCAAGGACAAGAAGGTCCCACCTTCATGTCCTGTGTCCACAGACTTCTCAGACCTCGTCCTCCGCCTCAGCCTATATGCTGCAGCCACTCTGCCCCTTCCTAGTCTTTGAGCAAGCCAGGCATGCTCCCATCCTGCGGCCTTTGCATTTCGAATTCCTTCTTCCGGAACATTCCACCCCAGCTCCTCCTTGCAGGGCTGGCTCCTTCTCATCTTCTCCTCTCAGCTCATTATCACCTCCTCAGAGAAGCCTTCCCTAATCACCCCATTAAAGGATCACCCACTCTCTTGACTCAGTTACTATCACCTCAGCCCATCTGTTTCCCTCCGAGCACTTTTCACAATCTGAAGCTCTCTTGTTTTGTTTTATTATGAGTTTACTGGGCTATTGTCTGTGCTCTCCATTAATAGGTACAGCCCTGTGAGGCTGGAACCTCTGGTCTGGCCTTCCTCATGACAGTGTCTCCAGGGAATGGCCCTAGACATAGCTGATGCTAAACCATAGTTTTTATAGTAAGAGAATAGGGTCATGCTATTGGGAACTCAGGCTGCCTCTCTCTCACTCCCTCCCTCTCTGTTTCTCTCCCCCCCCCCTTGTCCAACCCCCTTTGGCTCTCCTCGCTGGGAAATGGGTTTCAACAGGCAGCCCCGTTTCCTCACCACGTTACTGCACCCATGGCTCATGCCATCCAGCCTCAGGAATTGACGGGACGTGTTGGATGGGCTGGGCCTGGCTCTGCTACCATGGGTGCCCACTCCTAGCTCCTGGCTCCCAGCAGCCTCCTTGGGCCTTGGAGACCAGAAGAGAGCAAGAGCAAAGAGAGAAAGGGGTTGGACTTGGCCGTGCCCTCCAAGGAACCAGTAAACAAACACAAAGCATCTGGTGTTGAATTTCATTAAGGATGTGTCAGCAGGGCCTGGGTTATGACAGCCCGGGTGGGTAGGGAGGGAGATAGAGGGCGGTTATGTCACTGGTGAGGTATGGTGGTGTAACACAGGGTGACAACACTCCGTGGACCCGGATGTGGTGTCAACCAACATGGGCATGCGCTAGGAGGTGGGGAAGTGTTGGTGTGACCCCTCAGGGAAGGGAAGAGAATTGGTCATTTCCTGACAATGGGTAGCAGGAGATTCCTGACAATGGCATATCCTCCGATTGGCACCAAGAGGATGAAAGCTGCCTCTGGGTCCCCAGGAGCTGCCAGATGTGGGCATCTTTCCTCCGAGGGCCTGCTCAGTAAGATGACTCTTTGCCCACTGTGTGGCGATGCCCAGGTCAGCCCGTCTCCCACTTACCTGTTCACTCTGTTGGCAATGCGAGCAGGGTAAGTTTGCAGGGGGAGCAGTGGCTGAGAGTCCAGACAAAAGGTTTTAGAGGAATAGGGCGGGGCGTGGGCACTTATCTTAGACCAAGCGCTTTGCGTGGCGTTTGAGATCCTCAGTCTCATCGACCCCCCTCTTCAAGGCTCTGAAGAGTGAACACGCTGATAATCAGAAGAGTGAGGCCAGTTCAGCAGTCACACAGCACCCTAGTGACATAGCTGGATTTGAACTCATGTCCGTTCACCAAAAGCTCGCATAGCTTCTGGCTCTGCCCTAGTTGATGAGTGGTGTGGGCCAGTGCTGCTTCCCTTTGGGCCTCAATTCCTCCAGCTATAAAATGAGGGAGCTGGACCAGATGACCTCCCAGCTCTGACATTCCCTCGTCTTCCCTAGGACGAGTCCTTGCTCCTTTCTTGGTGTTCCCCCATATTTCCAGCTAGTGTAGTTGAAACATGTGAAGGTGCTGGCTTTTTCGGTCATAAGCAGCTGAATTGTTGCAATTTCTTATAGTTTAACCTAACACTTTTATCATTCCACTTCCTAGCAGCGGTCCTTCCACTGTATCTGTCCCCCAAAAGACTGTGCACTCACAGAGGGCGGGCCCTCAAAGGGCACTGGAGCTGCTGGGGTTTGGATAGATAGAAGGAAGAAGATGAGCTTGGGAGAGAAAGAGAAGACATTTTCATTCATCAAGTGTCTCCTATGTGCGAGAAGCTTTCTAGGTGCTTCTATACACATTCTTCTGTAATCTCTACTATAGCACAATCAAATAGGTATGATTGTGTCCACTTTATAGAAGAGGAAGCTGAAGTTCTAAGAGTTTAAGCATGCTTTGATGGGCCACACAGCTTAGGAAATGTCAGAGCTGGGATTTGAGACTAGGCCCATTTAGCTTTTGCACGTGAAGAACCTTGGTAATTGAAGGTCTCCGTAAGTGAAGATTTTAGTGCCATATTGCCAGCAGGAGGCTATCTAATTACCCATCTGTTTATTCATTCAATAAATAGTTATTAGAATTCTTAACATGTGTAGGGCGCTGTAAGGCACTGGGATAGGGTAAAGACTAAAACGGACCTGGTTATTGGCCTCATACAGCCCAGAATTTAGCTCCCTCATCTTCCTCTAAGTCTAAGATGTTGTGAATTTATTCATTATCCACTCACTGATTCATCAATCCACCCACTATCCATCCATTCATCCATTTATTCATCCATCCATCCATCCATCCATCCATCCATCCATCTTCCATATATTCATTTAATTGATTCACACATGTATACATTAATTTTTTTTCAGGTGCTCAATGATGTACTCATTTAATCATTTTGTAACTCTTTTCTCTTATTTCTTCATTCAGTCACTTAGAAGTTTATTCTTTTATTCACCCATTTATTCATTTTGGTTCATTCTTCTATTTTCTTATTCTCTTCATTGATCCACTTAAAGATATGCTAATTCATTGACTCACTCTTACATTCATTAATTTTTTTCAATCATTTCATCGTCCAATATTGATCACGTCGGTTCTGTGTTCCAGGGGGCCCAGACACAGTCATGGACGAGTTCCAAAGGCAGGCTGTTGCCGTCCTTGTCTGTTTCGATAAGCCAATGAAGAAGAATTCTCTGTGGTGTCTGTTTAGTGGGGGCCTCTGGGGAGCTGTGGAGGGCCAGGGCAAGCACTGTAGCCTGCCAGCACTGTTTCTTCACCTGGGGAGCTTCTCAGGTGAGGCAACCATCTTCCCACAAAGTGTCACCTGTTGCCACCTCCTAAGAAGTGATCAGCTGGGAGAAGATGCCAGCTTGCAGCCTTCCCTCCCTTCTTCTCAGAGAAGACTCCCCTGAAGCTACTGGTCTTCCCTGACTCTGGGCAGGGGCTGAGGAGTGACTGGCAGGGTGGAGGCAATGCCTGCTGATAAGTCCGTGAGACTTATCTCAGGCCTGTGTGGCAACTGAAGACAGAAGCTAGGAGGACAGGAGATGCTGGGTGAGCTCGCCAGTAACTTGTTTTTGTATCTATCTGGGGATGGGGGCGAGGTAGGGGATGGAGGTGGGATGGAGCTGCAGCAAAAGAAATTTAGATTAGACACCTGGAAGAATTTCCCAGCATCAATGTCATAAGGTCAACGGGAGAGAGTGCAGCTGTCTTTTATCCTGAATCCATGGTACAATATTATTATGGACAGTTATTCAATGAATGCTTGCTGTACACACAGGACTAGTGGGCTAAAGACCTGGGTCAAAGCCNCTCTTAACCGACGAGCCATTTGGCCGGCCCAACATGGAGATTTTGAATGTGACAAAGTTTAGGGATTACCTTAAGCAATTTACTTCACTGATATTTTCCTTTTCATGCATGCATGAGATTGCTATACAGTAAAAACTCATTTAAATAAATCTAGAAAAGCTTTCTGCACATATAAAATACCCATTATAATGACTAAAGGATCCATTGTGTCATAATTTGGTAGGTAGCATTTTACTCTCTTTTAGAGGTACATAAAATAATGGTGCATCTTACAATCACCGGCATCTTAGATAAAGGCATCACGTGTGTATCCACGTGCCAGTCAGTGTGGTCTGAGCAGCCAGCCCACTGGAGCAAGTGCTATGGGATGAGAGTCAGAAGTGGAAGGAGGAGAGATAGATGGTGAGGTCCCTGCCTGGGCCTAGCCATAGATTCTTCCTGTCCACCCGGGCATTGCCTGGGGGCAGCCCAGGCCTCCTTTGTCTCCCCTTAGCGTCCTGCTGCCAAATGGATCTGCTCTGGGTTTTTTTTGGGTGGCCTTATCTTGGCTCACTGTCAGCTTTCAGGCAAGTCAGTTCGCTTCACCTGAGCAGGTTGCGACTGCCTGGGCAAAGTTTGTCCCATGACTGTACAAGGGACAGGTCTGCGTCGGGCAGGCAAGTAAGTCTGATAAGGAGGATGGGGCAATTTCTGGCGGCGCTACCTTGTAGGGAATCTGTGCTTTCCCTCGGGGCTCGAGGCATGGGCAAGGGAAAGAAGGGTGGGGACTTGTACCCAGTGAAAGTGACAGGCCTCTCTGAATATCAGAGAGAGTAAGACAAAGTCTCAGAAGGAGGCATGTCTTCTTGATTCCATGTGCTCGGGGCTGATGAGAAATCAGGAGGTGACCCCTGCTTCCCATCCCGCAACATGAAATTCTCTAGGCTGAGTTCTGTGGGGAGAGGAAATTTTGTTTGCCAAGAAGAGTAGGTGACAATCATTTAGTTTGGTGATATTGGGCACAGGTGGTGACATGTGGAGGTTACGGAGGGAAGGGCGCAGGATGGGGTAAGAGGATGAGTGAGGTGGCTGATTGTAGCCAATGCTCACACTGCACGTGGGGGCGAGGATTGTGCGCACCCACTCCTTTCCGAAAATCACTCCCAGGCTGGGCATATGGCTGTGTTTTCATTCCCAAGCCTAAGTCCTCTGGCTAATTAATGACATTTTAGATGGCTACAGCAAGGTGCTGTGACCAACGGTGAGCTCAAGGGGACCTGGGTCTTAGCTGCTTTATCTCTTGGTGAAGGACACGTGGAGGCAGCATTGGCAAAAGCATTGGAAATGGTTGTAGGCATTCTCCTACAAGACTCTGATAGGAATGAACTCTGCACTTCCTTTGAAGAGGAGTTTGGTACCACAGATCCAAGGCCTTACCTACCTCTCCTCTCTTGGATCCCATAATGTCACTCGAAGACAGTGCAAGGAGATTATCCAAACTATGGAGGAAGCTTTGTGTTAGTTAGGGTTTTTATTGAGCACTTACTATGTGCTGGGCTGTGAGGGTACATCAAGGAATAGTAAGGTGGAAACACAGCTGGGAGAGATTTTGAAGGGCTGCTGAGGTCTCTTGTCCACTCAATCAAAAAATATTTACTGACGGCCGGCCGAGTGACGCATTGGTTAGGAGTTGGCTTGGGACACCAGCTCTGAGCCTCAGGGCCTCGGTTCGGATCCCACATGAGGGCCAGTGATGCTGCACCCTCTACAGCTAAGATGCTGAACAACAGCTCGACCTGGAGCTGGGCTGCCGTGAGTCACCGGTGATGGTGTAGGCTGCAGTGGGGGCTGGCTGGCAGCAGGCGTGAGCCTCCGTGATCTGTGAAGAATGCAATGATAATACCAACATGGGCCAGTGAAGCGACGTCCTCCACAACTAGACTGAAGAACAAAAGGACGGCAACTTGTCTGTTCCCCTTTCCTAATTCCCCAATGCTGTTCCCCTCCCCCAATTCCCCAATTAAAAAAAAAATCTTAAAAAAAAAAATTTACTGAGCACGTGTTATGTGTCTGTGTTTTTCAAGGCTCTGGGGTTTACAAGACAGATGGGTGTCTACATTCTTAGAGTCCAGAAGTGTGACAAGCAGGGGTTAGCAGGCCAGCAAAGCTGGCGTCTTTGTACCAGTGTAACAGGCTCCCTTGACCCTCCCAAATTAAGTCTGGTTCTTCTTGTGTATGCTCTTCCCCACCCCCCACACTCACATGGATGTGGAGCTTAACTTCCTTTCCTAATTCCCACTAAAAATCGTCATCGAAGGCCTTTGTATGTACAGCAAATGTTACTGGAGATTTAGGGCAATGGAGGGAGTTACACACTGAGAAGATAAATATATTAATTTTGAATTAATGAGCCATCACTGTTCTTTCAGATTCTTTGCCCAAGCAGTGGTCTGGCTGCCATCTTTCCCTCACCTTCCGTATCTCTGCTTCTAGGACCATCCTCCTTTGTGGCAGAAGAGGTTTCAGACGGTTCCAGTTTCAGCAGTATTTCCTCTCTCTTGACCACACTTACAATCACTTGTACAAAGTCTATAATCCTTTCTACATTGTAAGGTCCTTGGAGCACCAGCGCAGGGCCTTGCCCATAATGACAGTTCGAAAATAGTTATTTAGTGAATAATCAGATGAATGAATGAGGCCCCCTTCGATCGCTGCAAAAAATTTGTGTTACCCGCATCTTTGAGAGAAAGGCAAGCAAGCTAAATTTTATCAAAATGGTGTCATATGGGGTTCTGAATGACAAGATGAAGCCTAAATATTTGGTTTTGACATTTGCCCTTTGGTGTTCCCTACACAGGATAGCAAAATGACGCACAGCACGGCCTTTAGAGCTGGATGCTGTAATGTGAATCTTGGCCCTTGTTTTGTGTATCCTTGGGCAAGGTACTCATCCTTCTAAGCCTCAGTTCCCTTATCTGCATAATGGGCACATTAATAGAACCACATTTAGTGGAGTGGTTTAAGTGTAGATTCTAGAACTGGACTTCAAAATCCAAATCACAGTTTTACCACTTATAAGCAGTGTAATCTTGTGCAAGTAATTTATTTTTATCATCCTCATCTTCAAAATAGAGATAATAATAATACTATTTATCCAATAAGGCTACCAGGAGGATTGAGTGGAGATATCTAT
>NW_017731428.1:3311929-3320861 GCF_001890085.2 Hipposideros armiger | reverse complement strand
CTCTTAACCGACGAGCCATTTGGCCGGCCCAACATGGAGATTTTGAATGTGACAAAGTTTAGGGATTACCTTAAGCAATTTACTTCACTGATATTTTCCTTTTCATGCATGCATGAGATTGCTATACAGTAAAAACTCATTTAAATAAATCTAGAAAAGCTTTCTGCACATATAAAATACCCATTATAATGACTAAAGGATCCATTGTGTCATAATTTGGTAGGTAGCATTTTACTCTCTTTTAGAGGTACATAAAATAATGGTGCATCTTACAATCACCGGCATCTTAGATAAAGGCATCACGTGTGTATCCACGTGCCAGTCAGTGTGGTCTGAGCAGCCAGCCCACTGGAGCAAGTGCTATGGGATGAGAGTCAGAAGTGGAAGGAGGAGAGATAGATGGTGAGGTCCCTGCCTGGGCCTAGCCATAGATTCTTCCTGTCCACCCGGGCATTGCCTGGGGGCAGCCCAGGCCTCCTTTGTCTCCCCTTAGCGTCCTGCTGCCAAATGGATCTGCTCTGGGTTTTTTTTGGGTGGCCTTATCTTGGCTCACTGTCAGCTTTCAGGCAAGTCAGTTCGCTTCACCTGAGCAGGTTGCGACTGCCTGGGCAAAGTTTGTCCCATGACTGTACAAGGGACAGGTCTGCGTCGGGCAGGCAAGTAAGTCTGATAAGGAGGATGGGGCAATTTCTGGCGGCGCTACCTTGTAGGGAATCTGTGCTTTCCCTCGGGGCTCGAGGCATGGGCAAGGGAAAGAAGGGTGGGGACTTGTACCCAGTGAAAGTGACAGGCCTCTCTGAATATCAGAGAGAGTAAGACAAAGTCTCAGAAGGAGGCATGTCTTCTTGATTCCATGTGCTCGGGGCTGATGAGAAATCAGGAGGTGACCCCTGCTTCCCATCCCGCAACATGAAATTCTCTAGGCTGAGTTCTGTGGGGAGAGGAAATTTTGTTTGCCAAGAAGAGTAGGTGACAATCATTTAGTTTGGTGATATTGGGCACAGGTGGTGACATGTGGAGGTTACGGAGGGAAGGGCGCAGGATGGGGTAAGAGGATGAGTGAGGTGGCTGATTGTAGCCAATGCTCACACTGCACGTGGGGGCGAGGATTGTGCGCACCCACTCCTTTCCGAAAATCATTCCCAGGCTGGGCATATGGCTGTGTTTTCATTCCCAAGCCTAAGTCCTCTGGCTAATTAATGACATTTTAAATATACCTTGTACTGTGCATTCACCTCCCAGGAAAGGGATAGTTGATTTGGTTTGATCATTTCTAATTTGAAAACAATAAAAAAAGAAAAGAAAAGAAAAAGAAAGAAAGAAAGAAAGAAAGAAAGAAAGAAAGAAAAGAAAGAAAGAAAAGAAGAGAAAGAAAAGAAATGCCACAAGGATACTTTCCTTCTGTGTTACAACCGTAGGGTATCACGACATTGCTATAATTTTTGGATTTCTTCATTGTTTTTTTTTATTTTTATTGGTTGATGCATTGAGCAAACATTGATTGAATGCCTAAGATGAGTCAGGTGCTAAGAATAAGGAGCATGCGGTAATAAAATAGAGGGTCCCTGGCTTCTAGAAACTTCCAGTAAATAAGCAAATTCTTATGAAATGAAATATTTACTTGAGTCATTTGATCTTTACAACCTCCCTTTGAAGTAGGTATTGTTATCTATGTTAAAGATAATGAAACTGAGACAGATAGGCAAAGAAACAAGTGTAGATAGAGGACTGAGGAGTTCAAAGGGGTGGGAAATGATTTCCATTTGGGAGTAGTCTGGAAAATCTCTGGAGGGGATGGCCTTTGAGTGCTGAGATGAAGGCAGAGCTGGTCCATAGCAGATGGAGAGCAGGAACAGTGAGCTCCAGGGTTTGGGGGCACAGCCAGGGCAATGGTGAGGGGAGGTCGAGTGGCTCAGAGAGCAGCCAGCAATGCTGTTGGTCAGGTCTGAGCCCCTGGGACTTTCCAATGGGAGAAGTTCAATTCCATGAAAACAGGTCAACACCCTCATCAGATAAGGAATAGTCATTGCAAAGCTGCATGGCTGGGGCTTGCACAACTCCAATGGGATCAGCAGCTGTGTTTGGAGGGATAGCTCATCGCTGGGAAGAGCATAGGCAAGTCTCCTCTGCCCCACCTGTCTCTCCTCTGAGCAAATCAGCTCAGCCGCATGGGCTCTGAGCTTATGGAAACCAAGGCGGGCACTGGACAAAACCAGCTAGCTGTAGGCAGAGGGTGCAGCAGAGACTGTGGCCTCTATTGCTGATTTATTTATTCATTCCACAGATATCCACTGAGTACCTGCTATGTCCCAGAGGCTGTGCTAAGAGATGATTCAAAAACCATCTCTACTATCAAACACTCAAGTCTAGTGAAGGGACGGACCAGAAAACAGTAGATTACCGTAAAATAAATAATGGAACTCTTGCTATGTGCCAGGTATTGTTTTAAGTGGCTTGCATATATTAAAACTGGTGGAATCTACACATCTTCACAACAGGCTGGTTGTATGATTCTTCTTATTTTACAGAGGGAGAGCTACAGGGACAAAGAGAGATTAAGTGACTTGCTCCAGTTCAGAGAGCTACTAAGAGACAGAGTCAGAACTGCAACTCAGGCCGCCGGGTCCCAGAGCCCAGGCCCTTAACCACTGTGGCACACCACTTCTTGTTTATGCAACCAAATCAATTGTTTATTCACTGCAGGCTGACTAGACAGGATGCTACAAGAGGCAAAGGAGGGCTTCCCAGCTCAGTTTGTGGGGAGGAGGCAGGGAGGGCCCCTTGGAACTAGTAAGACTATGTGGAGGCCTGAAGGGTAAAAGGTGGTGACCTAGGCTGAGGAGAGGTTGGGGGAAAGTTCTAGGCAATGGAATGGAACCAGAAAGATGCTGGGAATAGACAGCACAGTGTTGTAGACTGAGGAACCCATGATGGCTGGAGGGGAGGTGGGAGAAGACCCCAGGATTGATGACGAGATAGGCAGGGGTCATGGTTTGAGAGTAGCTGGAAGTGGCTCCCTCTGGCTGGTGTTCCCCTGAGTTCCCAAGAACTCCTGGGCTTGTAAACATGCCGGTTATACACAGGCCCACTCAGAGGGTCAATTGCCTTTGTGTAAATAAACAACCCCTTGCATAAATTCTGCACATCGAATGACAAAGGTACCTACTGAGGCCATTCCCTTAGGGCGACTTGGGAAACTAATGATGTGCAGTGACTTTGCCTTTCCAAACTTCAGTTTCATCATCTATAAAATGGGGTTGTATAATAATCCCAGCCAACGTGGAGCCCGACGGGATGTTTGGGGAGGACGCAAATTCCTTCTTTTCAACAGATTTCCATACAAGGGGGGGACCTTCACTAAGCAAGTAGGAGGTTTGAAAGCAACAGCTTTCAAAGTGGATTTTCAAAACTCTTCGAATGTGCAGGAATATGCTAATACAAACAACATGATTATTTCTCCCAGGATCAGTGTGTCGAATTGTTATCAGGGTAGCGTGCCTTAAAACTTAGAGTTCAGAATTGGATGTCAGCCATGACAATCAACCAACCAGAGTGGGTAATTCTGAAGGGTGAGATTGAATCAATCAAACACCATGTGCCTCTCATCTTGCATGGTCAGCTTCTCCAAGCACCACTGGTGTTTCCCTTTGAGGTCCCCCCCGGTTTGGTTACCAAGTCATCCTTAATAACAATCGAGAGCTAGTGCACTTCACAGTATGTGTTATGACACGGTAGTTAGAATAAGCATTCCTGCTCGCTCTAGCAATTGGAGGACTTCAAGCAAAATGCAATGGCTCACAGCACAAGTGGCATCCTTGTGAAGACCATGTGGATATCCTGTATTGCTTACACTGATGCAGTCATAAGGAAAAGTAAACTTTGCGTCATTCTTAGGAAAATGAAGCTATGGGGCCATATGTGCAGCATGTGTACATCTATGTTCTTGAAAAATTTTGCCTCTTGTTTCACTTAATGGTTTTATTCCACATATATACCGATGTATATGCATACAGACAGTTTCAAAAAAAATTTTTTTTGTTTTCTTGTTCTTAGAATGTACATTTAAATTTAGGAACTAACAATCCAATCCTTAGTAATAAACAACACTGTTATATTATCTGAAAAAAACAGAAAGAACTACCAAAACTCCCAAGGTCTCTTTTCTTCCAGAATTTTTTTGTACTCATTTGAAAGGCTGATTTCTGAACTATGAAACTTGCCATAATAATTTTTTGGCATGGTTCTACTCTATCCTAAATAGTTTTGAAGTGTTTATTGCTTTACTGAGATGATAAATAATGAAGAAAGAAAAAACAAGTGATCATAGATAATTGCATTTTGCAACCCGTTGAAAGAATTCCCAAAACACTTAATATGTGATCCATTTCAAACAAAAGATAAATTCAAATTTGGAAATTAATCTCAATACCTTGCTCAACTTATCAGACACTTGATCTTTTAAAATCATTTTAGACAATTTCCTAAATTCTGTAATCTCTCAAATGATGTGAGATCCAAATGAGCACAAAAGAGCATGGTGGATAGCCCAGAGACGTTTCCAAGGAATAACATAGCCTCCTGAAAGCCGTAACCTTCACTCTGCATGGCAATGCCTTGAAAAATCGTCAGCCTTTTTTTTTTTTTTTTAGGTACATGAATTAATACTATTGAGACCTTTTGGAAGGTCTTATTTCTTCACTCATAAATCAAAACTTATTACTGCTGAATCTCAAACCTCGGGGTAACCCTGTGTGTACAAAATGCTTATCTGCTATCATCAGCATTGTTGTAAATCCATTCAATTTTCTGCTCCTGTTAGCAATGTGATGGTAGGCCTGGCCAAGAATTTTATTCAGATCAACTCCATGCTGCAGATCCATTTTTGCAGCCATGTGCAAATTGGTTCCAGTTTTCCCTTCAGCCTGGATGAGCTCTAATAGTCTTTCTTTGTTTACGCTGGGCCTTGAGGTCTTCTTGGATTTGTTTTGCATGATTGACAAGAGCTCTTTCACTGCACTGTCGGTTTATCACATATTATTGATTAAGCTGAGGAAACATTGATCTCATCCTTAGTGCCCTGAAACGTTTTATTCTTCATTGTTCTTTTAAAGTACCATTTAAAAAAGTATGAGTACTGTTATAGAGATCAACGTGTAAACTCCTGAGTCCAGGTAAGTTTTATGAGAGCAGGGACTTTTTTTTTTTTTCACGGCTCTATAGTGTCTAGCACACGGTGGGTGCTTATTCAATGCTTGTGAAATGACCAAATGAAGTTTTCCTTTTCTTTCATGGTTCACTCTGATCTCAAACATACTTTCAAATATTGGTTTTCCTTTCAGAGACAGAGATTCATGTTTTAAACCAAGGGTTGGCAAAGTTTTTCTATGAAGTGCCAGAGAGTAAATATTTTAGGCTTTGTGGGTCACAAAGTGTCTGTCACAAGTACTCACCTTTGTCATTATAGAACAAAGGCAGCCAGAAACAATATGTAAACGAATGAGCGTGGCTGTGTGACAATAAAACTTTATTTACAAAAACAGGTGGAGGGCCAGATTTGACCTATATGAGTCATGATTTGTTGACCCCTATTTTAAACTACTAGTTTTTAAAAACCTGTTCTCTTTTCTTCAACTTATTTTGGCTGAACAGATGACACTTTTCCCATAATGGTTTCACCACAAATCAATACTGACGCTATAATTGCAATATTTTATTTCTCTCGTGTTTTCTTTGAAATTTTTCATTTTTTTTCCCCTAACAGAAATACAAAGCTCCCTTTCCCACTGCTAAAATTTCCTGGCAGCACAATCAATCCGAGAAATAGAATGCTATTGAAGTCCAGCCTTCAAAAACCTGTTTTCCAGAACCTTCACACTTTGTAATCCGCCCTGAACTGTCTGTACTATGAAGGCACATTTTGGTTGACACATTGTAGCTGTTTCTTATGGTCTACATTCCAAATCAAGCGCAGGATCTCAACTTGAGATAGCACTGTATCCTGCCTCCATATTGGTCCCCAGTGTCCCCTAGGGTCATGAAATTTGCTGTCATTCAACACTACCATTGTCGACCCTAGCATTTGACTGGCTGTGGAGGCTCTTAGCAAGTTTTGTGAAGAATGATTATCCAGGCTTTCAAATAATTACAGGTACCGGTGAAGGAAGCGCAATTTATCACACCTAAAATATCAAGTGTACATAAAGAATAAGTTTTTTAATTTTTAAAAATTTTGTTAAATGCAAAATGCTGGCAGGAATTAAAAAGAAGCATGACAGGACAACAGGCAGGATAGTACCTAGGGCTGTTGGAATGTCATCATCATTTGACTTGTGTCAACATGTTCTTAGATTTTATTTTCTCTGGTGATGAAAAATTACGTTAATACTGCCATGGATCACATAAAAATGTAATGCACATTTCAGAATTTAGAACCAATTTCTTATAACAATAACAAAATGGTTACATTAATTGAGTATTTACTGTATGCCAGGAACTATGCTAGTGTCTTTGCATGGATTATCTCATTTAATTCTCACTATAGGCGGACCAGGTAGGCACTTTGTCCTCAGCTAGCTGTGCTTTAGAAACGTTACGTTGTACCTTGCCCAACATCACAGAGTGAGCATGCGTGGAGCTGGTGCGTGTGTTTCTGATGAATACAATTCTCTTTTCCATTGAAAAAATGTGATTGGAAGCGAGAGTAGGGTGAAGAATAAGGAACCTCTGACTCTAAATGGACTCTCCCCCACATCCTGTGACCCAGCCCCTCATTACGTTCTGAATCTGCCCCTTCTGCAAAGATTAAGAAAACCAGAAGAGAAAGTTAGAACTTGGTTGTGGGGTGTGAAGGGTTGATTGGTGGGCAGGAGCGGAGTGAACAGGCCATCCATTACACCCAGGGAAGACCAGTCAGCCAGACAGGAATGGGGAGCAGAGGGAGACAAAGACATTGGAAGAACTGCTGGAAAAGTGGCAGGCTTATCAAGATCTGGGCAAGCTGAGAGATTCAGAAAGCTGGCTTTTTAGGACAAACAGTAGAGTACCCACTCATGTTCCAGGAATGTGATCATGTCCTCAGTGGGAAGGGAACATGGAGACAAGATGATGTAAGAGCACATTAGTCAGGGTTCTCTGGAAAAACAGAACTGATAGGGTATCTATAGATGTATAGGAAGAGATTTATTATGAGGGATTGGCTCGTGTGATTATGGAGGCTGAGAAGCCCCACAGTTTGCCATCTGCAGCCTGGAGGCCCAGGAATGATGGTGGTGTAGTTCTAGTCCACACTCTAAGGCCTGAGAACCAGAGAAGCCAATGGTGTCAGTCATGGTCTGAGTCTGAAGGCTTGAGAACCAGGAGCGCCGATATCCAAGGGCAGGAAAAGTTGGATGTCCCAGCTCAAGCAGAGGGAGCAAATCCTTTCTTCTGCCTTTTTGTTCTATTCAGGTCCTCAATAGGGTTGGCTGATGCCCACCTACATGGGTGAGGGTGATCTTTACTGGGTCTACCAATTGACGTGCTAATCTGAGATACACCCAGAATGATGTTTTACCAGCTCTCTGGGCATTCCTCAGCCCAGTCAAGTTGACACAGAAAATTATCTATCACAAAGAGCAAGATGCTGATCAGCCACTGGCTGCTTTAGGGGGAATCTTGTGTGTACCGGAGTTTTTTAAGACTACTGTGCTGGACAACCTGCGACCACACTGCAGCACAGCTGTCACCAACAACCCCATTTCGCAGATGAGAAGCCCAACACGCAGGTACAATCAAGTTGCATGGCTAAGAGGTCATCGAATCAGGATTTGAAGACAATGCAGGAGAAATCCTGGTAATTTATAAGGGTGCATCTTGTTCAATTCTTTACTGACCGGTGACTGGCCAGGGTGTGGCCAGCCTTGGCTTAGACTGAAGTGAAGGGGATGGGAGATAATGACCTTTGTTTCCTTGGCACCAGGTTTAATGAGCCATAGTTTCGCTTCCGGTAATTAACAAAAATAACTGCTTAAACTTGTGGATTGTTAAAAAGCACTTTGCCATCTGTCATTATCTTTAATCCGGGCAAGTCTATGATGTGGGTCTATTTATTGCTCCCATTTCATAGATGAAGAAGCTGAGGGTAGAGTTCCTTCCAGGTCCATGTTTCTGTGAGTTAAGATACCTAAGCCACGCCTAAACAAAAAGAAATAAATCAACTGTGGTGAAGAGCAGCAAGCTGTGGCCGACTGCCTGGGCTGGAATCCTGGTTCTAGCACTTCTCAGCTGTTATGACGGAAGGAGAGAGAGGTAAGGGGACAAGGCAGGATAGGGGGAGAGGAGGAGAGGGCTTCCGAGGCAGAGAAACAGAGGGCCTGCCTGAAGCCGGAGGGGGCAATAGGAACCATTAGTTAAGAACGAGGGTCTCGGAGCAATTTATTTGCACTTGATCTTGATCCCCATCAACTTGGAATCTCAGATGCCTAAAATGCAGATGATAAAACCCATCTTACAGAGTGATGGCTGTGAGCATCAGACGAAAGAAAGCGCTCAGCCGAGTGCTCAGCCTTGGTCTGAGTTCTACCACATGATGGCATTATCTGTGTCGTGTTTGAAATGAGTGAAGGCTGTCAGCGTCTGGGGACCAGGGGTGTCTCAAGGGCATCTCTTGGGGAGGGGTGATGAGACCCCAATGACCCTTCAGGAGTCACGCTCGGGCTGGGGTTGCTAATCCTGGGACCCACTGTCTGAATATTCTCCATGCAACGCCAAGGCTTCGCTCCTGGAGGCCATGGACACAGAGCCCTTGGGGTCCCTTTCCTTTCTCTCTTTCCTGTAGACTTCGTCATGGGCTTTGATTTACTCTTGGCAGGATGGGCTACATCATTTGTGGGGCCCATGGTAAGATGTAAACAGAAGGCCCCCTGTTAAAAATTATTAAGAATTGCAAGATGAT
>NW_017731428.1:3302773-3307684 GCF_001890085.2 Hipposideros armiger | reverse complement strand
GGCTGCCTGTCTCTAACCATTTAGCAGGCTGGTCTGGGCTCCTTCACACAGTGGCAGGGATCTGAGACCCTCAGTGTGTGAGTGCTTTTCAGGCCCTTCATTTGGTCATGTTGGCTCCTTTTCCATTGACCAAATCAAGTCACAGGGCCCAGCCCAGAGATAGTGTTGGGAGAACGCTGCTGAAGAAAATGGATTCAAGGAGAGCTGAACAAATTGACGCAATGACTGAAGTACGTCTACGACATAGTTTTTAATTAAGGAAAAAACAATATAGTCAGTGATTCTATTTTCTCTATCAGAAGGCTGGAGACAAATCCTGAAACATATCCCTGAATTGACTGTGATGGTGCCAATAAACAATAAAAATGCTTACTTTTTTTTCTTGTTTTATATTTGAATTTTATTTCCTTTTCCTGATTTTTATGGCATCAGGCTCCTTGTAAAATATCTGTTAGAGAAAAGTATGATATAACAAGTGGAAATCCTTCATGATCCTGCCATTCCAGAGACAGCTATCAAGTTTGGTATATACCTTTCCGTTTCTTTTTGTATGTGTGTACTAGCAAACGTCACACACACACACACACACACACACACACACACACAATTTTCTTTTATAGGAATTAACTTATTCAACAGTTATTATTTCTTTTTATTTTTTAAGCAAGGGTTTTGTTTTTGTTTTTGTTTTTTATTATTATTATGGGGGAACAGTGTGTTTTTCCAGGACCCATCAGCTCCAAGTCAAGTAGTTGTTTCATTCTAGCTGTGGAGGGCACAGCTCAGTGGCCCATGTGGGGATTGAACCTGCAACCTTGGTGTTACGAGCACTGTGCTCTAACCAACAGCTAACTGACTGCCCCCACTCACCAGTTATTTATTGGATGCCACTTTACATACTGAGAGGTACAAAACAGCAAAGTGGCTGCTGAAATGAGATCATATTATAAAGATAAAAAGCGATTTGATCCCCCAACTCCACTCTTAACACATCTTAAATATCAGCCAACGGGGGTATAACTATCATTTAGCGAATGCTTATTTTGTGATTGGCACTGGGATATGGACATGGTATACATTATTTCATTCTAATACTCACTAGAACCCTAGGGAGAATGCACTATCATTATTTTCATTCTATGGGGAAGGAATTAGGCTGAGAGAAGTTAGGAAACGTGACACAGCTAGCCAATGGGGGAGCTAGAAGCTGAACCAGATCTAAAGTCTGGCTCCAAAGCCCACACTCCTAACCATTTTGCCAGATGACCCTTAGTTTTAATGTAGCGACCTCTTCCTTTTTAGTGGTTGTATAACATTCCATTGTGAGAGCACTTCTAAACCCGAAGTATTCAAAGTGTGTGTTGTGGTCAAAATGACCCACCTCTCCATATTATCCCATGGCTGGGTGTGTATTGTTGTTCTTTATGCCTGAAATGTTCTCCCCCTTCCTTCTTTTTTTTTTTTAACTTTATTGGGGAACAGTGTGTTTTTCCCAGGACCCATCAGCTCCAAGTCAAATTGTTGTCCTTCAGTCTTAGTTGTGGAGGGCGCAGCTCAGCTCCAAGTCCAGTCNGCTTTGCCTGTCTCTACCTGGACATCTGAATAAACTCTGAAAACCTCAATCAGCTGCCCAGCACTCTGGACCATACGCCAGACATGCGGGCATTGGGGGACATCTATTCTTTAACATACTCTGTCTTAAACCATTTATTAAATGCATCGGGACGCATTGGCAGGACCACTACTTTCTTTAAGGAAGTCATTGTCTAGTGGGACAAGCACATGTGTACACACACCGTAATTAATAAATGAATTACTTCAGTCAGCACACGATTATTGCTGCCTACCATGTGCCGGGCGCTGTGCTGGGCACCAGAGATGCAGAAATGGATCCAATACTGTGAAGACTACAGAATTGGAGGCCACACTGTTGGAGCTAGAATCCTGATTCTATCACTTGCCAGCTATGTGACCTCAGGCAAGTTACTTAACCTCTCTGGGCCTCAGGCTGTTATCTGTGAAATAAGGATAATAATAGTATTTTCCTCACAGGGTTGTCGTGAGGGTGAAATGAGTTAATCCTCCTATGAAATGAACTAATATGAGAGGATTCTTAGTGCAGGGTCGGGCACATCGGGTGCACTATGTAAGTTATTTCCTCAAGGAATTAAAAGTCTGGTGGCAGAGAATGACACACAGGTACACACACACACACACACACACACACACACACACACACACGACACACAGTGATTCATCCATTTAACAAATAGTTAATCACATTTCCCCTGTGCCAGGCTTTGTGTGCGGCATGGGTGGGGTGGGGGCTGGGGGAGGAAATAAGGGAAAAACAAGATGTGGCCTCTCTCCTACCATCTTGTGGGTGTATGACACCAGAGCAGGACCCTGTTGTGACAAAACCGTCGTTTCAGAACATGTTATTACTTCTCTATTTTATGCTACGTGTGATGATGTGGGACAGCAGATGTGAGGTGGAGGAGTTTACCAGTTACCGGGAGAGTGCCACGCCGAGTGTCGCCCACCGGCCCGGGAGGAGGCGAGGGGTCAGCGCAGTGTGCAATGGTTTCTCCTCTCCATCGGAGACCTTGCTGGCACGTGGAGCAGACACAGCCTTTGGCCTCTGGCAGCTTGCATGGCAAGACGGAGCACAGCCGAGCCCATATTTGGCCAGGGAGAAGTTCACTTCACTACACGCCCTCTGAGTCACCCTCCCAGCCCTGCAGCCCAGGGCTGAGCTCACAGGCTCCCTGACTCAGGCACCGTGGGGTGTCCCCATCCCCGGCAGGCAAGGGAGGAGACAGTCCTGTTCCCCTCAGCCTTGATCCCTCCGTCTGACTCCCCGCTGCCTCCATCAGCCTCTGCTCTCTCTGTTGCTTGCATATTGGGTGTGCCATCTGTCCCAAGACCCCTTTCCACAGAGGACCGCGACCTACCCTTGTCCAGAAGCAGATTGTACAAGAGCTGACTTCTCCATGGGAAATTTCTCCCTAGCCTCTGCTTGCAAAGTGAGCTGGGAGGTACTGTGATTTGGATGGGTGGGTGAAGTCAACTGTCCAGGAGGGTGCTCCTGCAGCCCTGTGCGACTTTGGGCTACTTACTGCCCCTCTCTGGGCCTCCACTGCTGAAAGCATTCATGAGACAGGAGCTGTGGAGGCCGGCCAGCTCAGTAGGGGAGACCACGCTACTGGGGCACCTTTTGCCCCTTGTTTCTCAATGTATGGTCCCTGGAAATGCAGCCTCGATATCACCTTGGAGCCTGTGAGAGATGCAGGCCCTCAGGCCCCTCCCGACCCACCGAATCAGAACCTGCATCTTAACAAGATCAACGGATGATTTATGTGCACGCCGAAGTTTGAGAAATGTGTGAACTTGGCTGCACATTGGAATGCAGGGAGTTTTAAAAACATTCTGCTGTCTGAGACCCACTCCCAGAGATTGGATTCTATTGGGCTGAGGTGTGTGTGTGTAGGGGGGGGGCACTTTCAAAGCTCCCAGGTGATGCGAAGGTGCAGGAGCGCTGCTCTAGTGCATCTGGATGAGGCTGTGAAGCCGAATAAATAAATGCACACAATATCCAGCCAGGCGCAGACATGGGCCTAATGGGGTGGGGTCAGTGCATGTGACACCTGGGGTGCGTGGTGGGGACTGCAGAGGATGGAGGGGGGCTGTTGCCAGGGCAACAAGGCCCAGAGGCGGGATGTGGCCATGCCTGAGTGCACACCCCATGGGGCCAGATCTCCCCCAAATACAGCTCTTAATGTAGTGCCTTCTGATTTTTAAATGTTGGCTCAATTTTATTTCAAAATAGTATGTGGTCCATACAGAATGGGCTGGAGGTGGCCTGAGACCTACTGGTTTGTGACCTCAGTCCAGGCTAGGGTGTGCAGCCGCGCTTGTTGGCCTGGGGCTGTCCTCGCTTTAGCACTGAAATTCTGGCATCTCGGAAAGCCTATCAGTCCCAGGCAAACGAGGATGCTGGGTCTTTCCCAGGTCTGAGTCCTCCTGGCTCTGTCACTTCCATGCTTTGTGATCTTGGTCACGTCACTTAATCTTGATATACCTTAGGTCCTTCATTAATATAATGGGGATAATAAGAGTACCTACCTCATAGGCTTGTCGTGAGTATTAAATGAGTTCATACACACAGAGTGCTCAGAACAGTACTTGGCATTCAGTGAACGCTATGCTGTAGTATTAACTATAGTTATTCAAGTATTGGATGCTCAGTGTAAATTCATCTCACTTAGCCAACTTTAGAAGTATCTCAGAGCATGTGCAGTGAAGTGATGAAAGTGAGACATGTGGATGCCGAAAACCTGGCCTTGAGGCACAGCTCTGCCATCTATGAGCTGTGTGACCTTGGGCAGGTTGTTAACTTCTCTGTTCCTAATTACCTCAATTGTTAAAGTTGGAATAATCACACCTATCTTTAGGACTGCTGTGAAGAAAAATTGAGGTGATATGTGTGAATGTTAGAGCCACCCGGGAGAGGTGTGTTCTTGTTAGTGGGTTGATGCTTCCTCTTTGTGCCTCAGGAATGTCCAAAAAGAAAGGTTCAAAAGGGCGATATCTAAGAAAAGGCTTCCTTGTAAAAATATGTAAATGTTTTGAGAAATTTAATCAATCACTTAATGCTACATGTTGCATCACCTCAAAAGGAAGTCAAACATATATTATGCCAGGGTAAGCTTTAGCTGTTCTATTGGTCAGAAAGCTAGAGCCCTTATTATATTATAATATTATAGAATATGTAAAAATATTATATATGAATATAACAGGAAAATATTCTATATGACATAATATATAAAATGTAATGGTCTTGTGAGTACCTGTTTTCCTTCTCAAAAAGGTAGCCCTCAATCTGATATACTTTCACTTAAAAAAAAAAAA
>NW_017731428.1:3274211-3300433 GCF_001890085.2 Hipposideros armiger | reverse complement strand
CTGCAGGCAGCACCTCCTCCAGACAGACTGCTTCAACCTACCATCTATGTAAATGCCATCCTCCATGGTCCCATAGTTTTCAGAGCTTTTCTCAACCATGACTCTAGTTTTTCTCTGTTGTAAACATTTATTTGGCTGACTCTCCCCTGTCCCCCCTTGAAAATGAGTGACTAGAAAGCTGAGTCTCTATCTTACTTTCCTTTGTAAATATACTACATAATCTCAGCAAACCGCTTAGCACTTGCTTGGGGTAAAATAAACTCTTATTTAATGTCAATTGAATGAATTTGTAAATAAACTTTGTATCCATGGTGTTCATTCTATTAAAATCAACTAACAGAGTTAATTTTTAGGTGAATAAACCTGTAAGTGAAGTTTATTATGGACAGAACATATAGACATCGTAAAAATTCAAAAGCAAAGGTTATACCAATGAAAAAATAATTTTTTTCCCCACTTTAGGTCCCTAATTCTACTTCCCAGGGATGGTTACCCTCAGCAGTTTTTGTGTGTCATTACTCTAATTTTCCACATATATAATCTATACATGTATTAAATAATCTCTTAAAAATATCATAAATGGTAGCATACTGTAACATTGTTCTGCCCTTGATTTTCACACTTAATGTGTCATGGCTGTTTTTTCCTATCAACAAAACTGGTCTGCTGTTTGAAAGCAGCCCCACAGTATTCAATTGTAGAAATTGTACCATATTTAGTTTCGCTGACCTTTGTAAACGGGCTTTTCATTTGTTTGTAACTTGTTTGTTGATTTTGACTATTACAATATTTGCCACAGTGACCATTCTTGTATGTTTATTTTTGCTTTTCTATTTATCTAGGATAAATTCCTAGAAATAGAATTTCTATGTATTTTATGTATTTTATGAAATACATAAAATTTTATGTATTTTGAATTTTAAATACATAGAAATTTTATGTATTTTGAATTTTAAAACGTAACTCCATACAAAGGTGGTAGAGGAAAGAAATTTCATGGAGGGCTGACACTGAACTCCATTCCTGAATTTTCCCTTTCACCTTTGCAGAGGATGTATGGCCTTTAGTTGCCCTTCCAAATTTTGGGGGTCATGTGGTGCTTGGTGGGAGTAAGGCCCTGCTACAAGAAAAAAGGGGGTTGGCATTCTCTCCCTGCCTCTTGGCAATGCTGCTGCTGGGCACTGGGGTTTAGGATCTGAGGACTGTAGAATAAAGGCATGAGGATGATTGGAAGATGGGGTGCTGAGAACCCCCTTCTCCAGCCAATCAGACCCCTTTGTCGTGCCTTTGCTTTGGCCTCTGCCAGGAATGGTGGGACCACCTTTACACCCAGGGGAGCCCCTACCACCTTTCTTAACTTACCTTAAATACCATCTCCTCCACGAAGCTCTTCTGTACTTTGATCCAGGACCGTTCATTCATAACTTGATGCATTCAACGTCCAGGTTTGTACTAACTTGGATTGCTGCCTTCATTCTGTGTTATGGCGCTGCTCCACAGAACTGCGATTAACTGCCTGGGTGCCAGAGATAAACCACCTGGGTTCAAACCCCAGCTTTATCACTGGCTCCAGGACAAAGCAGAGCTGCTGGGTGGAAAGAGAGCTGGGGCTCGGGTCCCATGCACTTGGCCTTCCTTTCTCGGGGCAGCAGCTCTTGGCAGGTTGCCACGTGGAACCCGGGGCGTTCTGGAAAGTACAGGGTGCAAACTACTGATCTACTTCACTCACCCCTTCCCATATATACATGAGGGATGTGTGGCCCCTGGAGGTTTGGTGACCTGCCCAAGGACACGTAACAAAGGCCCAGCTGGACCACAAAGCCTGGGTCTCTTTGCATCTAATGGAATATTCACTCCAATGCATTATGAGCTCCTTGGAGCAAAGTGGGGAGGGAAAAAGGGTCTAAATTCCTGTTCAGTGATCTGAGCAGCGTTCACTCGTGCATTCACTGGTCGCTTATGTTGCTGTAGGCACTGGGTGCAGCAGTGGTGACGTGGGTACGGTCTCTGCTTACAGTGTAGTGAGGTGACGGAGAATAAACAATTATTCACATATGTAAATATGTGTTTATAGATTGGGATATGGACAAGAGCAAGGTTGGGGGTGGAGACCTCTGCCATGGTTCTGCCATCGTGGTCTTTCTCTTGTGGGGAATGCTGTGTTCTCAGTGGCTCTGGGGATCAAGCTGTGGGTGGAGATGGGGTGGGGTGGGGACTACTCACTGCTGCCAAGAACTTGGAGCACCAGGCCTGAAGAAGGGTAGGTAAGAGCCCACCAGCTCACACCATTCACCATTCAGAGTCTTGTTGGGGTATAAAAAACAAAGTGGGGCTTGAAACCGTACAGGATAAAGCCATTACACAGATTCAGGGACACATTGCTATAACACCATTCTTAAGCTCCAATTTAGGAATTTTATGAGCTCTAAAGTGACTGTATAATTTCAGGCATGCCCTTAATTAATTATTCTGCATGCAGGGCAATTCTGAGAATTTTTGCCAAACCTGGATATAAGCAAAGGGCTGAGGGCATTAGCATTGGAAAGACGGGAGGCAGGGAGAGGGTATAGAAAGAAAGATGGGGATGGAAGGAAGGGAGGAAGCTGAGACCAGGCAGAGAGGCCATCTGGTCTCTTATCAAGTGTCCAGTATATACCAGGCACTGGGAGAGGCTCTGTCTATACAAAGAGAGAGTGAAAGAGAGCTGTTATTCCTTTACTAGTATAAATAGTGAGGACTTTTTGCCGGGGAATGGAAGATATTGACCCAGATATTGACACTTGACCATGGCATCTGCCAAGTTCAGAGGGGCCTTTTTCTTCTGATCTGCCAGCCTTGCCTTAAAGCAAAAAAAATGGAGTTCATCATATTCACTCATGGATTTTATTTTTCATGGACAACTATTGGGCAATGACCTGGCACATGGCTAGGCAATGGTGATCCAGAGACCACGTCCCTGACTTTGAGAAGGACCCTGCTCAGTGGGAGACAGAATGCACCCCAACACTATCTGTTTGGTGGGGATGAAGGGGTTGGAGTGAAGTAACTAGAATCCTAAATAGTACTGTGGGTCTGGGAGTGCTTTCCAATAATCTCTTTTACAAGTGTTAATTTATCCCATGAGAAGGGTAACTGAACTCTTAGTTTCTTTGCTTTGGCTAGAATTAAATCAATGCAGAGTGTTGAACGCTGGTCAGGGCCTTCAGCTGGCTGTTGATGACATTCTAGGCACTTTTGAAATACGATTAGCAGATCAGAACCATGGTAGACATGGGCTCAAAGCGCACATATCCGGTTGCAGAGACTACACACACACACACACACACACACACACACACACACACACACACACAACCTTGATTAGTAAGAAGTGGGGAAATGTATTTGTTATTACTCAATAAGTGCAATTTGTTTGTTAGACAAAATCTTTCAAAACACGAAGTCCAAAGGGAACAATTATGAAAGGGGCCCTTGAGAATGAAAAGTGTGGGAACTGCTGGTGTGGTCCAGTCATCTGATGGAAAACTTGATTCTTAATATCTCCACCAAGTGATCAGCCTCTGTTTGCCTTCTTCCAGTGACGGAGCTCACGACTCTTTGAGGCAGGTTAGATGGCTCACCTGGGTTCAAGGGCCTTAGTTTTACACCCCTTCCCCCACCATCACGATTCAGTTTCTACAATGCCCAATTTTCCTCTCGGCTCTATTGATTATTGGCTGTGTGTTTTGGGCAACTTAGTGACATGCTTTGATTCTCAAAATTGTCATTTTTATGATGAAGGGAGTAGAGCCTGTTGGGGTGTGGTAGAGAATGCTAAAGTTCACCCCCATTCAGTTCTCCTCTCCTCTCTGGGCACATGAATAAGTGACATTTCCCAGCATCCTTTGCATCTAAGAGGTGCCAAGTGACTTACTTTGCCCAGTGGAGTATGGGTGGATGTGATCTATGACATTTCCATGCCTGGCTGTTGACACTGTAAAATATCCCGTAGCCTGATTGGTTTTCCAGCCTTTCCCCATCTCTCATGGCTGCATGATTCCAGGTTGACTTGGAAGTCACATAACGGAGAACACAATCTGAAAGCAAGTGGAGTTCATGAGTCACTCTTTTACAGCAGGGGCCCCTTGACCAAACGCACCTCAACTCACCACAGAGATGCTGAAAGGTGGGGTGGATGATGGCAGAAATGCAACGTTCGTAGTGTGAAGACGCTGAGATTTGGGGGTTGTTTGTAAAAGCTGTCAGTATCAATTATCCTGAGAGGCCAAAAATAACACTGATTCCTCCCTGAGGCCAGAACCAAAAGAGAGGTGGAGATAAAAATATCGACTTTTTAACTGATAAAAGTCGTGTTGAAGGATGTGGCACAGATGTGTCATCAAAATGAATGCACATTGTAATGCTGCTTCCTAGAGTTAGACAGAGTTGTCTGCCCCATCTATGGAAAATCTGGACATGCCAGGGTTCCCCCCCCCCCCATGGACATGATCCTACTGGCAGATACTAAGGCAGATCCTAAAGAGAGAGAACCCACAAGGGTTTATCTCTTGCTTCTCTTGAACTCGCTGATCAGATAAATACCTCTACCACTTATGCAAGTGAGTCTCATGGAAAAATGAGGCAGGAAGTGTTGCCCTGAAAAAGGTCCCTCCACATGGAGATGTGAGGCCAGGAAACCAAGGTTCCCACCAAGGTTCTTCCCAGACATAAGAGTCTGCGAGTACCCATGATTGTAAGCTCCCTGAAGGCAGGCACCACATCTTTTATTCCTTGTGCCTCTTCTCACAGACCCTAGCACAGTGCTAGGCACAGAGATAGCATTGAATAAATGCTTGCCAAATGACCGATGACACTTTGTGAGCTTATGTGACATTTCCCCCACTAGGTCACTCCAGAAAGAGCAGAAATTGCTGTGGTTTGACCCCTCACACTGCCAGTCCTTGCCTAACTCAACAATTTGGGAGTGTGAAAGGCTAAGCTGATGACCCAATCCTTCCTTGGGGAGATACCAGTGCTCTCCTTCTGCCCACCAAATCCCACGCTGGGCAAGACACTTGACTCTGAGAGTTTCTGGCCAGCCCACTGCCCTGGGGGAGGCACTGAGTATGTCTGAATGCCATTGTTGGTTGTAAATTCCTGAGTCAGGGACTGAATCTTACTTATGGTATCACTTGAGAAGTACCTTCTGCAGGTAGTGACTGAAAAAAAGAAGGGTTTATTTTTCTCTCTGCTGAAAGATGTCCGGGGTAAGGATACACCCTGGAATGACAGCTGTGTGATCACTGATACCCCAGGTTCCTTTGATTTGTCTGCTTTACCATCCTCAGTTCATGGCTCCCATCCTCCAGGTTGACTTACGGTTGTAAAATGACCATGGCAGTCCCAGCCCTTATATAAGTCCATATTCCAGGTAGCAAGGAGGAGGGGGCAGAAAGGAATATAAGGTCCCCCAGCTGAGTGCACTCATCCTCTTTAGGAGTTTTCCTGGAGATACCCGACAACCAAGAATGCCTATGCCACGCTAGCCAGAATATAGCCAATGGCTACATCCCTCTACAAGGGTGCTTGGGACATTGAGGTTTCAACTGGTTCCATTGTTTCTCCTTCAAAAGGAGAATTGTGTTATAAAGGGCGAAAGTGAGGGCTGATAATGGCAGGCAACCCAGAGCATCTGCCTCACCTGTCCCTATCCCCTGGGATCACACGAAAGGTATGTATATGTTCCATTCATCTGTTAATTGTTTCCAAAAAAAAATTCACTGAGTACCTACTCAGGGCAGGCATGTGCCTCCACATTAGGGAGAGAAACAATTCAAAATAGACAAACAAAAGAATAATACAATGTTAGATAATTATACATACTAAAGCAAAATAAAGCAGGGCAGGGGTCGGGGTGGCGAACAATGTGAGATTGGTGGTCAAGAGTGGCGTTTCAGAGGTGATGCAGAAATCTGAAAGAAACAAGGAAGTAAGACATGCAGGGTTCTGGGGGAGCAATGTTCCCAGTAGAAACCCCGGTGTGGACGGATACTTGGCACGTTCCAGAACATACAGCCAGCCCGGAGCAGTAGTTAGTATAGTAGCCAGGCCAGGTTTGACCTCGTAGGCTGTGCTAGGGACTTTGAAATTTCCCTCAAGAGTGAGGGAAGCTGTTGGAGACTGAGCAAGGGATGGATATGTTAAATTCAAATTCTCTCTTGCATTTTCTTCTGACCACACAATTAGACATATGTTAGACCCTCTCATTGTATCCACCATGATTTTTTTTTTCTCTCTGTCATACAGTGTGGATAATTTTCTTTAGATTTGTTTTCACAGCAATGTACTGGGTTTCTAATTTTGATTATTATATGTTCTCATTTCTAGAAGTCCCTATTTTTTTCCCCAAACATGTCTGGTTGGTTCTTCTTCCCTTAATCATACTCTCAATTCTCACTTGTATTTCATTATGTACATGATTGCTTTATATGTTTTATTTATTAATTGCAACATCTGCAGTCTTTGTGGGGCCGATGCCATAGCTAGTTGATTGTGCTGATTCTCACTTATGAGCGTTTATTTATTTGTGTGTTTATGATTCCGGGTTGTGAGCTTATGTTCCTTGGAACAATAAGCTTTGCTTTAAAGTGTAACCTCCAGGTAATATTCGGGGTGTGTTTCTGCCAGGTGCCCAGGTCTACTTGGGTTGATTGGGCCACAGAGGAGATATTCACAATGGCCCCAAACACTGTGACCTTGGGCTTGTGGTTAGGAATTCTCAAGAGAATAGTTTTTTTCTTTATTTCTGCTTCACCCGGAGCCGAAGCTAGACCAGCAAGTTTCATTCTGTGGACTGACTTTCTATTCCTCATTCACCCACTGAGGTTGTCATTCTTCGGGGTTCTGACTTTTAATGGAAATTTCCAGTCTGAGCGCCCACCTTGCTTGCTGGGGTAGGGCCCCAGCTCTTGTCTCCTGCTTCCTGCCCATGTCACACCCCGCCCCTCTCCCCCCCACTCCCCGGCAAGGCACAAGATCCATTAAGACCTTGTCTCTTTGCTACTGGGGATCACTCCCACTCTGAGCACATGTCAGCTCCACTGTTGGCTCACCCCTGTGGATTCAAGCTTTTTTGTTGTTTCTGACCTTTCAGGGATTCCTCTGCTCTATTGTTAACTTAGCCATTCACTAAGGAATATGTTTCCAAAAAGACTTTACCCATTATTTTTATTTGTGCTAAACCGGGTGGGTTTCTGTTGTATTTTAGGAAAAAAATCACACGACCACTTTTACATTTTAGGAAGACCGTCTGGCTGTTGGGAGAAGAGCAGATTGTAAGGGGGACGATCTCACCCTGGGAGAGCATTTAGGACACTATTGTTGCCGTGGTCCAGGCACAGGACACGATGCCTTGGACTGGGACATAGGGGGTGCAGTGAAAAGAAGTCGGTTTAGAGTTATATTTTGAAGTTGCTGATGATAAGACTTGCTGATGGTCTGGATATGGGGTGTGAGAAAAAGAGAGAAGTTGAAGGTGATTCCAAACATCTTGGCCTAAGTGTCTGAGTTCAGGGGACATCCCAGGGAATGAGGCGGCTGTGGAGGGAAGTGGCCGAAGCCCTTTTTCTAGGCTCTGATCATCCCTGGGGAAGCTGAACAGTGAGCCTCGAGATCCACAGAGATGGCGATCAAATCTTGAAGTGTAGAGAGGCTGCTGAGGTCTGAAAATCAGTCTCCACTGTATCACTTCAGTTAGGTTGCCCCCTTTCCTTGTCATCCAGGCTTCAATATAAACTAAAAAAAAAAGTTCTGGGTAGGGTGGGGTACAAGTGCCCTCCCGCTTAAGGATGTACACAGACTGCAAATTAAACCAAGCACCATGGCTGGATACGTAATAACCAAAACGTGATATATATACCGGGGCTGCCAAAACAATGTGTACAAGTGGCCACTTTGGTCAACGTTGCTCAAGCAGTAGTTCGCCATAATCAGAAGTGTCTGGACGCTGATGGGAACCGCTTTGAGCACCTCTTGTAATTGCTGAAGTCAAATGTGGCTTGTATTCATCTTTTGTTATTAGTATATGTTATTACAATTTTAATACAGTTTTCCTTTCTTAAAATGTGGGTACATTTTTTTGCCCCCTCTCTCCCCCTGGTGTGTGTGTGTGTGTGTGTGTGTGTGTGTGTGTGTGTGTGTGTGTGTGTGTGTATATATATATATATATATATATAAAATGAAATATTATTCAGCCTTAAAAAGGGAGGGAATGTTATACCATGCTACCACAGAATGAGCCTTGAGAGATTTATGCTGAGTGAAACTAGCCAGATACAAAATGACAAATACTGTATGATTCCGTGTATAGTAGGTTCCTGGAGTAGCCAAACTCATTGTGACAGAAAGTAGAACAGAGGTTTCCAGGGGTTTAGGGAAGGGGTGAATGGGAAATTAGTGTTAAATGGGTACAGAGTTTCAGTTTGGGACAATGAAAAAGTTCTGGAGATGGATGGCAGAACAACACGAATGTACTTAATACCACTGAACTGTACACTTACAAATGGTAAAATAAAAAAGAAAAAATCAAACCAAGTAAACCAGTATCATAAAGCCGTCAGCTTTGAATTTTGTCTACTGATGGCATGAAAAACCAAAGTCCAATTTGTTATAACCATTGTGTCATGTGAAGAAAGGATATTTTTAAACCTCAAGAAAATAAGACAGATGTGTTCTCAAGGCACATAATTCTTTGAATGGAACAGTGTTAGATTTATAGAAAGCTAAATAATAAAATACATTACTCATTTCTTTTGCATTCCTTAATGGACTGTGTGGTCAGTGTCTCCAGAGCCCTGAAATGGCTGGGTGACTCCTTGTTGGGGAGAGTCAGGAGGACTCGTGGATCAGATGGGTGAGTTGGATTTAAGCCTCTTCAAATATATTTGCTCAGGTGGATGGATGGATGATTGTCAGGTGGGCTACAACTGGGGTGACCACATGAGACTACGCCATTGTACTCAAAACTTCTCTGGTTTGGGTGCTAAATGGTATGGTCGCCTGGCTATTGCCTCCTGGGCAGGTGAACCACCTGGGCAGGGGCTGCTCTGCCAGGGGAATTGGCTCAGCGAGGTTCTGTTTTGGTAAAGGGCTGTCCTAGGACAAGTCACAGGTTCTTGATAAATGGCAGTTATTTTTTATCTAGGCTCTCTAGAAAAAGCACTGGCTTCAAGTCATCAGATTTGGGATTGAATCCCTGTTTACTAGGCTTTGGCCTCTGGCAAGTTACTTAAATTCTCTGAGCCTCAGTTTCTTATCTGTAAAGTAGAGTCAATGAAACTTTTCTCACAGGCTGATCGAAAGTGGAAATTAAATATAACAGTATTTAATAATGTATGTAAGGGACTTAGCTTGGATGCAGGCACACAGTAGGTGCTCAAAAAAACCCCTCTTTTCCTTCCTCCTTCCCTCCCTTCCTTCCTTCCTTCCTTCCTTCCTTCCTTCCTTCCTTCCTTCCTTCCTTCCTTCCTTCCTTCCGTCCTGCCTTCCAGGCCCAGGTAGGGGGAACCTTCTAGATTGGAAACAAGAGATTCAACTCTGCCAAGGGTGTACCTTTCCTGTTCAGAATAGCTGTTTTGAGTACTGTCTTGGTCCGTTTGAGCTGCTATGGCAACGTACCACAGATTACTTAGCTTATAAACAATAGAAATTTACTTCTCACAGTTCTGGTGCCCGGGAAGTACACGGTCACGGTGCTGGCAGGTTTGGTGAGGTGGCTATTGAGGGATCTCTTCCTGCCTCATGGAGAGCACCTTCCCGCTGTGTCCTCACATGGTGAAAGAGTACAGGGAGCTTTGTGGAGCCTTGTTTATAAGGGCACCAACCCCATTCATGAGGGCTCCACCCTGATGACCTAAGCACCTCCCAAAGGCCCCACCTCCTAATACTATCATCTTGGGGAGTTAGGACCTCAACATATGAACTTGGGGGGAACACAAATATTCAGACCATAGCAAGTACATTCTGCATTTAAACGACAGGTGTCCCTGCTAAGAAGGTACGTATGAGGGTGGGGAAGAAGGGGATGGCTACGCAGGCACAGAAAACCCAAACTTCTATTCTCTAGGGTCTTGCCGCTTCTCTGGGTTCAAACACCTGCTCACCCTTGCAATAGTCCAAGAACCTTGTAGGCTGGTATCCTCAAGGAGCATGAGTGAATGAGTGCTTTCTTCCTACCTAATGTTATCCCTACTTTTCTGTGGGGTTCTAAACATGAGCATGTGGTTTGGTACCCAGTGGAGGAGTGGAGGACAGGAACACCGGTTCTCTTCTCGGAGCTCAGCGCAAGCTGAGGCTCTCTTGTGGCTCTTAGCTACGCTAAGGTCCTCCGTGGGCCTCTGTCAATGTCTTTTGGTTGGTTTGTGAAACGGCTGCACTACGTTCATGGGCTGAGAGGTGATGATGAGTTAAGTGTTGGTTGAAACTAGAAAATGATTCCTGTGGAGGAGATGCTGTCGAGCTGGCATTTGAAAGGAAGGCAGGCGGGGGTTGGTGAGGAGGGTAGGAAGAGAGCCCTGTTAGAATCCCACCTCAACATCCGGCTCGCTCTTCCTGGCCAGCCTTGGAGTCCTGCCTGGTCCCTAGGTGGTGCTTCACAAACACTAGCTGAACAGAGCTTCCCTTCAAGGTGCGGCTGACAGAGCACCTTTTCTGAGTCCTGCTGGGATTGTCCAGGCAGGATGCATCATTTCCCCCCCCCCCTGGGCTCCCAGGACCGGCATGCATGGCGGCATCTGTCATATTGTGTTGTAATTATTTGAGGGCTCCAGACAGAGAAGTTCTTGAGGGCAGGAGCCTTGTTGTCAGACATCTTGTCTCAGCTCCTGACTATGATTGGGACTCAGCACATGTCGAGTGACTGAGAACCGCGGGTCAGCTTGTCTGGCTCTGATAAGTGTCAGGGGGTCCTCAGGAGTTAGGGGCTGGCTGAATACCAGGGGCCACTGAATATCATGCTCCAGGGTGATGGTCTGTTTGGCAATAAGCCGATTCCACATTTCCCAGAGATTGTTCTCGTAATACATGGGCAGCGTGCCCAAGCCAGGCTGTGACTAGTTCCTAAAACAAGTTAAATCTTTCCTTTTGGGACAATTCCATCAGCGAGACAGACGAGCAAGCTCCTCTGACAACTGTGGCTTCACAGTCCTGATTGCGGGGCCGTTCCTCAGGGGCCCCAGCAGCAGCCCTATTATGCTTGGCTGGCTTCTGGCTGCTGAGGGGATGAGCTCTGCCTTCCCAGGTCTTAGGGGTGGAAGAGAGCTCCATCCACACCCTCACCCACAGCTGTCTGTGCATGGCTGTGATGGAAACTGGCTTCTCATCCAACAGATCTCAGCGGAGATTGGAAAGTGCTTGTCGGAGGAGGGAATTGTGTCATTGTTGGTACATGGAAGGGAGCCAGGCTGTAAACGAGACTCCAGTCTTCCCATCATCCTCGCTTTCCACTCCGATGGAAGGCCAATGCCAGCTGCAGAGTCTGGGCACTCTCTGCCTTGGATGGACCGAGTTTCACCAGGTGAGGGTCATGGAGGTAGATCGTAGGATGGCCAGACAATAGAAGTCGTGACAACTGGTGGAGAATTCTCAGTCCTAGGCAAGCCCCTATCTGCAGGTTGGTGCATTTTGACCCTGGAAGTCCCACTCAACACACCTGGGGCGTGAGCATGATTTCTGGTTCGTGCATTTGTCAATCAGTCTCGACCTGAGTCATCTCAACAACCTCCGCCCTGCCCGTGATCTGTAAGAAGCCTGAGATTTGAACCTTGGGAGATGTTTTGGCTGAATCCTTTGACTAGGGGACCAGCAAGGGTCCCCCTGTGATATGCCTGTCTAGAAGAGAGTATGCAGATGATGTAAATCTCTCACTGAAAATGGAGGCACACAGCTAGTTGAGAAGCAGGATAGAAGGGTGTGAAAACAGCACTGAGTCAGGGGTCAGCTCCAGCTGACATCCACCCAGTTCTGTGAACTTGGGCTAATCATAGCATCTTGTTCTGTGTCTAAAATTCATTCAGTCAAGATTAGCATAGTATTTAAATAAGTGCAATGAACTACTTTATGTGCTTGACAAATAGTAGCTCATTCAATCTTTAAAATAGTCTGTGACATAGGTATAATTATTAAGCTCGTTTTATAGATGAGGAAAGTAAAGAACAGAAATGTTAAGTAACATGCCCAAGATCACACAGCTGATAGGTGCAGTCTGAGCTCTCTGGGGTCTCAGAACCGTCCCCTGTGAAATGGGGACAAAACATGTCATCCTGCCCATCCCAGCATTTAGCCCCACAGAGCTTGCTTCACCTGTACCTCTGTGATTACTGGAATGAAACCCCCTTAAAACACAAGCTGGATAAGGGCTTGATGCTGTGGTTTGTTTATTGATCACGAGCACACATGCGTAGCAGAGTCCCTGACACGTGGTAGTAGGCACTTAACATGTTGAATGAATGAATGAGTTCACCCCATCTCTCTGTGTTGTGATGAGAGGGACCTGGCTTGTCCCCAGACATGGCTTTCTGAAGGCATGGACAGTGTCTTCTTTATCTCTGGGCTTCTAAACCCCAGCATATTCCTGGAGCAGAGAGATGCTCATTTAAGTAAATGAAACCACATTACTGCCCTTTGCTTTAGGTCGGAAGTCGCCTGTTAGTCATGAAGGCATGAGCATACTTAAATGCCACAAGCTGATGGACATTGACACCTGTGAGCTATGGAGTAATCTTTTGTGGTGAAAAAAATAAGATAAGGTGGAAGAAATGGGGCTCTTTTAATCGCTGTGCAATAAACCACTCCAAAGAGTAGATAGTGGCATAAAACAACGATTTGTTATTTCTCCCAATAGCTGGGCAGGTTTCTGCTCTGCGTGGTGTAGCCAAGGTTAGCCAAGTGTTAATAGCTGCACTCACCTGGGACCTCGTTGGGGCTGGCATAGCCAGGGTGACTTCTCACCCTTGGGCCCTCTCTTCTCCATGTGCTTTGTCATCCTTCACAGTCTAGTGGCAGCCTGAGCACCTCTACAGCCTCGCAGCTGGCTTCTAAGAAGCAGGAGACGGAGCTCTTCAGACTCTTAAGGCCAGGCTCAGGAGGAGTCCCTGGACATTTCTGCTGTGTTTGGTTGGGCAAAGCAAATCACAAAGCCAGGCCAGATTCAAGGGGAGGGGATATAATGCCACCTCTTGCTCTGAGGAGCAGAATTATGTCTACAGATGTTGGTGGCCATATTGGAGATGCTACCAATATGAGCTGGATAAGGAATGGAGGCAGGAACCCCAAATTGTCCTCAGCAAATGAGCAGCTGTTAAGGGTTAGGCTGTGGTTTGCCTGCCAGAAAGCAATTGGTTTCCTACTCAGGTGATAGCCTGGGATGTTTAACCTCCCCACCCTGTCCTAGGAGGTCAGAGCTGACCAGGATCTTGGAAAATATCAAGTTTTTGGGGTTTTTTCCTCCTTCCCCAGGTGATAAAACAAAGGTATGGAGAGAAGTGACACGAACATAACATAGCACAAATCAGAGGTGGGGCGAAGGCTGCTATTGGCAAGTGGTTAAGAGTGTGACTGTCAGGTTCAAATGTAGGTTTGGCCACTGAAGAGATGGACAGATCCAAAAAATCTTGCTGGACTTCTACCTCCTTGTTTGTTGGATGCGGGTAATAATGCCTACTTTATAGGACAGAATAGATAGTGGCGAATAGCAGGAGTTTCGGAGCCAGACAGCCTGAGTTCAAGTCCTGCTTCTTCCGTTTACTACCCGTGTTACTTGGGATACATACTTAATTGCCCTATGCCTCAGATTCCTCTTCTGTAAAGTGGGAATAATAATAATAATAATAATAATACTTATTGTATAGAGTTGTTGTGAGGATCTAATGAGCTTAAACATATTATAGAAGCATCTAGAACAATCCCTGGGACATGGTTCACAATCAGTGGACATTACCTATAATTACTGGAGTGTTTCTTTGAAAATTAGAATGGGACAATGCTTGCAAAGCCTAGTATGTGCCTTGCCCACAGAGAGTGATAGCTGTTATATTATTGGTGGGAAAGTGAGCCCTGAGATCCATTTTCCCTCTCATATGTGCTCATAGTTGGGGAACTTTGGAGCGAACAATCCTAATTTCTCTCTTTAATTGCTCTTCTGCAAGCAATGAGTGTCTCTAATTTGTTAAGAGTCTGCTATTCACTTGTGCTGTGGGCAGAGAACCTGGGCCTCTCAAACAGAAACAGGCTTTGCTCTCCTCTCCTTGCAGGCGTTCACTTCCTGCCTTAATATGGGAAGAGAGAAACATGATACCAAAAAACTAAAGAAAGGGTGAGAAGAAAGCCCAGGAGAAGAAAATGTCAATTTCCGCCTAGAGAAACTTAGGAAGGCTTCCTGTAGGAGGGAGCATTTTAGCGGAGCCTGGGAATGTACATAACAACAACCATAATCCACTAACTACTCTTGACCACTGGCTATATGCCAGACACTATAAAGGCCTTCTCCTATGTATCGCCTCATTTAATTCTTCCAATAAATCCATAAGGTAGGTGCTGTTATTCCCATTATACAGATGAGGACAGTGAGATACAGTAATGACAAACCAGTAATGGTGGAAGCTGGGATTGAATCCCAGGGGTATCTGGAACTTATCCACCCAGTCAGAGGTGAGACTGGGACAGAGGGAGAAAGAGGTGTGCCTCCTCCAGTGGGAGGACTCCTCTGCAGTGGACTTCCCACAGTAGTTAGTGGATTATGCTTGTTATTCTTATGTACATTCCAAGGTTCCACTAAAATGTTCCCTCCTCCAGGAAGCCTTCCTGAGCTTCTCTAGATGGAAGTTGGCATTTTCTTCCCCTGGGCTTTTTTTTCACTTTTTCTTTAGTTTTTTGATATCACATTTCTGTTCTAATTGAATTAGAATAATCAAGACATGAGTCTTCTTTTTCATGGTAAGCTCAGAGATGAGGTTTTTGTGCTGCAACCAGCCCTTGTGTTCCGCTGGTCCACCCCGGCTCTGGGCATCCATAAAATCATTTGTAACCATCATATATTAATGAAGCACCTCCTATGCACTCAGCTGAGTTCTAGGGGCTAAAGTGAACCCATTCCTTCCTCAGCTTCCACCAAGTTAACAGCCCTTCCACCCACCTCCCACAACCCTGTAGGCTGCCCTTTTGTGATTCCTTTATCCCTTTCAGGCTTCTAGGGCTGTTTCTTTCCATTTGACCCCACTTGTAGTAAACTATTGGGGGTGGCTGGGCAGAGGGCAGGCTGTGCCTCTTTCCAGGGCTAAAGGGGGAGCACAAGCATCTTATAGTTGTGTAGCTCTGGGCCTCTCAGCACTCAGAGCCTCACTTTTTTTCTCTGTAAAGTGCACCTCGCTTCGCTCTTGGTGTCGTTGGGAGTAGACAGGATCATATGTGTCAAAGTGCCCGGCAAACAGGAGGCCCTTCCTGATACGAGTACTATCCTCTGGCTGTGCCTGGGAATAGCTTTGTGACCCTGAGATGAGCTGCAAATGTCACAGGTGTCCTAACAGGAGGTGCCCTGCTGGAAATTTAACTTGGGCTTTTGTTCTCATCTTCAGTGAGGAAGTTGCCGGCTTCCCTGGGAAGGACAGGTGCAGAGCAAGAAGTGCTCTTGAGAGACAGATGTAAAAAGATGTTTCTCTTCCTGGATACTTCAAAGAGAGAAGGTGTACCCTGCAGTGGTCATGGGGCAAGAAAAAGGGGCTTGTGAGGGCAGAAGAAGAGTTAGTCCTGACATAGTGTTCCTCACGCTTCCACGTCCTCTGGGAAACAGCTGAGTAAGAGAAAATGAATTAGAAGAATTCTATTTTAAGAGCTCTGCGGGGTGCCCCTGACTGCGGCTCAGGGGCTTGGTTTTACCATTGTCTGTTTCCAAGAAATGGTGTAGGCATGGGTTTTAACAGTAGCACTAAGTGGACGTAAGAACTCGTGGCAGAGAGAATCTGTGGCCGTTGCAAACGGAACAGACTCCGGTGGCTCTATGCCTGGTGCGTGTGAGGACCCATCTTTGTTTTGACTCAGCCTGTCCCGGGAGTTATGGGACAATTTGTTGGGAAAAGAGGAAACCTCCAGAGGGAGATACTGGAATTGCTGCTTTTCATGGAGATGTGTGCTTAAGGAATTAATTGGGAAAATAAGTGGAATGTGACCATATTTGTGCTCTGAGTTTAGGGAGCAGCTCATACCAGTTGTACTAATTACCCCAGAGGGCATTGTGAAATGCTGAGAGAGATTTGGTCTTAATTAACTTTTGTTTTTAGGATTACAGGATGAATAGTTCTTTTGAGGGCGCCGAAGTGGTGAAGAGAAAGGTATGTTTTGGGATCCAGTCAGAAAGCCGGTTGGTCTCAGCCATAGTGCCTTTCAAAGGGAGTAGTGGGAGAAGATGTAAATATGGGTTATTTCTGGACCACGGAAGGCCTAGAGTGCCTCTCTCAGGAGTAGCTCTTGGCACGTTGGGAGGAGTGAGTCTATGTGGCTGTAACTGTGAGTGGCTTGGGGGCTGAGGAGCTGTGTCTCCTGAGGGTTAACACAGGTTCCAAGATGGTCACCCAGCTCCCTCAGCCCTCAAACTCCTTATCCACAGTCCGTTCTCAAAAAACAGCCAACGCGGCAGCTCCCAGTGGCCAGGATTGCGACACCGAATGTGTTTGTTCCCCGTGTTTGTGAAATACCTCAGAGGCACCGTTCCAGTCCCACCTGACTAGTTTTCTGATTGCCACACCGCCCTGGCTCTATCTGCCAATACTCAACCAGGGCTGACTGGTCAGAGATTTTGAGATGTTTATGGCTTCAGAACTGAAGAGACCTCATTTCTGCATGCCCGAATGAGGAGGTTTTTAGCTTCTTGAAGCTTCTGAATAGCACCTGTTGGACTTGGAGGTGACTCTCTTGTCTCTCGGAGTGAGCAGTGTGACCTTGGACCAGTCACTTGACCTCTCAGAGCTTTCATCCTTTCAGCCACATGACTAGGATAATAATGCCTCCCTTTCAAGATTGCAACCCATAAGCGCACCACCAGATGGAAGGTCAGGTTTCCTGCCCCTAAAAGTCACTGAAAGCTAAGTTGACCTCAAATTTCTGAGTCATTAAAATTCAATCTTGCATTTAATTCTTGCAAATGAATGACTGTGAATCTTTCACTGAGAACAGGAAGAAGAGGCCTAGCTAATATATAACATAATGGGAACACAGAAGACCCTGGAAATTGGCTCGAGAGTATGGTCAGTAGTACTTACTCAGCCCAAAGAAGGGGGCTGCAGCAGGCATGTGACCTCACGCATCATTTCCTTCATTGACCTCCTTCTGCCAAGGGAAAAAAAAACACTGAAGTTGGGGAGGGAAACAGCTAACAATTATTGGGCTCCTATTATGTGCCAAGCACCGAGAAAGAAAGAGAGTAGTTTTGCATATATTTCCTCATTTTTGTCATCTCCTCAACCCTAAGAAGTTGGCAATATTATTTTCAAATAACAATCACTCGTTTCATAAATATTCACTGAGTGATAATTGTGTGCTAAGCATTGTTCTAGGAACTAGAACCTATGAGAAAACTGAAGCACACCGTAGTGGTGTGACTTGCTCAAGGTCACACATCTGGTCCATAGCCAATCAAGATAAGATCCCACTTTTTCTGATGCTTATTTCAGGGTTGTTTTCATTCCGAGATGCTGCACAGAGAGACACACAAATATGCACACACGTACATACACACAAACGCATCCGCACCCACCCACCCACATATACACACACACACTTGCATACACACTCACACACCATGACATGCACACATTCTCATACATGCACTCATCCACACACACAGCCAAATATACCCACTGATGTGTGTGGACACACACACGCCATTCGAGCATACAAACACAGATACCTATATACTTGCATATATATTCACACACACCATTCTATTCGCTGGGAAAAATATTTTCAAACTGCCAGAGTCTCTGAATATTTCAGATCAGTAATATTACAGATACAATCTCAAAGATTTCATTATTTTTGCTTTCCTTTCTCTCTCCCTCCCCCGTCTCCTTCCTTCCTCCCTCTGTCCCTCCCTCTGTCTTTTCTCCTCTTCCACCTTCTCTCTCTCTCTCTCTCCCTCCCTCCCTCCTCTCCTCCGTTTTCTGCTTTCCCTCCCCGTTCTGTGACCAGACCTCTGTCTCTGCTTTTTTCTAGCCATGAAATCTTAGGGACTTACTAGGACTACCTGGCTCAGGTTGGAAGACTCCACCAGAAAGCACCAATAGCTGAATCTATTTGCCAAATTCTGCCTTGATCGGGCTATCCCCCACGGAGCTGCATGAATACCCCAAAGTTCCCTTCCCACCCTATCCTCTGCTTCTCTGCCACCAGGGGTGGCGCGCTCAAGTTCAAGTTAAGACCTTGCAGCTAGCTGGGTGTCCCCAGGCCCAGGACCCACCTCGCCTGTTCTCTCATGCATGTGCCAAGCGCCTGTGAAGGTCTCTTCCAAGTGTTTCATCACGCCTCGGGGTGGGGGTGCTTCTATTTATGTTTCGACACTTTGCTTCCACCTGGCATTTCATTTGCCAGCTAATAGGTGAAGTAACATCCTGATGCTGGCAGCGTTGAAGGAGGGGAGCTGTGCTCTGGTCTGTAAAGCGTCGGTGGGGAGCATCGCAATCCTGACTTCATTTTTTTAGTTGATCACCTGGGAAGTAGGCTGGGGTCCTGGGTTTTAGCTCAGCTCCTCAGTGCAGGAAATGCAAACTCTTCAGAATATTTCATCATCCAGGCAGCTCAAGGTGGGGTGGTAGAATTTAAGAAACTTTGGCAACTCCCATGTCTCAATCCCCGAAAAGAGCCAAGAGAGTCACCTTACCCAACTCACCTATTTTCCTACAGTATCAGGGATCTCTGTCTAGATAAAAAATACCTTTGCCTTTACCATGAAAGGACCTTGAAAGGGTGCGTAGGGGCTCCATGTCCTCACTGAAGCCTTGGGACTCCGGAGTCTAGCATTCAGGCTCTCCAGGACCATTTGGCCATGTTGCCCAATGGGGAGAGTATGCAATTGAGTGCAAGCACTCATAAACAACTCATTAACCATAGCTGTCCCAGGGGAAAGCATATTCTACAGACAGCCCAGGAATGGTGTTAGCAACATGTACTCTGTCTGGGGCAAGCTCCCTGTAACACACACACACACACACACACACACACACACACACACACACACACACACTGGAGAAGATAAAATGGGAAGATGGAAATAGGAGAGCCAGTGGGATGATGCTGTGAAACAGAACACCACACCACCCAGTGAGAAAGGGAACAGAGCGCCCAGGTGCCCCATGGGCATGGGGCCAGGCTTGGGGATTGTTCAATGATAAAGAAATGGAATTCTGAAGGTGGGGTGCTCTTGGGTACTTAGCTGATAGTCTTATATGGTGATTACTTAGGAGCAGGCCTTATGTCGTAACTAGACTGAAAACTCTTAGTGGGCAGGGACCGGGGTTTAAGGAGAACGTCCCTCTCCTGTGCCACCTAATCAGACCCTTTGGGTCCAGACTGTTCAGTCAGTGCAGGAAAGGAAAGGTACTCAGGCTATATTTGTATGATGTGTCATGTTCAAAACCCTTCAGAGTGAGTCAACCCCTTCTCGTGGCTGAGGTCAGTTTCAGGCATGTGACCCCTCACCTCTCTTATCTGGTGCCCATTTTTTGTGTATAGCAGCATCAGGCTTTGATGAGCTGTCCTCTGGCAGAGGGGGCAGATTTACATCTACAGAGCAGACTGCCATCGCAAGCTGCAGTGGGTTTACTGAAACACCGTAGTGTTCAGACAACACTGCCTACGACAGCCATTGAGAAGAGCGTCCCTTTGTGTTACAGGTATCAGGGAGGGCTTCTTGGAGCAAGGGGGCCTTGGGTGGGCTTGGGAGTAAGAAGAGAGGTGATGGGTCCAGGCGGAAAGAACGGCACAAGCCAAGGTACAGCTCAGTGCTTGCACACGCATACATTCGCTCCTTCTTTCTCTTGTTTTCTCATTCAGTCACCACCCCACCCCACCCCCAAATACTTCATGAGCCCTGATTTGTGCCAGGCACTGTCCCAGCCTTGGGGAACAGTGCCATGAGAAAGTCTGGTTTATAAAATTGTGGGGGAACCAGATAATGAACAAATATTACCAATGAGAAAATATCACTAGCTGGAAAAGAACAGCGTGTCATGGGGGTGCTGAGCAGGCAGCGGGCAGGATAAGGGTCAGTGGGCACTGAACCCTAAAGGATAAGGGGTGGTCAGCCTGGAAATGCGACATGGTGGGGATTGGAGGAATGGCAAGAAGTGTTTCAAGTGTGAAGTTCCAGGGACAGAAGGAACCGGGGTGAGAGACAGGGTGGAGGGAGGGGTGAGTGAACAAGGCAGAGGTGGGACGGTGAGAAGTAGGGGGTGGGTGTGGCCAGGAGGAGGTCATGCAGAATGTTCTGGGCCATGGTAAGGATTCTGGACTTCATCTAAAGCAGTCTAAGCAAGAGATGCTATTGAGTTGAATTAGGGTGTGCGTAGCGCAGAGATGTGGCAGCGTGGTGAATGGTTTAGAAGGGGAATGTCCTACTTAGCAGAAGATTTTCTGTAAAGTTGCTTCCAGTGCTGTCCCTTTGTGATGGCACCTGACCCCAGCTGCTTGTGGAGGAGGCCAAGGCTCTCCCCGGCAACCCTCCCTGCCCCCTGAAGCCCTCCACTCATGAATTGCACCTTCTTCCCGTAGTCCCCTTCAAGTGACCCATGCTTTTATCCTGCCCCAGCCCCCAGGTACCCCATCATGGTACCCCAAAGAACCTGCTGCTCCCCTGCCTTCTGCCTAAATTCCCCCACTCTTGTCTTCAATCAAACCCCTTATTTTTATGTTAAGAGCCAGGGACCCTCTGAGCTTGCTTGTCCTCTTACTAGCTGGGCAACCTGTGTGTCTTTGGTAGAGAAAGAGGATAAAAATAGTGCCTCTTAGGGCTGTTGTGAGGTTTCCTAAGTCATTATGAGGAAGACACCCTGGCGGGCTCATGGCTGGGCCTGACAGCTCTGCCTGTTCCAGTCACAGCATACGAGGCCCTTTGCTATGCACCCTTCACACCTCATCAGCCTCATTTCTATCCTTCCTCCCAATACCTCACCTCCCCAGCCATATTGGAGTCCTCCCCATGCCCCAAGAACAACGATGTCTTTCATCTCAACACTCAGTTAGCGTTGTTCCCTCTGCCTGCAACGCCTTTCCTTCCCTAAGGAGGCCGAGTTCGCATCTAGTTTGCTCTGGGGAACCATCCTCAGTTGTAGACCTCATGCTCCTGCCAGCTGACTCGAAGGCAGACTTCATTCTTCCTTCTCTCGCATCTCCCCGGCACTTGGGGGCATTGTTTTATTATATACACATTAGTGTGTATCCTGGAGGTTGCTGGTGTTCAGTCTCCCCTTACAGGTGTGTTTCCAGGGATGTGTTTTATTTACCTGCTGTTCTGAGTCCTTGGTGCCGAGTCCAAAACGTGGCACAGGGCTCAGAGGTAGTTGGGTGAATGAGTGAAGGTGCCCTTATCTGCTTCGAGGGAGGGCTGTGTCTAACTCATCTCTGTCTCCCCGGTGCCTGGCAGCCAGTAGGAGTTCACTAAATTCTTCTTGCCCTTAATTGAAGGATAGATAAGGCAGGTGTAGGTAAGGGTGTGAAGCAAGGTAAGGTAGGGAGGGCCAAGGGGACGAGGAATTTGGACAATGGGATCAGGGACGGAGAGATGGCGACAGACCTCTGTGGGGAGGGCCCGGGGCCAGAGAGCCGGGGTGTCCCAGGAGGCCCAGCCTCTCTTTCCTGGGCTAGACCCTTTGCCAGCAGCGTGGGAGGGAGGAGACCCCACCCAGTCTGAAGGGGAGTTTTAACACGTCGGAATGACTGGAGGAACAGTTCATGGGCTTATCTGTTAATAATAAAAATAAAATTATATTAAAAAGACAACCATGTGTGGGTTGCAGGACAAGTTGATGATTCCTCACGCAGTCAGATGTGTGCCCCTTTAATTGAGGCAGGTAATGACCGTGGTAATAATACCCTGGATCTGTTTATGGTCTCTTTCTTCTGAGGACCTCAAAGGACTTTCTCTTCCTATCTCATCTCTCTCCCCAGCTTCCCAGGGAAGTGGGCCCTATTAGCCCCATTTCTCAGGTGTCTGGGTGCTGTGACTCGCTCTGTGGCTCTGGGGCTCACCTCCAGGTTCCCCCCGGCCTGGGTGGGGCCCACATGCCTCTCCCCTCCTTGAGCCCTGGGCCTGGAGCACCCCCTTTCCTGGACAACCAAGAAGGCCTGGCTCACTCTGGAGGGTGCTCTGAACTGCAGGGCCAGAGGAAGCAGAGGCATGGGGGCTGGTGAGGAAGGGGAAGGCCTGCGGAGAAGGCAGAACACCAGGCTCCCAGCATCCTGAGGGCAAGCACTGCCTCCTGTTTACCTTTCTACCCCCAGCACCAAGCATGGTGCATGGCATGTTGTGTGACACATGGAAATATCCATAGCATCCTTCAAGGCCCAGCTCAAATGTCACCTCTTCCAAGAAGCTTTCCTTGGTGCCTCTCCGTGTCCTCAGCACACGAACACTGGGCTCTTGCAGCCCACAGAGCCTCTGTGTATCTTTCTTTGGCAGCTTTGTGTTAGAATTCACTGGCCATGGGTCAGCCACCCCTGTTCAGGTGGCTTCTCTAGACCAGGCGTGAGTCAGACTCATCCCATATCCTTAGCGTCTGTCCGTACAGGGCTCTCACTCAATAGGGGGCACATAGAGGGGTCCAGACGAGCCTGGGCTTGGAAATCAGCACACACAGATTCCACCCCGGCTCTGCCTCTTACCAGCTGGATGGCTCAGAAAGCCCCCTGACCTCAGAGAGTTTCTCCTTCCTCATCACAAAGTAGAGCTGAGAAAGCCCGTGTTGTTGGGTTGTGGCAAGGTTAACCACAGTGACACTGCCTGGCACCTAGTAGGTCTTGTTCAGTATTCACTTCCTGTGATTAATCTTAGATTTGGTGGTTCCCAGCCCTGATTCCACATCAGAACCGCCCTTCTGAGGAGACATGCCTGGAACCCCCTGGGAAATTCTGTGCCCGTGGGTCTGGGGTGGGGCCACGGCGTCTGCCTTTTAAAACAGCTTCCCTGGTTCTTCTAATGTTGAGGGCCTTAATTATTGTCAAATGAAGCCTATGATTGAATACAAAATAGCACAAAAGTCATTGAGTGCTCTGGTTTCTAGGGTTCGGTTCAGAAGGGGCAGTAAAAGCTCATGGGTAAAAGGATCGATATCGCTTCTTGATGGAACCACAGGTAGCAGATTGCCTGGAGCTGGTGGCAGAGAGGGAAGACTGTGACCACTGGTTGCTCCTACGTTTTTTTCATGGCCAAGGAAGCAGGTGAGGGCAGTGGAAAGGCAGGCTGTGGTCCTTCACTGGATGCTGACCAACTAGGTGACCCCAGCTGGATGGCAGCTTAAGGGGCAGCCTTCCATGGTGTGGGGCAGTGGGCATTGGGCAGGGCCCCAGAGCCCACTACTGGCCACGTCAGACAAGAGATGCTTCCTCTGCAGAAACTTGGAAGGTGGGGCTGAATGAGTTTTCAGGGTTTGTGCCCATGTTTCTAGACTCCAAGTCTGGTGCTCTTTCTATGACATTGATTAGATTCGAGGTCACGGACTCCTACCCCAGGAGCTCAGCCATTGATTCGTGACAGGTGGCCAACTGGACGTCCAGGGGGCATAGAGGAAGAAGAGTGGCTCAGAGAAAGTTTGTGGAGGAGGTGACATGTAAGCCAGGCTGTTTAGGTGGAGACGAGGGAGAAAGCAGTTGTTCCCACTTCCCCATCTCCCACTCATCTCCCCACCTTCACCCACTGCAATCTGGTTTCTCCCACAACATGAAACTGCTCTCGCCGAGACTGTCAGTGACCTTCTCGTGGAAAATCCAGTGGCTGCATCACTGCCTTCCTTTTAACTAATGTGGGGGTTACAGTTGACACTGAGCTCACTTCTCTCTTCACTACTGGTTCTCCCCCTGCCCCTCAACTGTCCCTTTTCAAGGTCCCTTGTGATCCTATCTTTCCTTGCTACCTGTCTACTATCCATCCATCCATCCATCCATCCATCCATCCATCCATCCATCCATCCACCCACCCATCTTTATCTATCTATCTATCTATCTATCTATCTATCTATCTATCTATCTATCATCTATCTATCTATCATCTATCTATCTATCTATCATATTTGAAATTAAGAAGAGTTTAATGAAGGTATTGTTTACAAAAGTATGGAAGGATTAAGAGAATCCAACAGGAAATAGTGTGTCACTCTAGGATGAATAAATTCCAGGAACCAGTACCAGCCTTGGGCTTGAAGGTCACAGTGGTTATCGAAACCCAGAGAGTATAGTTATAAGAGGGGACTTCCTGTTAGTGGCTTCAACAGAGGGACACAGCCAGCCCAGGGCATCAATACCCCTACGTCTTCCCCTGGACTTGGATGCACCTAATAAAGGTCAGTGTCCCACCCTTTGCACTCTGATATTGGCCTGCTGTGCTGTCTGAGGTCCCTCCTCCCTTCCTCTACATTCTCACCCTGAAGACGCTTCTCTGCTCCAATGCCTGATGCTCCCAAACTGCTATCTCAGGCCCAGACTGCTCTGCTGACCACTTGAATGCCCAGCTATCCACTTACTGGACGTCTCTGGCTGTCCTTCTCAAACGCAGTGCGTCTGCAGTGATGCTCACGGCTTTCCCCCAAACTGTTGATGTTCTGTCTTTCCTGTCTGTGTGAATGGCATTCCTGACTCCTGCCCCCACGTTCCTCTCCACATCCCTGTGCAAGTCCTCTCAGAACCACACCCGGACACTTGAGAGGTGCAGCCCCTTCTCCATCTGCCCGATCCTCACCCCCCGCCACACACACAGACACACATTCTCTCTGCTTAGGTCTTTCTCATCTCTCCCTGAATTATGACAATTGCTTCCTAATTAAACTCCTGGTTCCCATCTCACATCTTTGTGGCAGGGGCTGGTAGTCACCTCTTAAGGTCTACTCTCTCTCCCTTCTTAGTTAAAGAATCTCAATTTTCAGTGAGGTGCAGAGCCAATGGTCTAAAAGAACACTTGTCAGCCTCTCTTGCAGCTAATGACCATGTGCCTAAATTCTGGTCAAGAAGGTATAAGCAGAAGTGTCACGTAAGTGTTGGGAAGTTTACTTAGAATGGAGAGGGTGCACTTTTCTTTCTGCTTCTCTATTCTGCTGCCTAGAACATGGATATGATATCACCTTGGGCCATTTAGAGAACGGCCTACCACAACTAGAAGAATGCCCTTCACGAAGTGACGCCACAAACCACTATATCTGGATTTCTTCAATGCAAGGGGGAGAGAAATGTCTATCTTGACTAAACTGCTACAATTTTTGTTTTCCTCTTATTCACAATGGAACGTAATGCTCACCTTGCACGTTGGATCCAGGGGGGTTGTTGCAGATGGTGTTGTGCCCTCCACACCTCTCTTGAACCACCTGATTTAGGCACAGCTATGAGGACAGTTTCAAGCATGCTGTGAGTGTCCTATTTCAGACATGCAGGGCTTGTTCAAAACCACAGATGGCCAGCCAGCCCCTGCCCAGGCACAAGCTGTAAGAGGGATGGGTAGGGGGAGAGTTAACGCCCCTTTAGGCAACCCTCAGGCAGTGGGGACTGGAAGTTGGTGACAATATGAAGTTCATTCATGGTGCCTCAGAGGGACTGAGTTCTAGCTGCTCACAGAGGTCATCCCCTCAATAATGCACCCCTATTGTCCTTCCCGCCAATTCCTAACTCATTCTCCTTACTCTGTCACTGCTGCTTCTTGGGTCACCTCACAAATAAACTACCTCCACCCATGTTCTTGTCTCAGGCTCTGCTGCTAGGGGAACTGACAAGGTTTTCTCTAAAATAAAGCTCTCTTTGTGACTTTCTGTCCCCAAAGTCCATCTCCAGAGCCCATCGACTCCTGGATGATGATACAACTGCTTGGCCAGGCCCACATGGCCCCGCCGGCCCTGGTCACCTCCTCTCCTGGCAGCCCTGGCCCTCACCTGCAGCCCTGGCCCTCACCTGCAGCCCTGGCCCTCACCTGCAGCCCTGGCCCTCACCTGCAGCCCTGGCCCTCACCT
>NW_017731428.1:3256942-3273846 GCF_001890085.2 Hipposideros armiger | reverse complement strand
CCTCACCTGCAGCCCTGGCCCTCACCTCTTGGCCCCCTGGGGGCCTTTGCTCCGCCACGCCACGCCATAGCAGTTTCATGCTCTGGTGCCTTCTCACAGACTGGAGCACCCCTTACCTTCCCCCACTGGTAAGGCTCAGGTGCTTGTCACCATTCTGCTCACATGTCCCATCTTGCGGAAAGCCCTCCCCTCCCTGACCTCCCAAGTTCAACCGGAGCTGCCCCTGCTCCACAGTCTCATTCTTCTTTTACCTCAGCCTTGACTCATCTAATTAGCTCATTCGCTCTCTCTCTCTTGACTTGATGCTTCTTTCTAGAGCAAAGACTACTTACCCCCTATGCAGTGTGATAAGCTGGGCCAGGCACTGAGTTGAAACTCAATGTTTGCTGAGTGACAGCGTGAGTGGGGACAGGACCAGGGTGAGAAGGCCCAGAGAGCGACACGTGCATGGTACATTCCTAGCCTGATAAGTGGTCCACACCCTGAGACCCCTCACCGTAGCGTCCCATTTCTCCAAAATTTGGTCTCCTGCCCTCTCAGCCTCAGCTCCTACCACCTTTCCTCCTGCTCGGAGCTTTAACTGCACCGAGAAGTTTGCCCAACGCCCATGCGCTCTACGCAGCCCTGACTCTGCTCATGATCTTCCTTTACCTGAATTGCTCCACTCCCCCTACACAACTTCCGCCCGCCAGACCCGTATCTGGTACACGTGCATCCCTCAACCCTTTCCTGCCAGGAACTGGGCCTCGTACACTGCGGGTGCTTAGGAAAGCTTGTCGCCATTGGGTTGGGTGCGTTGGGAAGCGTGGGGGTTTGAATGTATGTAGTAAATATTTACATAAGGCTTAATATATTCTAGGCACTATTCTATGTGTTATACACATATCAACTACCTTAATATACAACAATTCTGCAAGGAAGGCCTTGCTATTGTCCCCGTTGTACACATTATAAAGTTGAGGTACAGGGAGGCCAAGGAACTCTTCTCAAGTTACACAACTAGAAAGTGCTAGAGAAAGGATTTGAGCCTAAGCAACTGGGCTCCAAGATCTAGGCTTCTAATTGGGGGGCCAAGGCCGAGGACAGTGTGACTGTCACACTGAGGAGGATGAACTTTCTGGGGCAGGCACGGGGAGCCGCAGATGGCTTTGCGTTCTGACAGTGAGGACAGAGTGAGGGCGGCTCCGGACAGGACAGGATGACAAGGAGCTGGGGTGGGGGTGGGGGGCTGCTCCCCAGGCGCCCAGAGCAGGGGTGCAGCTCCTAGTTCCTGGGAAGCCTTTGTCTGCGTTAAAGAGAACATGTGGGGCACAGGAAGGTCCTTTTCTACGGACAGTCTGGAGGGAAACGTCAAATGCTTGGTGTTTCCATCAACTTCCCCTCCTGGGAGCCCCGAGGCTGAGCCTGGGGGACAAGGGCAGCTTGCAGGACCCTCGCGGGTGACTGGGAACAGCTCTAGGGGCCTGGGCTTCAGGTGGGGCATGGATTTTGGCCTCGCTGTCCTCAAGCAGGGCAAGGGAGGAAGACTTCCTGGCAGGAAATTTGCTCCTGGCTTCCACCAGCCTCTCTTGGTGCTCTGCCTTGGTGGGTGGGGGTGGGCACTAGAAGAACAAAGATAATGTTTGCTAGTAGATAGGGGATCACAGGAAGAGCCTTGGACTGGCAGTCAGGAACTTTGACTTAATTTGCTGAGTGATTTTGGTAGCAAGCCACTTCCCACCTATGGGCCTCCGTTTCCCCATTTGTGAAATGCACTGGCTGGAATGGACGCTTGTGATAGCCTCCCCTAGCCTGACCTTTAAGGATTCTAGCTACATGTGGGTTACCTTGGGAAGCAAAGTAAAGGAAGGGAAGTTGGGGTGTGTTATGAGCTGCGCTGTGTCCCCTCAAATTTATATGTTGAAGTCTTAACCCCTAGGGCCTCAGAATATGAGTGTATTTGGAGATCGGGCCTTTAAAGAGGTAAGTAAGGTTAAATGAAGTCCTTGGGGTTGGGCCCTAATCCAACCTGCTTGGTGTCCTTGTAAGAGAGAAGGGATTAGGACACAGACATACAAACACAGAGGGACGGCCATGGGATGACACCAGAAGACAGCCAGAGACAAGACAAGCAGAGAGGCCTCAGAAGAAATCCCCCTACCAACACCTTGAGCTTGGACTTCAGAACTGTGAGAAAAGAAATTTCTGTTGTTTAAGCCCCCGAGTCTGTAGTCCTGTTTTGTGACAGCCCAATAAAAGTGAGACAGGGTGGCATCACTGACTGATCCAACGGCAATGTGCCCAGCCACCGTAAGTGGGGTCAGCCTAAATCGAACATGAAGGAAACTCAGGCAGGACAAGGGTCAGTGGAGGTCATCTTGGATATGTAGTAAGCCAGCTGTGTGGTCAGGGCTGGATAAGTAAGCCCTGGCCCTGCCATGAAGCAGCTTCTAATCTTATGAAGAAACAAACATAGAATGAGGTAATACGCACCCAATAGGAGCCCTGCAATGATGAAACATAGACACTACGCAGACACAGCAAGTACAAGATGACCTCACAGAAAAGGTGCTTTGAAGGGCTAGCCATGGTGCCTGCCAATCAGAGAATGCATGGAAGAACATCTCAGGCAAAGGGATCGGCATATGCAAAGGCACAGAGGCACATATAATTCCACGCGGGGAGTGAGAGATGATGCTGGAGAGCAGGGCTGGGCTGAATCAGATAGGACCTTCCATGGAGGCTGAGTCTCATCCTGACTGTCGATGGGGAGCCTGTAGGTGGTTAGGAGGAGGTTGACTATGCATTTCAACATCGGAATACATTGCTGAGGAGCCAGACCACCTGGGTCTCGGCGGTGCCACTTACTAGCTCGGTGACTCTGGGCTGGTTATTCAACCTCTTGGAACCTCAGTGTTCTCCTGGGCAAAATGATGCTAATCGTACCTATCTGATAGGGTTGCCATGAAGATTAAGTAGAGCAAACCGTACAACATGATTCGAGCAGTGTCTGGCATGTGTGAAGGATAGCTCTTCACACACTGGCTGTCATCTCAGCCTTGGTTTCCATACCTGTTCTCCCACGTCATGGCTGAAGTGATTATTTGATGAAATAATATAACCCTTTCTACTTGGCACAGTGGAAAGTGAGGTCAGTGTAGGAAATCAGTCATCACAAGCAGGAACTGAGAGCTGAGAGGTACAGAAGGTCTCCTAAAAATGCAAGGAGAACTTGCCTGGATGTATTTTTGTAGGGTTGCAGGAGGCTGGGCCTTCAATGGGGCACCGTCATAGGTTTGTGACGCATGCAGGGAAAGGAACCGAAAAGGGGACCTGAAAGATGTGTTTTCTCAGAAACAGCCAAAGGGGGCAGCAGCGGTGGCGGGGCAGTGTTTTGGAGGCTGCAGAATTACCGCCGATCAAGGCTGAGAGCCTTGAGAAGTTATCCGGCCTGCAGACGCCAAAACGGCAGCCGCTGCACTAGCCGTGGCTTGAAGACCTGCTTTGTTTAACTTTACAGTGTTTGATAAGATTAAATGGTGCCAATAGTTACCATCTTTTTAAAACATAATTTAAAAAATGTTTTAAAAATTATAGTTTACACACAGCATTCTGTTAGTTTCAGGTGTATACAACATAGTGATTAGACATTGATATACCTGAGGAAGTGATGGCCATGTTAAGTCTAGTAACCATCTGATACCGTATTAGTTATTACAATATTAATTGCCATCTGTTTTTAATTCAAGATTTTTTACAAAAAAGAAACCCCATTTTGACCCCCTTCACCCATTTTGCCCATCCCTTTACCCCCAGCCTCTGGCAACCACCAATCTGTCCTCTGTATCTATGCGCTTGTTGTTTTGTTGTTGTTGTTTTTAAGATTATACAATAAGTAAGATCAAATGGTAATCGTCTTTCTCCATCTGACTTACTTCACTTAGCATAGTGCCCTCAAGGTCCACCTATGTTGTGGCAAATGGCATGTGTAGCTTCAAATTAAATCAGAATATCTGGGAATAGTAGCTGGCATCCCCATGTGGCATCTGGCAGCAGGAATTGAGAGGTAGATGCCCCCACACGAGGTTCCCTTAGCTTGTTTTCATTCCCCGCCCCATCCCAATAGGCATTTGCATGTAAATTGCCAAGTCTAGGCCAATATTCTCATTTTGCAAATGGGAAAACTGAGACCCAGAGTGGGGAAGTGACTCATCCAATTTTATGCAAATGAGTGACCAAGCTGAGACCCCAGGTTTCCTAACACACATTTCATATCTCTGGTTTCTTCCTTGGCCGCAGTGCCCTGTGGGAAGCCCAGAGGAGAAAGGGGACGTGATCTCCTTGCAGTTTTAATAGATTGTAATTTTAATAACAGCCCTCTATGAGAAGTCTACAAAGTGTCAGGGGCTTTACACGCGTTTAATCCTCATAACAACCCTGGAAAGTCAATATTATCATCCCAGCTTTCCAGATGAGGAAACTGAGGCTCAGAAAAACTAAGAAAAGCTTGCCTAAGGTCACCAGGCCACTGAGCTGGGCCTTGAACCGGCGTCTAGGTGACAATAAAATGCCACAGATTTGTTGAAGGCCTGTTATGAATTGAATGCTAGATTAGGCTCTGGTGATGCAAATCTTGGAAAGTTTTGGAAGCCACAGTTTGAATGGTTTATCAGTGGCCAATTTGGACAGTTGAGGGCGTGTCAGGGAGATTTAGAGTTGTCGAGTCCGCCACAAGCTGTATGGGAGAAGGGCGACTTGGTTTCCCTCCCTGGGACTACCCACTTCTTCCCTCTCCGGCATTCCTCATCATGGGAGGAGGGCACCTCGAGAAGAGAGTTGGGGGCCCTGGCCAGGGCTCAGAAAGGCAAAAGTGTTTGTGAATAGAAAAGACATGCTCTTTTCTTCAAGACACTCCCAATGTCCCCAGGCTGGGTTAATAGCCAGCACTTTGAGCTGACCTTAAACATGGCAGTTGCCACTTGGTGTTGAGACTTTTTTTAGTTTGTCTGTCCCCCTCTATAGATTGTCTGCTCCCCAAGGCCAGGGGCCCTGTCCTGTCTATGTCTGTATCGCCATCCCATAGCACAGCACTTGACTCAGAGGGGATACAATGATTACGTGTCTCTGGAATGAATGAACGAGTGAATGAATAAATGAATATACGCTGAGGGAACCTCATTTCTTCTCTGGGCTGAGCCTCCTGGGATTGGAATGCTGGGTCCATCCTAAGAAACTGAGTGACTTGGACAAATTATTTACCCCCTCTGGGCCTCAGTTTCTACATCTGTAAAGTGAAGATAATAATCATGCTTATCTCATTGTTTATTGTTAGAACTGATATAAGAGTATTACTCATAAAAATACTTAGCACAATATCTCATACCGTGCTGTCTAATACAGTAGCCACTTGTCACATGTGGTGATTGAAATGAACCAAAATTAAAAATTCAGTTCATCCATCGCACTAGCCACATTTCAAGTGCGCAGTAGTCACATGTGGCTAGTGGCTGCAATATGGGATGGCATAAATATAGAACATTTCCATCATCGCAGAGTGTTCTATTGGACAGAGCTGGTCCATAGCACGTCACTATCGCTCTTATTGTTATTGTTGCTGTCTCTTGGCTCAAAATGGAGAACTGAAGGATGAGACCTGCCTTCATGGCAGGAGAAGCTGAGACCATCCCCAGCACGCACCTTATTCTGGGAATGCCTCCCCACACCCCCACCGTCACCCGGTGACATTCCACTTGTGCTGATGCTTGGGCATCTGGCTTTAAGACGCCTCCAAATGGGCTAGCCCGCCGTAAGGGCCCTCCCTTCTTTCGCAAGTCTAGGCTCTCTTCAGGGGCCAGGACTCGTTTTTACCCATCTTTGCATCCCCAGTGCCTGGCATTGGCCAAGCGCTCACAGTGAGTTTGTTGGGGAATGAAGGAGCCATGCCTAAAAGTTTCCACGGTCTAAGAAAGCACTTTTGCTGAGCTCTGTGGCCACATCGAAGAGTTTCTGATACCAGGTGACTTACTGTGTGGAAGGGGGAAGGGCTTGGAAGCAGGCCTGGCTCAGCGGCAGGATGCGTGGCCTTCTTGAATGGTGGCACCACCAGGGGTGTGACCGGAAGCATGGGGTGAGTGGCAAAGGGAAGGTGAGTGGATGTCACCAGATTAAGGGGAGAACCGTCTTATACATGGGAGATACCCCAAGACCTCCTCGCATCTGAAACAGAGACTGAGGTTCTGGCATAGCCCTGGTGGGGGTGGGACAAGCCACACGCATCATGTAGCTTCTGTTACAGTGTCCTCATTTCTCTTCATTTTTGTCCTGTACTGATGGGGCCTAAGGAAATTAAAGTTAACCAGAATCAAATATTTTTTGTCTGTAACCTTAAAGACTCTTTAGTTTGGCTTCTCTCATCACTGGAGCTTATTTCTTGTATGGGAGTGTTTTCTTTGTCAAGTCTGTATTGTTTCAAGGAGAAGTGGGCCTGGACACCGGAGGTAAAATGTTATATTTCACTTGAGGTAAACAGGCTTAATCTCCTTTAATCAACCAACGGGCCGAGAGGCCCATTTAGGGGGGCAGAGGTGTCTTTTGCTCCCTATAGTCAATTGAAGCCACCACCGACTCCAGGTCTGCCCCTGCTCAAATCTCTCCCTGGCCCTCCCTGGCCTCAAAACCCCCCAGTGGCTCTTTTGGTCCACTCCCTTTGGACCTCAGGGTGAACCCCAACTCTACATCAAAATCCACATGGCTCTGTGACGTCCGGCCCTGCTGTCTGTCCACCGTCAGCTCCCACCCTCACCTTTTCACTCTCCGCCCACCAGCCTCACTCAACTTTCTGTTTTCCTAACTGTCCAGCTCCCCAGCACCCCTGGGACTTTGCACGTGCTCTTTCCACTTGCTGCTTCTCTCTGCTCCAGCCTTGTCACCTGGCCAACTTCTACTCCTTGTGAGGCCTTAGCTTAGATGTCACTTCTCTAAACCTGCCCCCATCCCCATCCCATCCCAGCACCCCAACAGTGAGCCGACCCACACCTGCCACCTGCCACCTGCCATCTATATATTGCAACTACCAGCTGAGGCCCCGACTGCTGTCTAGACTGTAAGCTCTGAGCAGGCAGAGCTGTGGCTGTCTCTTTAACGATTGTCTATTCAGTGTCCAGCCGGAAGCATAGAGAGTGCTTGGTAATACTTGTGGAATGAGTCAAAAAAAAAAAAAGGTGAATTAATAAACATCATCATCAAGTTCATAAGCCAATCTCTGCTTATTGGTGCTGACAGTCATGATAATGCCTTTTTCGTTGAATGTAGAAATGACTTACTCATCACAAGTGTTTTTTCATTTACTTTCCTGAAAGGGTACAATCAATGGCTTTCTGGTTTTTTTGTTTGTTTGTTTGTTTGTTTGTTTGCTTTTATAGCATAGAGGTTAAGAGCATGGAATTTAGAGCCACACTGCTTGGATTCAAATTCTGGCTCTGCCACTCAAAAGCTGTGTGATGTCTGGCAAATTAATATTTCTGTGCCTTAGGTTTCTCATCTGTAAGATACAAATAATACTTATCTAGCAAGTTTGTTGGGAGGATTAAATCAGTTTTTACTTGTAAGAAACTTGGAACAGCCTCTAACACATAGATGTACTATTGTATATAAAATTTGTTCAATAAAGTAAATAAACAATAAATCTCATAAGCAATATGGAGGTCTCTTAGATGATAACCTCCTTTTGAAGTAAAGCTTTGGCATGGTTCCAGCACAAGGCAAATTTATGAAAGAGGTCAAGTTTATTTTCAGGGTGAGACATTTCTTTGTTCCTACCACTTTCTCGCCCTCAGTGCTTATCTTGTCCCTCTTGTAACCCCCCAAAGTCTCATCTTCTCCGCATCCTTCTCCATCTAACAACTGCTTTCAAATCTGCTAAAAGACCAATTCATACTCTCATGTAAATGACTACTGTCTTAACATGAAGTGTCCCGATTCCAGGAATCCAGGAGGTCAGAAAGCCAACATTATACGCACTAGACATACCTGAATGCAGCAGACTTTGACCAGTCTTATTTATCTTGTCTCTCAGAATAAGTAATTAAGAGTGGGAGTGTTAGACCATCAGAGCTTAACATTGAGAATCTTGGAGCTACATTGGGAAGAGAGAGAGAAAAAAACACACCACTGGCGTGAACACAACAGATGCATTTAAAATAAAAACCCCAGAATCTTAGTGAAACCACATTGCAACTCCAAGGTTACAGAGCCCTCAGGTGCTATGTGACCCAGCCTCAAAGGAGAGCTGTGGCTTCAGGTCAGAGTAGCAGCAGCCAACGAGTTAAAAAACCAGAGCTCAGTGTGGGACCCGTGGCAGGAAGCCGCCTGGAGCCCATAAATGACGCCATTGTTTGAAGTTACATGCAATCAAAGGAAAAAAAATCAAGAAAAGAAAGAAAACCAAACCACTTAAAAAATTTGGGACAATATCCCTTGCCAAACTTTTTTTTTTTTTTAAAGAAAAAAATGCAACCTGAAGCCAATGATGCAAACAGCAAAGCAGTGTTTGGGCCTGCTCTGAGGGCAGATGGAGCCTCTTGGGTTTCAGCATCAGTTGATCACTGCATAAACAAGGTGACCTCTGGGCAGGGGTGGCCTGCTCTGTAAGAGGTACCCTGCTGACTGGGACTTGGGCCTTTTAGTGTCCACATTCTTCAAGCCTGGACGTGCCATGTCTTGTGGGCATTGCTGGGTAACTTACAACGTGCCGTCAGGCTGGCCTCAGTTACCCCTCATGATGACCCTGCCACGGTTGCACGAATTACTAGGCCCATTTTGTGGAAAGGCTAACCCTGAGTTTCAGAAAGGTGACCTTGCCTGCTTAAGGTCGGGGGGTGAGGAACTGGCAGAGACAAAGGCAGGACACAGGCCTCTGTTTTGCCGTTTGGCCGGCAAAGTGTGGACAGGAAGGAAAGAGGAAGACATGCCCGACCTTGGGAGGACTGAGAACCTTGACAATGATGTCACCTGGAGCTTGCCGAGTGTGCTAAGTGACAACAAGCACAGGCTCTGGAACAAAAGAACGTGAACTCAAATCCCAGACCCACATCCTACTAGCAATCTGACCTTGGGCAAGTCACGAACCATTTCTGGGTGTCTGCTTCCTCGTCTGTAAAATGGGGAAAACAGCAGGATCTGCCTTATGAGGTTGTGGGGAATAAATGAGCTGTGGCGTGTAAAACGTTTACAGCCTCTCCCAGCACTCCGCGAGTGTTAGCTCTTATCGCTACAGCCTTTAACATAAACTCTCTTGCTTTTGCATTTTACGATGAGAGGTGTTATTTATTTTCATTCCCATTTTACATGTGATGAGATGGGGCACAGAGAGGCTAAGTTATTTGTAAGGAAATTAGGTTGGTCCAGGGCTTTCAACGCTAACCCTGCATTGCTCCTGGCTTCCCACGTTGGTTCCTTGTGCCAGAGTTCTTGGACTTTCCTGCCATAGTTTAGCCCAGGTGTCTTGTTAAGAGCTGTACCAGGACTGACACTGAGCAGAACCATGACCAGAGCATCAGTATCCCCAGTCTTCCCTTTCTGCCCTGTTCCCTGTATTAGTGGAAGCCTCCAAGTGTTCGGTGTTGTCTGCACTTGACTTGTTCTCTAGCTCTACTGGACGTGAGTTCATTCCCGATGCCTAGGAAATATTAACCAGTCCTCTGCAGTCAGGAAGCTATGGCTGTGGACAGACAATACCTTGGACGAGGATGGAGGTGGTGGTGATGGAAATGGATGGATTTGAGGGTCCTTTAGGAGGTGAAATAGACCGTTCTAGGCACTGGAGAGGCAAAGATGAATAAGACATAGAAACCCATCTTTAACTGGCTTACAGTTTGATGAGAGGAAGGCATACATGTAACACATATGTATACACAAGTGCAACAGGCTATGGTAGAATGATTGTGAAAATGGCCATAATTTTTTGGCCTGTGCTATATCCACAACCTTTTTAATGTGACTTCCTAGCTCTTCTATCAAGAGACAAATGCTGTTTTTCTACCCCTTGGGCCTGGGCTGGTCTTGTGATGTGCTTTGTCAATAAAATATGATGAAAGTGATTGTGTTCCATTTTTGAGGCAAGATCTCAACTGGCCTTGCACTTTGCCACCATCTTTAGAAAACTTATAGAAATTCTAGTAGAATAAGTCCAAGGCTAGCCTCCTTGGCGATGAGAGACACATGGCCTCATCATCTCTGTCACCTTCTCTAATAGCAGGCTAACTACCAAGTATACAAATAAGCATCTTAGACCAGCTAACCCCCAGGCATCTGGCCAGCTAACCACAGATGCATGAGTGAGTCAGCCAAGATCAGAGGAGCCTGGCCCAGATGAGCAGATTGGTTCTCATAGAGTCTCATAGATTCATGAGCAATGATAAATGCTTATTGCTCAAAGCAGGGATTGGCAAACTATGGCCTGTGGGCCAGCAAACTGCCTGTTTTAATAAGTAAAGTTTTTTGTTTTTGTTTTTTTTAAATAATTATACTTTTTTTTAAAAAAAGATTTTATTGGGGAATTGGGGAAAGGAACAGTGTTAGGGAATTGGGAAAGGGGAACATTGTGTTTTTCCAGGACCTATCAGCTCCAAGTCAAGTTGTTGTCCTTCAATCTTAAGTTGTGGAGGGCGCAGCTCAGCTCCAAGTCCAGTTGCGGGAGTCGAACTGGCAACCTTGCTGTTAAGGGCACACGCTCTCACCAGCTGAGCCATCTGGCTGGCCCAGTAAAGTTTCATTAGAACACAGTTATGTCCGTTTATTTGTGTATTGTTTATAGTTTCTTCTGAGCTACAAAGGCAGCAGTGAATAGTTGCAACAGATTGTCTGATCTGCAAAGCTTAAACTAGTTGCTATCTGGCCTTTTAAGAAAATGGTTTCTGACCACTGGTTTGAAACCATTGAGTTTGGGAGTGGTCTGTTACACAGCGATAACTAACTGACACACAGCGATAACTAATTGATATGTAGGTGCTGGGGCAAAGGGGCCAGTGGGAACACAAAAGAAGGATTGATTGGCTTCCCATTGACTGTACCATGGAGTGGTTGGGAGAGGTTCTGTAGAGGAAGTGATGCTAAATGTGTCTTGAGCCAAGTGTAGCCTTGGGCTGAGAGGGAAACGGTGAGGAAATCAAGGGTCAGAGTGATTGTGACCAGGCTGAAGTCACATGGCAGGTCCCCTAGTTCCTGTTCAGAATCTTTCCCCTTGTTCAAGTTGGCTATTTAACCTTTTGGGTAAGAGGACCATGAGAGCAGGCAGAGCTGAGTTTAGATTCCAGCTCTACCTTTTCTGAGATGTGTGATGGTAGGCACCTTAATTTTTCTGTACCTTAGTTTCCTTTTCCATAAAACGGGAAAAACAATACCAATCTCGTAGCGTTACTATGAATATAAATGAGATGATGAGCACAGGTTCTGCTATATCACTTGATGACTATAAAGAAATCTGTAGCGATAAAGGCAGCTTAGAAATCCTTGCCGCGGGGCTTTCCATTTGAACCAGGGCGAGAGCTTTCAGCTAAAGGAGAGTTGCTTGCTCTACTGGTAGAATTTCTGGTGGGAGGGAAGGCTCTGGACCCATGAGGTCTATACCACATGGGGCCACCTGCTTGCCTGCTGGAACCATCTCACCCTGGGGACCCCCACCACCAACAGCTTCTTGGGGCCCACACTCTGTGCTGCCTACCCTCTGTTTCACAACCCACCACAGATGGTGGGAGAGCCTGTGGACTAAGGAGATTCGGTCGCTTTGTACTTATCTCTAACTTCCTGTTTCTCTGGGCAGGGGCTGAGCCAATTCACATGCCCATTTAGAGGATGAGGACAAATGAAGGGTATTGAGCCAGACTCCAGAAAGTGTTTGTCTAAGCACCCACTGTATATCAGGCCCTGTGCTAGGCTCTGGGAATCAGGGAGGAGCCAGACCTGGTCTTCCCAGAATTCAGAATTCCACTGTGGGAGGCAGACCAGAGGGCAGATGTTTTCAACACAAGGTGGTGAACGTCGTGGGAGCGGGAAGCATGGGGCTCCAAGGTGGTGCAGTGTAGGTTGGGGTTCATAAGGTGATACTCAGGTGAGTCTGAGCTGAGTGAGTCTTCTGGCATAAGGAAGAGCTTGCTGAGAAAGACTGAGGGAGAAAGGCATCCCAGGCAGAGGAAATGGCATGACCAAAAGTGGAGTGACAGGGCCGGCCGAGTGGCTCAGTTGGTTAAGAGCTCACTCAAGAGTGTGAGCTCTGAGCAACAGCAGTTCAATTCCCGGTCTGAGTTGAGCTGCCGCTAGGTTGCCAATAGGTGGCAGGATGGCTCAGCCAAAAAAAAAAAAAGTGGAGTGACAGAACAACACAGCCTGCGCAAGGCATGATGGGAGCCTGGAGTCGCTGGCATGGAGTTAGAGTAAGGGAAGAATAAGGTGAGGGTAGCAGAATGGCAGGCGCTTACATCTCATAATCATCCAAAGGATCGGAACACCAAGGGGCCTGGCAGATTGGTGATAGGGTCAATCTGTGGTGTAAGGGATCTGAGGGGCCATGTCCATGGGCCGCCATCATGGGTGATGGTTTCTGTTTGCTTGGCCCTCAGGAAGGGCGGGGAGTAAGGAAGCTTCCAGAGTCATCATGGGCCAATTAGCTCTGAAGCCCACTAGGGTTTCACCATCGGGTTACATTCTAGTTCTTACCAAACCTAACAGGAGATTGTATCACGTTGCTTCATAGTAACGTCTGGTGGGACATGGAGGGGGCTGATAAACTGTGCTGAGTGCATGAATTGGGGATGGGAGAAAGGAAGAGGATGGAGACATCCCATCCTGTGCCATGTGGTTTCGAGAGGTGACAGTCAGGGTCTGGGGCTAGGCCAGCCTTTAAGCACTCAGAGATGTTTGGTAAGCATTTGGAAATCCTTTCTGCTCTTCCAAATGAATGAAGAAGTGAATCCAAACCTGGAAGTAGAAATTGAAAAAAAAAAAAAAGTCCCATCATCACTTTGGGAGCTGAGATGTCCAAGTGTCACAAAAGAAAATTTCTCAATGAGGAACTGGCCAGCAAGGGAGAAAAATACCCTTTAAAAATACTTCCTGCTAGAAGTCAAATGGTAGGCAAACAAAAATTGCACCATCAATGCAGTTGTTCTTTCTGGGTTCATTTTCTCAGTTTTGAGTAGGTTGGTTGCTACAAATCCAACATTCTGCTTCCCCGACTCCATTGGCAACTCCCCCAAACTCTATCCACAGAAGTTGAAACTTCCAGCTAATCAGCTGGTGTAGGCCGCAGGCTGGCACTGATGGGTCCTCAATGGTTGACCTGTAGGGAGTGAAGAAGGAGGTAAGCGCTTCCCCAGTTATCCAGGAGTTAACAAGGCCCAAGAGGTTAGAAGGCCTGGGCTCCATTCCTCTGCCCTCACGCGGGCTTGTGGGGACCATCTCAGATCAGCTGAGAGCAATTCCGTGTTTGCACCTAGGGACAGCTGATGCGCGGAACTGGTCGCATCATCTCCCACCCGCCTGGAGACGGTAGAAAGAGTCCCCTTTGACCACTATTCATTAACCTCCCAGCATCGGGCAGGCCCTGTGCCAGGCTCAGGGCTGGGAACCTGGTGGTTGAGGGCACGGACCTCCGAGTTAGGCTCACCTGGGTGGAGTCCTGACTCTGCCCCTTCGCTAGTTGTGTCGCCTTGGGAAAGTAGTTCAGCTTTTAGAGCCTCAGCTTCCATAGCTGGAAATTAGGGACGCTAAAATTGACATCATAGAGAATAAGTGATGCCATGAACTTCAAGGGCTTAAGTCATGCTCAGCACCTAGCTAGAACTCAATAGGGGTGAGTACGTGTGTGTGTGTGTGTGTGTGTGTGTGTGTGTGTGTGTAAGCTCTTAGGCCCCTGTGGTGCTGTGCTGAGCATTGAGGACAAAGCAGTTTGTAGAAGACACTGGGAGCTGGGGCTCAGAAATGCCTGGCAGGCTTTTACACATTCGGTCACTCAACAAATATGTACTGAGGGTCTAGTCTGTGCCCAGCTCTGTCCCAAGCAGTGGGAAAAGTTCCCAGTGGTTATTAAACCATCACCTCTGCCAGCTTTTCTCCATGGTTCATTTAGATCCTTTCCCTGCCTTGCCTTGTGCCCTGGAAACTGACCCTGCCAACTGCGTACCCCGGCTCCCTTGTCACCTGTCTTTTGGCTGAGTTGGGCTATAGCAGGTCCTGGCAGGAGAGAGAGAGAGAGAGCGAGAGGGTGAGAGGGCGAGAGAGGGAGAGAGGTTCGCATCTTTGGGGGCAGCTGTCTGTGCGCCTCCACCACGGTGGTTCCAGGACCATCTTTCTTGATGCTGTAATACCATCTCCTCACCCTGTTTCTTCAGGGGTGTGATGGCGTCACTCTGCTCCGAGCTCTGGCAGCCTCCGCTCCAGCCCACAGCTGTAAACCATTCCTTCATGAAATGCTGTTTATCTACACCATCTGGGGTAGATTTTATTTTCCGGGGGCACGCTTATGGATAGACCTACTGTTCTTGTTACTATCAGTGCTCTGTTAGGCTTGAGTTTCCTTTTTTTGGGATGAACTCCCAGCCCCCTCGTTTATTTCATTTCTGTCATCAACAAAACTGCCTATCAGCAGACTAGACACTGAGGTTTGCTTCACCTTGGAAGGTTCTAGGTTTGGCTTTCAGTTCTCTGCCTGTTCAGGGTGGTTCTGGGATGCTCTCCACTTTGGGGAGGAGAAGGGGGAAGATGTGCATCTGCACCCAGCTGTCCTCTGCCTGCCCGGGGCACCAGCGGGCAGCTGTCAGCAGCCCCACAGTTCCTCCTTCACAACTGCCCTTCCCGCTTTCCTCAGCCCGCTGCCTCCTGAGGTCTCCCTTCCTCCGCCCAGGACGCCAAAGGAGCCTGATAGCTCATTCTCTTGTGCAACAGATCTGCACGGAGCACCTACTATGTGCCTGGCCCTGGTCAGAGCAGTGAGGATATAGCAGTGAACAGACAGGCGGTGCCCTGCTCTCATGGAGCTTACATTCGAGTGGCAAGACACAGACCATAAACAGACATGTCCAACGCTAACTGGTCACGGGGTGGTGCATATTTAGATTTATAAAATGATATAGGATAAGGGAATAAACTTGGATGGGGTGCGGTATGGGAGCTATTTTAAAAAGGGTGAAGGAGGGGTCCTTGAAGATGTGTGGGGAGAGAGTGCCGGGCAGAAGGAACAGCAATGGCAAAGGGGGACGGGGTCAGGTGTATTCCCAGAAGAGTGGCTGGAGAGGATGGAATGAGTGGGGCAGAGAGGACATGAGAGCAGACGGGACACATCTCGTAAGGCCCCAAGGCCATGGGAGTGGCCTTGGATTTTACTCTGAGTGAAATGGGCAGCCTTTGGAGGAACCGAGAAGCCATAAAGACTTAAACATCACTCTGGCTGTTGTGTGGAGGACATGGGAGTTCAGAGAGAATGCAGGGAACCAGAAAGGAACCATTACAGTGACAATGACACCCATCCCACTGCCACCACCATCACATCAAAAACACAACACAGGTTGTATTATCTGCCCAAGGCCCACAGGAGGGGCTGCCTGCTGTTGTTCTCACAATCAACAACCTCATTACCTCCCCACAGACTGTGCAAACTTGTGGAAGTCACTTTTTTCTGCCTGAGGTTCAGTTTCCTCATCCCTAAAATGGGGATAATAATACCTACCTTTCAGGGTTGCTGTCAGAATTTAAATCACTCACACACATAATCCTCATAGAAAGTGAATGAGATAACTGTCATTCCCCTTTTAGAGATGAGTAAACTGAGGCTCAGTTACATAATGGAGGCCACAACTTATCTATATGATTCTAAACATTCAGGCCTATCAGAAAGGGACCGCTCCAAATTTTGGGCTTAGCGTAGAGATGCCTCAGTTCTGCACCTCATTATGGCCCTTTGGGGCTGAGGTGACCCCATTACCCTGTGCTGTTAGTCCCGTGAGATTCCAGGCTCTTAACCCCTTCGACCAGTGAAAGCCTGGGGTCTTAGTCTCCTTGACCACCACAAGCTCATAATTCTTCCTTGCTGGCTCTGAAATAATGCCCACCACCTTCTCTGTGCTCCACTGCTCTCATCGGTTGAATAGCTTCTATAATAATAGCTTCTATTTGTTCCATAGTTTCTGGGTGTCAGACACTATGCAAAACATACTAGCTCTTTCCTTTAATCCCCACGACAACGCTGCGAGATTAATATTTTCATCTGTGTGTCACAGAGGAGGAACTGGAGATGTAGATAAGGTAAGTAATTTGCCCCATGACCATATCTTCATGGCAGAACCAGGCCTTGAATCCAAGACTTTATAACTTTATAACGTCAACATCTGTGATCTTTCTAGTCATCTCCTTTGCTTATTATTTCATCGAGTACCCGGCTTGGTCAGAGTCGTCATACCTAGATTCGCTAATGAATCAGTTAAACTGTGAACCGGTTTGATTGAATGGATACATTTTGCTGACTTGGTACCACGGAGAGAGTGGAATAGAGCAGGGAAAGAAAAACGGATGGGGATGAGGGAGGTTGCGAGGAACCCAGGGCTGGCAGTGTGGTCCAGAGGGGTTGGCAGGACGATGGCCCTCCTCAACGCCCACACTTGAATCCCTGGAACGTGGGAATAGGTTGCCTTATGTGGCAAAAGGGACGTGCAGATGTGATGAAGGTTACGGATCTTAAGATGAGGAGATAATCCTGGATTAGTATGCTGGGCCCAGTCGCATTATATGAATCCTTAAAAGTGACCTTTCTCGGCTGTGGCTGGAGGGAGAGAGGCCGGGAGAGAAGGATCCGAGAGAGGCCGTGTGAGATGGTCTCAACCTGCCATCTCTGGCCTTGAAAATGGAGAACACAAACCAAGGAATGAGCACCCTCTAGA
>NW_017731428.1:3221072-3256447 GCF_001890085.2 Hipposideros armiger | reverse complement strand
TCCTTGGCAAAATGGGGACCACAAACCCTGCATGTTTGGGTGGCTGTAAGGATCGAATGAGAATGGGGGTGGAAGTTACCTGACATGGACCCAGCACATAGTAGAAGCATAGGGATTGTTAGCTAAACTGGCATTTGAATGATAAGATTTTGAGCCTTTCTCCTCTGAAATCAGGCTTTGATTGACAGGTGTCCATCAGGATATAGACAGCAAGCTCTGGAGATGTTCAGAGGGGTGGGGAGGGCTTGGTGGATTGGGCTGGTCAGAGAAGCTTCCTCAGAGGAGGTGGGGCTGGAGACATGAGTTGGAGGGGACATCACAGGAGAATTATTTCGTGGCTGTAAGAAATTAAAGTCTGTTAAATCCTAGTATTAGAGTTACCATCCCACACGTGTCAGGCAGATGGCTCCGGGTCAGGGAGTGCTCACAGCAGCAGGGGATTGAGGCCAGGAAACAATGACTTTGGGTTCTGTGTATCTGCTTGTCATTCACTGGTATTCTCTGACTATCTTTAAAAATAAGGATAATGCACCTACCATATGAGTTAGATAAGAGGATAAAAATAAGTGAGATGTGAATTGTAAGCATTCTTCAAAGGCTGCGTAGTGGTGTACACAAGTGACTCACAGTGATTCTTGTCATGGTCCATGGTCAGGCAGCCTTGTCCTGCTGTGATGACATGGCCCAACAGAACACACTTTGATTTGGGGTGAGCACCATTTTTGCAAACGGCTGTCCTGGAACGCATGTGCACTTCCTGCCATTCTCGTGTCCTGCTAAAGACCCAGCTCCTCCGCAGGCAAGGTTACCCACTTTTTCTGTGTGTCATTGAAGGAACGTTGTCCCTCCCCTTCACCTCTCACTTGCCATGTAACTGACGGGAGACGGCTTTCTCTTTTTGGAGCTTGTTTCCTTGTCAGCCAAATAAAGATGCTGCACTGGATGTCCTCTCAGGTGCCCCTTAGCTCTAAGAGTCTCTAAGACTACACGTTTCCAAGAAAAAACAAAACTAAGAGCCAAAACATTGACATCATCACTGTAAGACTAGAATAATCAGGGCTACCTCTACTTGCTAGAAGCCAGACACTGTTCCTTTAATTACTCATTTAGTCCTCACCAGAATTCTACAAGGTCAGTGCTAGTCTTAGTCCCAGGCCCAGAGAGGTAAGGCTTCTTGCCTCGGATCACACAGCATGCATGTGGCGCGACTGGGCTTTACCCACAGCAATTGTCCTCCACAGGCCACGTAGTAACCAAGAGCCTTGGGCCACTGCCATTTTCTCCTCCGTTGTTTGGGCGTCATCATGCGTTCCCACCACGAGTTGGTCATGTCTCTCTTACACCCATCTTTTCTTAGTTTTCACTCTATTTTCCTAGTATCGTGATGTCCCACCTCATCGTTTCCCAGAAATTTAGGGCTGAGCTGAAATCATATTCCGAGATGTTTAATACCTCTGCCTTCATGCCATTGGACGATAGATGAGCCCTACATTCTAACCAACTCTAAGCTGATGTTTACTGAGCGCTTACTGAAGACGGGATCCGTTCTAAGAACATGACATATGTTCATAAATTTAATTCTCACATCCATCCTGTCTGATGAGGTAGGTCCTCTTATCATCCGTACTTTGCAGATGAGGAAATGAAAACGCAGAGCAAGAGCACAGTAGTGTGCCTGTGTCACATAGAGAGCGAGTGACATTGCTGGGACTCAGACACAGGCTGTCTGGCCGCAGACACCAGGCTCTTACCCACTTCACTTTACTGCCTTTCTCAAGAGAGCCTCCTCTGGAAAGAAAGTCTGTGGAAGGGTTTTAGAAATTCTGTAATGAAAAGGTTTTGTGGTCAGATAAGTTGATAAAAGCGGGGTGAAATAAAGTGAAACGAGTTGCTTTACTTTTGGGTTCCTCAGAGTTTTGAATACTGAAACGGTGACCAGGATCTGTGAGAGCAGGACAGAGCAGGCACACTTGTTAAACTGATTTGATGGCGGGGACGCTTTACTTGTGGTGGATCAGCACATATCTTGTGAAAATCAACTCTAGAGGCATTGCAGGGGGAAGGTTTTCGGGTGGAGGAGGCAGTTTCCAGGTTCTTACTAGCCCTCCCCCGTTCCCACCATCACTCCACCACCAGCTCTGCAGACACTGCAGTGCACTTTCTATGTGTTTAGGGGAAATTGAACTTATGTATTGAGTCTCTGAATATTGAAGTGCACTTTTAGTGCACCAGATTGATAATTTGCCATTTAAAGAAATGTCGTCTCTCTCTCTCTCTCTCTCTCTCTCTCTCTAAGGTAAATGATTTCTGAATTTTCTCCTGTGGATGGGAGAAAAAAGTTGGAAGGGATCAGAATGGCAGAGCAGGGTGTGGTAGCCAGTGGAGCAGATGCTGTGGTTTTTCCCAAAATTTGCACAAAATAATAATATAACTTCTGCTTTTTATCCACACTGGGTGGCAACTGGGGAATCCAGCAGCTTGTGTGAGAGTTCAGAGTTGGCTATGTTGGAGGGCCATCTAATCGTTATATCTGAGAAAGTCTGGGCTGTGTAGCCTGCTGGCCTTTCTTGCTCATGGTACCTGCTGACACCTATCATGTGCTAACTCTGGGTTATAAGAATTTCTCCCATGTTGCCTCATTTTGTCAATTTCCATGTCCAAATCCATTCTGTATGTGGTTACCAAGCACCTACCATGGCCTTGCTATGAGCCAGGGGGCACTATGGGTTTGGTACCCATTTAATCCACACATAAATGCCAGGCCCTGGAGCTAGAGAGTTGACTAAGGCATGATCTTTGCTTTCAAGGAGAATTCACTTAATAGAGACAACTAAGCCAAATACACAGCCAGTCATAACTTTTGGCAGAACATAAGTGTCAACAGAGATGGATGAACAGAGGTTTGAGAGACCATACCCAGGTGGTGGTGCGTGGTGGTGGTGGGCAGTTCTGGAGAGGTTTTCTCAATAGATGTGGCAGAAAAGTTGGGCTTTGAAAGATGGATAGGGTGTAGCTCCCCAGGGAAGTTGGTGGGAAAGTCCTTCTGGGGGTGGGGGCAGAACAGCCTGAGCACAGAGGAGGACTTGAGGAAGTCCAGAGAGTGTTATTAGCCTGCCAGCCGCAACATGACACTAGATTGAAATTTTTTTGCTGTTTCTATGACAACCAGTGACCCCTTGTAGATTAGAAGCCCCCAACATTGGGGCAGTGTTGGAAAACTTTCCAGGTAGAGAGTTTCTAAAGAATCCAGAGAAGTTATTTTAACCTCCTTGTAGCCCAGTGTTTCCATCAGCAGAATGGGGACAAAGTACGTATCTCATGAGGTTAACGTAAAGATTGAGTTGCATTATGTGTGTAAAACTTTGGAACTGTGGATGACACCTAATAAGTGTCAGTAAAAGTGGCGATGATGATGATGATGATGATGATGATGATGATAGACTGCTTGAAGATTTCAGTAAATAATTTCAGTAAATAGCTTGACCACGGAATCTCTAGGGGGCAGGCAGACCTAATTACTTTTGCATTTACCAGCTTCTGACCTGATATCTTTCAGTAAATGTTGTTCGGGTGACTTGAATGACTGAATGAATTGATATGAGAGAAACAGCCCTTCTCTCGAGGAAGAAGGATTTGCCAATTGCCTCTTATCGTTGAGGCTCCACACACCAGACCCCAGCCTGGGTGGGAGGATTCCCACACGACCGGGCCCTTCCTCTGTCTTCCTGTGCATCTTCTGTGAGTTACTCTTGGGTAAAGAAGGGCATTTGACCCCTGTTTAGAAAGATTGCCTTTCACAATCTCCCAGTTCCCTAGATGGGATTTGCTGAGCTGACAGAATGTACAGAGAAGAGCTATCTATTTTTAGGATGAACTAGAAAGATTAGAACTTTGCTCTTTCCTTGGATATCAAACCTGCTACCTGTCGGAATCCAAACAGGGGTTAGTGGAGGATTAGGTGTAGGAAGGTATTCGCTGTGCTCTCATTGCTTAAAATTCCCACATAAAATATTAATAGGTTGCTGATGATGGGATTCCTGCTATGTGTCCGGCACTGTGCTAAGCGCTTTACATCTACTATATTATTTAATTCTTAGAGCAACCTGATGAGACTTGTTTAATTCTTCCTATTTTGCAAATAGGAGAACAGAGGCATAGAGATGCAAAGTATTTAAACCAAAGCCACAGAGAGGTTAGTGAAGCTGGAATTCCACCTTTGGTCCGCCTGGCTTCAAGACCCATGCTCTCTCTCTCTGAGGGTGGAAATGACAATGGACACAAATCTGAACAAAGGGGAAACACTCTAGGGCCACTGGCCAAAGAATGAAATCATTCAAGTCACGATGGATTTGTTGAGCGCATACTTTTGCTGGGCAGAGCGGCGGACTCACAGATGAGAAAGTCAGGAACTGTGTCTCCTGGGAGCTCACAGGGAGCTGTAAGGCCTTTCTGTTTTCTCATCTGCCCCACTCTCTCATTTTTTTGCGGGGAGGTCTCCCCTTCCCTCATTGGACTTGCCTCCCTGGGACTTGCCAGGCCAGGTTCCTGCACTCCTCTGCCCAAGGGGTGGACATTTACCCCAAACTGGGAAATTAGACTATGGGAAAGTAAATTATGACCCACCAACTTAAAATGGCTAGAGTTGATTTGTCCTATTAGCAGCCCTTGGAAGATAACTGCCCATTCATTTCTGCCGTCTGGCTACTCAGCCTTTTGTCCTTTCTAAGAGTTTCTTTGTGGCAGATACGATAGGTTGATTCATGCAGCACACATTCCAACTCCCTTCAAGCTATATTTTCTCTACTCTAGAAAGTGGAAGGCTCAAAGCTCACTTTCCCAGACTTCCTTGCAGTGAGAGGTGGCCATGCAACTTAGCCAATGAGGCGGGGGGTGTGGGGGGACAGTCCCCTTTCCCCTTCTTCCTACTGGGAGGTGGACATGATGGCTGGAGCTGTGGCAGATACCTAATGAGCATGAGGAAAAAGTTAACAAAAACTGAGCAGACATCAGCAGTGTTTGGTGACATCAACCAACAACTTTCCTTTGGGGTTCTTTCTTAGCCCTCCTCACTGCTTTAAACCACCTGTGTTTGGGGCCTGCATTACTTGCAGCCAAATGAACCTCTTAACTGATATGCAATCGGTATATTTCCTTTACACGTCTTTTTCAATAGGGAGAGTGCTTGAGGTAGGCAGAGTTTATGCAACCAAAAATACCCTAATTGATACAAGAAAGGAGGGAAGTACACAGCAACCCACACGTCAGCCAGAATGAAATATGCTCTCTTGGGGGAAGAATCATCACAATACAAATTCATGTTGACATAGTCTGCACATTTTTCTGAGTGTTTTCTCACACATTGTGTCCTTTGAGTCTCTCAGCCACCCTGTCAAGGAAGAATTATTACTATAATGCCCATCTTAGAAGTGAGAAAAAAAAAATCTCAGAGTTTCAGCACTTTGGAAGTGAAAAAAAGGAAGTGATTAATTTTAGCCGGAGAAACTGACAGCTTCATGAAAGGTACGGCTTTGTGCTGGGGTTGGAAAGATGAACAGATTTTTAACAAGTGGAGGAGGCAGTGGGAAAGGCATTCCTAGTGGAAGCAAAAACCACAGATCCTAGAGGCATGAGACAGGGAGCACCCTAGGCTTTCCAGAAAGCTGAGGCTGGACCTCTGAGAGGGTATGGGCCAGGGGTCCATAGATCTGGTTGACCATCAAAGTGTTTTACCTGGATATTTTTATAAGAGGAAAAAGACATGCTATAGGATAACGGGAAATGCATGAAGCTGAGATGCAGGAGGGCCCTGGAGGATAACAGGGGTGCTCTGTCGCTAACTGGCCCCAATTTGTCGTTCTAGGCCTTCAAGCTAGGAGCTAAAACCTTCTTGACCAGACCGTGAAATCAATTGGTGTCCATGTTTTAATTGAACTGTAAAGCCTGGTTTTACTTGACCCTCTTCTTTCTTTATTGCTTATGTAGTGAGTGTCTACTAGGACCCAGGCAGCGAGAACGCCGAGTAACCAGACAATAGTCCCCGTCCTCCTGGAGCTCACAGTCTAGTTGGGAAGAGAGAGCAGTAAATGCTTACTTGCCATAAGTGACAACTGTAAAGATGAGAGTTTCATGAGCACTAAACACGTGGGCCAACGTTATATTAGTTTATCTCATTTAATCTTTGCAACGACCCTATGAGGAACTGGTATATCCCCATTTTGCAGATGGGAAATTGAGGTCAAGGAAAATGCCCCAGGTCATGCAGTCAGCAAGGGCAGAGCTGGAATTTATTTCCTCACTTGTAAACCCTGCAAACGCTGCATGCTCGGTTCCTCCATTGCGCGTGCGCGCGCGCGCACGCACGCACGCACACACACACACACACACACACACACACACACACACACACACACTCTGGGAGATCAGCGGAGGAGGAGCACCTACCAAGCCTAGGGTTGTGGGGAGCACTTCCTGCAGAGGTGGCAGAGCCAGGTCCCCAGAAAGTCTGCGATTTTGCCAGATAGAGAAGGGGAGGAAACGCCTTCCAGGCAGAGGGCAGGGCATGAACCCGTGGTAGGCTAGAGCATGCGTGGCAGGTCTGGAGAACGCGTTGCTCGTTCAGCGTGGCCGCCGTGTGGCTTTACTAGAGGGGAGAGTGAGAGACAGGGCTGAGATGTGTGTAGGGCCAGGCCAGGCAAGGCGTGGGTGCTACACTAGGGAGGTCCCATCGTGTCTGGAGGGAGGAGGAGCCAATGAAGGCTTCAGGGGGGCAGATGTGCATTTCAGAAAGGTCACTCTGCTGGCCTGCGTGCACGTTGGCTGGAAAGGGGTTCAGATGGGCACAGGCACTGGGGCCATCGTGATGGCTGGAGGAGGTGACCTGACCAACGCTCATCCTCTGTAAAGCCCACTGGCCTTCAGGCCACATTGTCTCATTCCCCCGAGTCCTAGAAGTAAGTAAGGGAACACCTGCTGAAGTTCTCATTTTCAAAAGGATGGAGGTCTTCGGAGAATGAGTTCAGCTCCTAGCTTTGTAACATGCTACCTGAGGGGACCTTGGGCTGGTCTCTAATTCTCCTAAATCTCCATTTTTCTCATCTACAAAATGGGGCATTACCAGTGAGTGCATCACTAAGTGTAACAGGGAGTAAACGGATGAGATAAAAAGCATACACCTGTGTGACAGCTATTTTATACCTCATCTTTTGATCTAGTGATCCAATCTATTGCTGCATGAAAAACAACCCTAAAATGTAGTGTCGCAAAACAACATTTATCGTGCTCCTAAATCTGCAGTTTAGGTAGGGAACCACTCGCCTCTGCCCTCCACAGTTGCAGATGTGGCAGCTGGAAGACCATCTGAAGGCTGTTTGCCCACAGGTCCAGAATGGCTTCCAGCTGCTGGCTGAGATCGTAACTGGGACTGTCCGCAGAACACCTCACCTGGGCTCTTCCTGTGGCTTGGGCTTCCTTATCACATGGTGGCGAGGGTCCCAGGAAGAGCACCCTGAGGGAGAGAGAAAGCGTAAGTGGAAACAGTATTGCTTTTAATGATGCAGGCCCAGAAATCACACAGTGTCACTTGTACTTCATTTTATTAATGAGAAATGAGTCGTTGAGCCTGGACCACCTTCAAGGGGAGGGAAATTAGTCTCCATGTTTTAATGGGAGGTCCAAGAATTTGTCGACATGTTTTAAAACCAACACGTTCTTGTGGCAGGCTGTTACCATGTGGCAATGGGCCAGGTGGGGGTGGATAGGAACAGTAAGGGGGTAACGGGAAGACGCGTTCCTATTTTGCATTGATGTTAAGGAGGTAGCAACACTTATGCGGCTGACATCACAGCTCAGACACTGCCTATGACAGCACTAAACCCTTATACCATGTTTATTACATAAACGGCTAAGCTCCTATACCCCGTTTCAGAGCTAGAGGGGCAGTATCAGGAATCTTTCAGTGAAAAGTGACAAAACCAAGTTCAAGCTGACCTATACGATACAGAGACTTGATTGGCCTCTGTAAATAAAAAGTCTCGAGTGTGTGCTTCAGGCAATGCTTGATCCAGCCTAGGAAGACCTGTTTTTTCTCTATTTCTTCACTCTGCCTTCTATGATAGCGATTTCATTTAAAGCTGGCTCTCTCTTTGGTTGCAAGATGGCTGGCAGCACGTCCTTGGTTATGTGATTTTTTTTTTCGTTTGTATCCAGATGGAGACACCACCTAAACCCCGGCATCCCACCCCTTTGAAACCATCGCATCGGGTGCCTGCCTCTCTGGCCCTGAGACCTCTGAACTTCACCTCAGCCTGTGGGCTCCAGGGCTGAGAGAGAAAGGGAAAGGCCATGGATGTCCCAGGGGAACCTGCCTTCCGTGACCCAGCCACAGAAGGAAGACGGGAGACATGGGTGTGCTGGCGAGAGTCCAGGCTGCCAGGCCAAGAATTTGCAAGGGTGCTGCTGGCTGGGCCTTGCTGTTCTGGTGCCCTGGGCAATGCCGTCATGCAATGAGGCCACACGCTTGCCAGAGCCCTTTGGCTGACCAGAAAAGTCTGCGAGGCAAGGGGCATTGCATCTCTGCCCTCTACCCACCCCCCTTCCAGGGCTCAGGTTACTGGATGTTTCTGGAAGGAAAGGGTTCTAGAAGGAGGACTGGAGTCAGAGGGAAAACCTCTAATGGCCCCTGCCCAGCCGTCTTCTTCCCCAAGACATGAGGATTTAAAAGGCAGTGGAACCATGTAGCAAAAGGACTGGGTCCACAATGCACGTGTTAGAGGATTATTATGGTTAAAAATAATAAACAGCTTTGAAGTTGGCACCCGGAGGCTCCTGCAGAGCCCAGCCACTGCCAGCGAGCTGCCGCCTTTCAGATTGAGATGAAGATACAGGAGGCAGGGAGAAAAAGTTGCTCCTGGAGGCTTCCTCCTGAGACCTCTGTCTCCTTCTTCCCTTTGAAGGCTGCAGGGGACCTGGGAAGCTTCTAACTTAGAAGGTGTGACAATTAAGTTCACAAACTCATCCTAGAAAAAGTGCTACTCACCTCATTGCTGAATATCACTATGGTCACCTTTGAAGTGCTCCCCTTGGGAAGCTATGCACCGATGTCACTGCCTAGTCCACCCTTCAAAGCAATTTTGGAATTCTTTTTCTGGAATGGCCATCAGAGCCATTGTCGTACTACCTTTGATGTCCTGAATGTCATCAAAATCCCTTCCTTTCAATATTTTCTTTCTCTTCAGGTAAAGAAAGAAGTTATTAGGGGTCAGATCAGGTGAGTAGGGAGGGTGTTCCAATACAATTATTTGTTTCCTGGCTAAAAACTCCCTCACAGACAGTGCCATGTAAGCTGGTGCATTGTCATGATGCGAGAGCCATGAATTGTTGACGAAAAGCTCAGGTCGTCTAACTTTTTCACGCAGCCTTTTCAGCACTTCCAAACAGCAAGCTTGGTTAACTGTTTGCCCAGTTGGTACAAATTCATAATGAATAATCCCTCTGATATTAAAAAAGGTTAGCAACATTGTTGCCACAAAGTTTGCAAACTTAATTGTCAGACCTGGTACACAGCGTTGTCTGATAGAAGGATCTGTGTTGCCTCAGGGGTGCCTGTCATCACCTCCAGAGAGACAGCCAGTTGGAGGTAGCGAAACAAGCCTCACAGAGATGCTTTCTGCCCCGTCCCTCCTTTACCTGTTCCTCCTCCTTCCTCGCTCTCTTTGCTTCTTTGGTCCTCAGTCTCCTGAGCCCCTGCCGTTCAGGGGCTCCCCCATGCTGTTGGCCGCCTCTGTTTCCCATCTGTAACGTTGCTTACTTGATATTGGAAATGCAGCCAACCCACATTTTCATTCTCAAACCCATGTCTTTAACAGAAACATCGCTGCCCCAAATGCAAACCCAACTTACTTATGAGACAAGAGGCTGTCTATATAAACACATAATTATTAAAGTAAGAAAAGCGTGTGCATCCTCACGGGATTGAATTCAGGTCCTTCCAGTGGTTCCCCACCGCGCTTTGGAGAGCCCTGAGGTGGCAGATGCCATCAACGCTCCAACATGCTCGGCATGTTTACCTGCGTGAGGCAATTCACTCAGATTTAATCCAAGCCTGGGGGCTGATTTGTGGATCAAGCAGCCGAGGCTCAGGGAGAGATTAAGTGACTTTCTCAAGGTTCCCAGCCAGGAAATGGTAGAATTAGGGTCCAACGTGGCTCCGTGGACCCTGGGCCCAAAATACTCAAAAGCATTTAGCGCAGTGCTTGACACAGTGGTGGCCAAAAGGGAGCTTTTGAACGAGGCAGACAACCTCGGGGACATGGGGTGCTACTGTTGAAGGACCACGGGATGAGAAAGCAGATGTAGAGATCAGTCATGGGTGTGCAGAGGACAGCGTAGGGAATGGTGTCAATTATATCGTAAAAACTGAGTATGGTGACAGAGGGATTACTAGACTTATCGGGTATCGATGTTGAGTCATATGTTGTATGCCTGAAGCTAATAATATTGTATGTCAACTATAATTAAAATGAATTTAAAACAAAGTTACAATAATAATAATAATAATAATAATAATAATAATAGAACATTGTCATAGGAGTTCTAGAACGTTTCCATGGATCAATGGTTTTCCAGCGGTGTTCCTGAACCCACTCTCCTCCTTCTGCGAGTAGGTTGAGGGGCTGAACTGATGGGTGTCTGGTTTTTCTACGTTTCCTTTATCAAGAGCAAGTCCTGTGCCAGTCTTTTTACATTATGATTTTGAGCACTATTTCACTAGGGAAAGAAGAAAATCCAAAGATTCCTTGGCTAAAAAGAGGTGTGAAGGGCTCTGTTTTAGGGGACCCTCAAGGCTCCCCCTAATCTCACGGACTATGATTTTGTAATTGGAATGTGGGCGCTATCCATTTCTGGCCATGTGGTGTCGGACGAGTCAGTCAGCATTCTGACCTCAGTGACTTCAAAATGGGCCCGAACAGAGAGCCATTCCTTAGTTCTCAGGGCTGTTGTGTGGAGGGTGCATGGACATGCCACTGAGAAGGAAGAATCCTGCAGGAGTAAGGGATTGGTGACGTTGTGCAATCATCAAACATTTCTTGAGTGGCAGCTCTGGGCTGTACTCTGGCTAAGTGCTAGAGATACAAAGAGCCACCGAACACAGAACACAGTAGGCAATAGATAAACAAACCCGGGTGCACAGACTTCTGGGAGTTAGATAAATAAACAAGCAGTTTCGATGTGAAAGCAATGTGTGCCCCAAGGTAAGCTTGGCGGAGGGTCATCCAGCCCAGCCTGGGGATGCGGTAGCAGGAAGGGTGGGGGGGGGGAAGATGGTAAGAAAGACATCTAGCATGAGTCTGAAAGCAGAAGCAAAAAAACAATAGCGATACGAGGTCCATATGTATGTATTTCATTCAGGTAGGGGTTGAGCCACATAGAATTAAGACGTGTAAGGTTCCACTCCCTCTTGTGTGCAAGGATCTTATAGAGACAAAAGCAAATGCAAAAATGATCATTGGGCCAATGTTGCAAGCTCTGTTTTGCTCCATGCTTTTTGCAAACCAATATTATTCAACCAACAAAGACAGTGGGCCCTTTCCTCTTGAGAAAACTCAACACCCTTTCAGAACCGTCATAGGTGAGGGCTCTCTGAGCGTCTCTGGTTCAGTAACATGTTTGCACAAATGAGAAAGCTGGACCCCAGAGAAGGGAGATGTCTTCATGGAGGCCAGGAAGTACAGGAGGCAGGTTACGATCTGGGGAGGCACAGTGGGTCTCAGGTACCACAGGCTCTGAGGGCTCTAGCATGGCAGTGGCCTTATATACTGGGGACACCTCCAGGTCCAGCAGTCTGAGGCACAGGGATTGAGTCCATCACTGACTTCATCCAGTAATGGCTGCGTGTGTATATGCCAATGAGTGAGCTGTGTGCAGAGGGTACAAAAAGAAATAAACCCCTCTCCTTTAAGGAGCTCCTAGGACAAAAGTATATAATAAAGTGCCAATTAAAATCCATGATGCTAAGGGCCAGTGGAGTCATGTGCAAAGAGCAATATTTGCACGTGATGCTTTGGAAAAGACACAGGCTTTGGGCACACCTGGGTATCACTTCCAAGCTCTGCCACTCACTGTGTGACCTTGGGGAAGTTATTTAACCTCTCTGAGCCTCAGTTTCTCTATCTAGAAAATGGGGGAATAATAACCTATGTGTCCGTATTGATGAGTGGAAAGTACACCGCTGAGATAGCACTGATGATGTGCCTGGCTCCGAAAGCAGAGACTATCATCAGCATGATCTGTAAGAACTTGGGCAAGATATGCAACTTCTTGACGTCTCCAGGAGCTGCGAGCGTTCTCATCTGTCCACAAGGTGATGGAAGTGAAATGGGCTTTGTAAAACTGTAAAAGTGAAATGGGCTTTGTGGCAGGCACATGTTCCTTATTGCTCTTAGGATTTGTAGCCAGTCCTAAGGAGGACAGAGAAGGTAAGGTAAATGCAAAGCGGGCTGGTTTGTCACAGTCCAGTGAGGAACTGCCCAGGGCAGCCGCTCTGATCTTGTACCCGTCTCCCTCCCTGCCCTCCAGAGCCCCAGACATTTCTCTCCCATTATCTGAAACCTAAGTACTTTCTGGACCATGCCCTACAGATTCTGGGCTGGGCTTCTTTGTCAATCAGCAAAGTCTTGCTAGGAGGGGGACTTGCCATCGGGCCTGAGAAAGAAGTCAGGCGTGGCTGGAATGCAGTTGCAAAAGAGATTACAAGAGCCTGGCAGAATGCTGAAATCAAGTGATGTCGAGAGGTTTTGTTATTTCTGAAAAAATGACTCATTCTGAGAAACCCTAACGACCTCACAGAATGTTCACCTAGTTGCCTGTATATCTAACCCCGAGCCCACTGCAGAGAAAAACAAATCCTGTTGTCACAGCTGAAGGACATGGTGGTGGGGGCAGTGAGGGCTGGAGGTGGGAGTAGGGATGACAGTGTAGTGGGGGAAGAGTTTCAAGATAACTCCTGCCCTCTCTCCTGTTTAAATTCCCCAAGTCCTTTTCTCTAAATTGTTCCATTTAAACCATCAAAGGAAAAAAAAAATCCATCCCCTTGAAGGTAATGTGTTCTTTGGGTTGATCTGAGATGACCAAGGTGGGTAAGCTTATTCTCATTTGCAGTACAAAGAAATAGGTGCTAGACAGCTTAAGCTATTTCCCCAAGGTTGGGTAAGGAAGGAGGGAGGGAGAGAGAGAGAGAAAGAAGCATAAGGTGGAGAAAGGAGAAGGGAGAAGGGAAGCCCCTAGAATGAGAACCAAAGTGAGAACCACGCGTGTCTTGTGGAGAAGCTTGTCCTGGGAAGGGCTGGTTTCAGCCAGAGTGCCTGTTGGCCTCCTCGCAGTGGGCTGCTCAGGAACGCACAGGGGCAGGAGATAGGAGATGGACTCTTGCTCTGCCTCTGTTCTTAGCTGAATGGGTGACTTTGGGGAAACAGGTCTCCTCACCAAGTCCCCACTTCCCGTCTGTAAAGGCATGGGGGTCGAATAGATCATGCTTCTAAATGCATAATCTGGAAAACTTATTACAATACAGATTGCTGGGACCCGCTCCGGAAACTCTTATTCTGAAGGTCTAGGAAGGGGCCAAGGACTCTGCAACTCTGTAACGAGCTCCCAGGTGAGGTTGCTGCCGCTGATTGGTCCCTGACCCCACCTTGAGTATCCTGGGGCTGGATGAACTTGAATGTCCCTGCCATTTCTACTGCTCAGGGATTGAAACACTCAACAGCTCCCAGCCATCAGGTCATTGAGAGGTGTGCCAAGTGCTGGGAATGCAAAAACAAACAAGACATGGTTTCTGCCTTGTGGGTCTCGCAGTCTAGGTCAGGAAACAGACAAGACGAGGAATCCCATGATCACACATGGTACAAAAGGCGCATGCTGAGGTGGGAGCAGTCAGCTGCCTGTGTGGGAGTCAGGGAGGGCTTCCAGGAGGAGGGTGCTCAGGCTGAACTTGTCACCAACCAGGAGGAAGTGCTGAAGGACAACGTCTGTGCAACATGGCATGAGGTGTGGTGCTAGTGCTGCTCAGGGCTGTCTTCCAGCTCTGCCCTCCAGGAGGCGCAGAGCACAGCTACCGCTGTACCCCCCAGCCCTCAGGGTGGGTCCCGGGGAAACCAGGGGTGGGAGCTCCTGGGAGCATCCCTGGGAAACACCATCAAGTATATATATATATATATATATATATATATATATATACACACACACACACACACACACTCTTATGTGTATATATATGCATATGTATCTATACATATATACACATATATACTTATGTGTGTATATATATATATATACATATGTATGTATAAATATTATATTGTATGAACATGCAATATATCCATATGTGCACACACAGAGTTGAGCCTTGTTATTTAAGAACCTCATATTTGTGAATTTTCCTACTTGCTAATATTTGCTTGTAAGCCCCAAATCAACCCTTGCGGCCCTTTCATGGTTGTTTGTGGACATGTGCAAAGCAGCGAGAAGTTTCCACTCACCCAGCGCACATGTTCCCAGCTGAACGGAGCGCTGCCTTCCAGTTTCAGCCCTTGTACTGTCATCAGGGATCCTTTGTGTGGTCTACTGAGTGCCATATTTCAAGCATTTTTGTGCTTTGGTGGTGGGCGGGGGGGATGAATTTGCTGTTTAAAATGTATAATGTCTTGATGCTGTCCAGTGTTCCTCCACATAGCCAGCTGAGACGTGCCTTCTGGCAAAAAACAGGTGAGCTGACTCCCTTCCTTTAAACGTGAGTTATTGTACTGTTAGCTGTGAGTTCAAGGGTCATCAATCAATAATATTGGGTTGTTGGAAAACTCATGACGTATTTTTTCTGTTTTTCGTTGCAAAAATGCATCATGAATTTTCCGACAACCCAATATATATTAAGTAAGGTGTTTGTAAAGAAACACACATAAAACAAGGTTATGTATTGTTGATTGATTGATGAAAACATTTTCACCATATCTACATAAATTAATAAGTAAAAAATATCAATCAATCAATCAATGGAGCCACTTCAAAACGGAGCTGTAGCTGCCATCCTAGAGGAACTGCCGTGCACGTCTTATACCTCAAATCTTGGAATGTTAAATAACCTTCAGACTGGGCCCAAAGCAACACTGTGTCTCAAAGAACTATTTTCAAGGATAACAAGAAAGCAGGTGTTATATGACTACTGGACTGATGACTACCAGACTGAAAATTAAAGACATTGTGTAGAATTAGTGTCACTGTGCTGTGTTACTTGCACCAGTAGAAATGCCTTCCTTCTGTTGATGCACTTGTCCCCCTTCCCTTTCTTATAAATACCCTTTTAGCCTTTGTCTCCTAATAGGAATATTATTGTGCTTCAGCCTGAATTAATGATTCCTGAATGGCGGTTCTTATTGATCTCAAATAAATGCTTGTTGCCTCTCATTTTGAAAGTCCATTTTATTTTTACGTTAGCAGCCTGAAGCTCGCAGGAAACTGGCCTTCTATTTCTCATAGGGGCAGTGATGGGACATCCATTAATTCAGTGTGCATGGCAACTTGATAAAACATAACTATCGTGAATAATAAAAAAAGTGTGTGTGTGTGTGTGTGTGTGTGTGATTAAGCCACTGTTAAGTATTTCTGTTGCTCACTATTACAAGTTAGTCTATCTGACAAGCTAATTCATAGTTGCAGCAAGAGTTTAATGAAATCCAAATATCTAGGTAAACTTTGGAAATTTTCTTACTGATCACTAACTGGTAGCAGTTTTGCTATGCCATTTTCTGCCTCGATGTGTGCAAAACTCTTCTTTCTACTCATCCTGAAACTTTTCTTTAGCTCCTGCCCTCACTTGAATTCACAGTATCTCACCAGCTTGGTTTAGGTACGAATTTACATGGAACAGACCCTGGTGTTACAATGTAGCTGAATGAGACTTCAACATGGATCACAGGACCATTTTGAATTAGAGATTATTTTGGCTTTACCTCTAGGATTCTGACTCCAATTCCAATGTGGGTTTTTCTCCAACACCATGAAGCAATTTTCCAGACAGCAGCTGGGTGTCCTACAATGTAACTAAACTCTGACACTATCTACCCGGGGATAGCATCAGATCCCACAGGCTGAGGGCTCCATCCCCAAGACTGCCCCCACTTCAGAGGCAAATCCAATCACAAGTCCAGGGTGTGATTTGTACTTCTGACAACCTGGCTATAAATCAGAGGTTCCCATGACCCTCTCCATTGATTTCATTAATTGACGAGAGAGGCACACAGAACTCAGGAAACCAGTTTACTTACTAACTTACTGATTTATTACAAAGGATATTAAAGGATATGAATCAATAGCCAGATGAAGAGATGCACATAGGGTGAGGTCCTGAATGTAGGAGCTTCTAACACCATAAAGTTTGGGGCCTTGTTCACAAACCCTGAAGCTCTCTGATAGCCCTTTTTTTTTTTGCGGGAAGGGGTTGTTGTTAACGGAAGCTTCAGTACATAGGTATGATTGATGAACTTATTAGCCACTGGTGATTGATTCGACCTCTAGCCCCGTGCCCCTCCCTGAGGTCTGAGGGTGAGACTGAGAGTGCCAGTCCTCTCAGCATACTATTGTTTCCCCTGGCAACCAGCCCCCTTCTTCAGCGGACTTAGGGGTTTTCCAAAAGTTATTTCGTTAATCTAACAAAATACGTCTCAATTGCTCTCATCGCTTAGGAAATGCCGAGGGTTTTAGGAGCTCTGTGCCAGGAATGGGGATGAAGACCAAATATGTACTTCTTATTATAAATCATGATATCACAGCCACATCTGTACGAATTAATGCCTGCATTTGGCAGACTGATTGAATTTTTGCCTTAAAGGGAAAGATGGTACATAGACTTCAGCTTTCCTTTGGGACCCTGATCTGCGGGCAGGGAACCTGAGGCAGCTGGGCCATGGCCAAGCTCGGCCTTGAGCCCCTGCAGGCCCCGCTCCCCACGCCTTCGCCACCCTGTCCCTTACACCTGGGCCCAGCCCTCTGCCCTGTCCCCTAGGCCACGTAAAACCTTTCTGGCTTGTGTCTGAGAAATATGCTGAAAACAGAAAGGGCCCCTTCAGGCCTTCCCGGGATTGGAAGGAGACATGACTTCCCTGGGAACCAGCTCAGCCCTGTGTGGCCTTCTGGGCTGCAAAGTTCCTGCCTCACGTGGGGCAACTGTGCTGGAGGGGGCCTGGGTGTTTCTGGGCCTCTGACTCCTTCCTGTGGGTCCTTGGGGACCTCGTTGGCCAGCCAAGCGAGAGGAAGCAGCGAGGCTGAGGAAGCCAGGCGGCTGGCTGCCATCCCACATAAACACGCTCCGGCACTGTAAATTATTTACACGCCATATGGAAACTGGACTGGTTCCCTGATGGGGCACATGAATTAGAAGCCTGATGATCCTGCCTTGGCCCAGGTTCCTGGGAGGCTGGGAGGGGGCTGTGGAGAGGAGTGGAGGGGGGCTTTTTCCTTTTTCTAGACATCCCCCTGATTAGGAGCCTGCAGGGAGCCCTAGAAATAGTCCAAACTCCACAGCTCAGCACTCGAGGCCCCTTCTGTGCACGGCCCCCACCCTGGCACTCTGCTTCAGGCCCGACAACTCTTCACTGTTCTCTGCACCGTTCCCACCGCCAGGCCTCTGCCTTGTGTGCTCTCTGCCCCACCTGGGAGGCCTTCTCTTTCTCCGCATCCCGTAAGGCACAGCTCCAAAGTCACCTCCTCTGTGTGGCCGCCCCTCTCATCCACTGGAGGCTGAGCTTACACCTTCTGGGTGGCTCCCATACTGAGCAGCCCAGCCTCCAGCCTGAAGTCAGACACAGGCTACACCCTGTGCTGAGAGATTTGTGTTCCCTCGAATAGAACTAGAGACGACGACGGTGTCCCCCTAAAGATCTGTGGGGAGAATAGAATATGTGCTGGCTTTCTTTCCACAGTGCCTGGCATCCGTGAGTCGCGCCACACATGCTGCCTCTTTATTGTTATTATTGTTATTGGTAATATAGCACTTCTATCCCTCTGTTGTAACCACTTCTTTCTTTTTTTTTTTCTTTTTCAGCTGAGCCATCCTGCTACCTGTTGGCAGCTCAGCGGCTGCTCAGCTCGGGCTGGACTCGAACCGCTGTTGCTCAGAGCTCAAACTCTTGAGCGAGCTCTTAACCAACTGAGCCACTCGGCCGGCCCACTGTTGTAACCACTTCTGTTGTGAGCCTCTTTCTTCCTAGACCCTGACCTCCTGGAGTGCAGGGGCCATGGTCTCGCTTATCTCAATACCCTCTGCTTGTAACCCAGGGCCTGGCACTTAGTAAGTGCCCTATAAAGAGTATATACTCAATAGCAGCACACACGGACAGTATGCAATGTTTACTGAGTGCCTACTATCTGCCAGGCTGTGTTAAGCCCTTGACATGAATTAACTCACTTGCTACAAGGGTCCTACATGGCAGATATGATCAGTGTTCTCATTTAACAGATGAGGAAACTGAGGCACAGGGTGGAGAAGTCGCCTGTGCAACGCTACCTGTCTGGCGAGTACCAGCACTGAGATTCAAACTTGGAAAAGCTCAGACCTCAGTGGTTCCACTGCTTCTCATGGCAGCAGCACAAGAACAGCACGTAGTAGGTGTCCAGTGAATGCTGGATAAGTGTTTGGGGCCTTTGTGTGTTGTGATGGCCCCGACTCAAGGCAGGCAAGTCACACAGATCAGCTAAAAGAGGTTAAACATTTTTATTTGTTAAACTTATCTCTAAAAAATGTTTTCTAGAGTCTCATGTTTACGTATCTTTTCCTGAGCTGGCCTTCTCTAGACCTGGCACTTGACTTCCAGAGGAGAGAAGCCTGTGGTGTCTCCCAGATGGGCTCTGTGCTCAGGCTCTCTGTGTGGTACCCTCACTGCCATCTTTGTAGGCTCCTAGGCCTCTTCCCTCTGCCTAGAATGTTCCTTCCCCACCTCTTCTGAGCCTTCCCTGCTGCCACCATGATCCTATCTGGAAAACTCCTCCTGCCCTGTCCTTCAAGGTCCAATTCACACTCACCCTCCTTTGGGAAATCTTGCTCAACTGCCATCCCCATTCCTAACGCTCCCACACGGGACACACACCTGAATTATTTATGCACACGCACATGTGCATGTTCGTGACAAAATGGTGAATGGCAATGGCTTTGGTGCCAGATATCTGGCTTTCATTCTGGCTCGGACTCCTACTGCACGTCTCCATGCCTGAGCCTCAGTGTCCCCATCTGTGAAATGGTGCTAACCATTCTACCCACCCTGCAGGGTTTCTGTGAGGATTAAGTGAACAAGTACATGGAGAGCACTTGACCGTGACAGAGGAACAGAGCAGGTGCTACATTAAGTGCTCCTGTATCTTCTGTCTTCAGGGATGAGCCCTCCAGACCCTGGATTGCCCTCCATGCATCTTTGTATCTCCAACGCTTTCTATAGTGCCTGGCACACAGCAGGTGCTCAATAAATGAAAACGCAATTCAATTTCAACAAAGTAAGCATTGATTGAACACTCACCATGTACCAAGTGCTAGAAACATGAAGACGATGGCAGCGGAAAGTCAGGATGCCTACATGTAAAGATAGCCATCGAGAGACAGAATGAATGCCAATGTGGCGCTTTCATTGGCTCATTTATTCCTTAAGACATTTGTTCACTGGGCTCTGGGGAGATAGAGATGAATAACATGCTCTCCTGGTCTTTGAAGAGATACCACCAGGTACATAAAACATACCACAGGGTCAGGCACCGGACTGTGGGTCCCTTTGTAAGGGCGGGGGAAGGGGAGCTTCCGCCCTTCTTGCTTGGGATACCGCTCCTTTTTCTCATCCTTCCTGCCTCAGATGACATGTCCTCTCCTCCGTGGGTCCCCCTCAGAAAGCCCACCTCCTCATCACTCTATCACCCACCCTGTTCATTTCTTCTCGAGTACTAACCATGGTCTGTAGTGAATAAAAGGAGGGGAAGCAGACTAATATTTCTTGAACACCTACTATGCTACAGGCTCTGTGCTCATCAATAATGAATATTATTTAATTAATTTTCTCAATGTTCCATATTAGCCCACATAGTGACAGGTCGGTATTATTATCCTTATTTTGCAGGCTGCAAAAGAGACCCCAAGCTGGCAAATGCCTTTGCCCAAGGTCACTGGCCGGAAGTGGTAGAAGTGGACCTGGAATCCAGGGTCAGCGGCCTCCCCACACCCAGGGCGCTTTCATGGCATCAGGAGAGGCCAACTAGGCAAGAGAGGAAATGGAATGAGTCGTTTACTGCCCCCAGGCATTTTCAACAACAAGTAAGTGATTTCCTTAATTCCCGTCTGCTGTTAATGCAGAGACTTGGCAGCTGGGAATCAGGCTGCAGAAAAACAGGTTTTCTTCTTAACTCCGCAGCACCACCTGCAGGATCTGAGGGAACATTGCACAAACGATCAGGAGCGGGTCCTTTCCTCTCTGCTGAAGGAGATTGAAGAAGGGACCTGCGACGTCATCTAATGGCCTTTCATCTTAAAAAGAAGCAAGAAAGGAACTTAGTCAAAGTCACAACGTTAGTGATGGCAGATTTGAAGCGGTATCTCTTCTGACTCCCAGTTCAGTTCCCCTCCCCTACTTCTCCTCCTCCCACCCCGACCCCCCACCCTCTCTCTCTCATTCAATAAATATTCATTAAGTACTTAATATGTCTTGGGCATATTCCTTCTTGTGGGATACAACTATTGATAGCTACAATGTGCCTTTCAGGATTATTGCTTAATTGCTATTAACAATGGACTTCATAATTACAAGTAGGATGTATTGACCGCCACTAGCTACCAGGCATTATCTCAGCTGATCCTCACAGATGAGGAGACCAAGGCTTAGAGAAGTTTGGGGATGTGCCCAGCCTGGTTCAGTAGGTTGTGGAGTTGGGATGCAAACCTAGATCCTTTTGACCCCAGAGCCAGAGATCTTAATCACTATGTCACAGTTACTTTTTAAAGGATCTAAGGTTAGTTCAAGAAGCGTCCACACTCTAATTAGGATGTTGCTCCTATTTCAAATAAGTACTTATTTCCTGTCTAAGGCTGGTGCCGACTCCTTCTCACATTCATTGCTTCTTCTTTTTTTTTTTTTTTAAGATTTTTATTGGGGAATTGGGGGATGGGAACAGCGCTGGGGAATTGGGAGAAGGGGAACAGACAAGTTGCTGTCGTTTTGGTCTTCAGTCTAGTTGTGGAGGACGTTGCTTCACTGGCCCAAGTTGGCACCATCATTGCGCTCTTCTCGGGCGAGGCAGATCAGTCGCCGGCTTCTGGACGGCCGCTCACGGTGGCTGCTGGCCGCTCACGCTGGCTGCTGGCTACACACGGTAGCCCATGGCAACCCACTGCAGCAGGGGCTGCAGCCTATGCCATTGCCGGTGACTCACGGCAGCCCAGCTCCAGGTTGAGCTGTTGTTCAGCATCTTAGCTGTAGAGGGCAGTGTCACTGGCCCTCATATGTGGGATCGGAACCGGGGCCCTCTGGTGTCCCAAGCCAGCTCTTAACCAATGCACCACTCGACCGGCCCTCATTCATTGCTTCTTAAATCTGTAGTTTATATTGAGGTTCTGCTATGCACCAGGCACTGTGCTGGGTGTCAGGGACACAAAAGAGATGGCAACTCAGTTGGGAGCTGGTGGCTTTGTCGGTGTCGGCCTTAATGCGAAGTGACGGGCAAGTCGTTCTCTAATAGAAGCACTGTACACCTCCAGGGGGCGCTATTCCCGCTGTAGTCGATGCAAACGGCACCTCCTGAGTTCGGCAGTGTGTTGCCTGTGTGGCCGCAGCAGGATGGGAACAGCGGGCAGGGGCAGGGGGCGGGGAGCACTCACTTCCACCTCTGCAGGGTGGGGAAGCGTCACAGCAAAGGGCAAACGAGTGTGACTGCCACCAAAGCTGTGTAGACTTTGATTTCCTCTTCTCTGTAAAAGGGAGGTGATGTTAGGCAAAGTTTGAGGAAACATGCCCCTGCGTTTTGACTTGCAGAGCAGAAAAATCTATTCCAGTTTCTATTTCTGCGTTAGCTACCACGTTGTACTGCGTTTTAAGTTCCCAGGAATTTTACCTTCCTTCTCGTTTCTGGGTGGATGGGTGGTTTTTCTCTTTGGGGGTGGTTGGTTCCTGAAATTGGAACTCACCAACTGCAGGTGGCATATCTAAAACCAGAGCCAATGTGGGCCACCTTGCAGCTATTTGAAGAATGAATTCTCTGCCAAAACCAGAGGGAAATGAATCCATTGCATCCCCCCTGCCCCCGCCCCAAAGGAGTGTTTATCTCACAGACATCAGCACCCCTATCTCTCTGGCCTTTCCCCTAATTCTCCTCACTCTCTAAGAACACTTTGTCTGAGTGCAAATTTTAATTTGTTTCACTTACAATATGAAAACAACAGGAATTTTTTTTTTCAGTTTCCACATATAAAATCATTCTATCATGACTATACTTTTCCCCACGGCCCACCTTGAAGATGCTAAATCAGACCCCTCTAGGAAGGGCATGGTCCTGAGTGACAATCACACGATTGGCGCCTAAGGTGCAACGGTGTCAAGGACAAAAAAAGAAAGAAGAGGACCTGCTTCCAGCCCTCCAGGAGCTCCTGGTCTATTTGTTGCTGGCCTTGCAACCCTGAGAATGAACATGGCAATGAAGGAGGGTGTCCTCTCCAGTTGGAAGGCAAGGAGGTTCCCCGCATCGCACCCCCATAATGGCAGAGCAAGGGGAAACCTCGGCCAGTGTGGCAGGGGAAGGAGACGGGGAAGGGTTCCCTTCTGGTCAGCCCTGGAAGAAAGATGCTTTGCTTTCTTTCCCATGTTGTGGGCTAAACTAGACATTCCACAGCCAGTCTGGGAACATAGTCAACCGAGATAACCTTGTTTCTATGGGAAAATGAGTTCTCAGGTCCAAATAACTGTCTCGGAAACCAACTCTTGAAACGTATCCCTTTGTGAAGCTAAAGGGCCTGCGCTATTCATCGCTGTAAAGTTAATACTGTGAACAGAGCTAGGAACTGGGAACTCGGGAGGCTGCGTCACGGCGTAGGGCAGTTCACATCGTTTTTCTCTTCAGGGCCTCGCCGGAAGGACAGGGGTGGGACCAGATGAGCTCCCACACACTGTTGGAGTCTGTCTGTCTTTGGATCTTTGAGTCTCTTGTTATGCCTCTTTCATTTCTAGCCTATTATTGCATATCTTGCTAAAGAGAGTGCTTCTTTGACCCAGGGCATGTTGGCTCCAGACCCACTTGTCGCTTAGGTGTCAGATAATTTCTGGCTGGGTCCAGCCAATGGGAGGTACTGGACCATCATGGAAGGGCGCCAGGAAAGGAGAAACCAGGGTATTTTGCCTTCCGTCTCCCTTTGGAGGTGCCTCTGGCAGAGGTCCCATTTCTTCTTTGGTTCCAGCCCCTGTTTCTTATAGGGTAACCCCAAGCCCCGGGTTCCGATGACCCTGCCTCCTTCCATTGTCCCTCTAGCTAAGGGGTGGCAGTGGCTTCCTGCTATTATTAATCTCTGGGTTGCCTCATTACTTTCTGGTTGGCTTGGTAGCCCTTCTGTCACCTGTGTAACCCATTCTCCATATTAATGTCCCCATTTTGAATACTTAGAGTGGTTTCTGTTTGCTTGGTTGGACTTTGATACATTCACACTCTTGCTGGTTTCACCTTGTAACAGCCAGCAACAAAGATGATGATGATGATAATGTTGATGATTATAACCCCTTCCTTGGTCTATAACCTCACATATTACAAAGCTTTCACCCGGGTTCTGTAATTTGAGTCTCATAATAACAGTGTGACATAAGAAAGGCATTTATCGTTAATTCCGCTTTACAGAAGAGGAAATGATCTCACTGAGCTCACACAGCTGGTGGGTCTCAACAGAGCTGGAACCAGAACCCGAGACTTCTGATTTTCCCTCTAGTTTCCTTCCCCAAGTTGTCTTTCTACTTTTCATCATTATCCGCTCCCTAGCCCCCCCCCACTGGAATGATGCCTTCATGCTGGTCCTTTAAGAGGACATTTTCTGAAATGAGGGTCACACACCAGCAGTAGAGGGTGTATTTGTTATCTGTCTATTGTCATGTAACAAATTACCCCAACACTTAGTGATTTAAAACAGTATCGTTTATTATTTTGGAAATGGTCCATGCATGGATGCTTTCCCCGATCCCACATTTTCTGGGTTGATTATTCACCCAGAACTTGAGTGGTTTCAGCCTGGGAGGGCTTTGAGATAGTTCATTCGAATAATTTGAGATGGGGTCTGGCTGTGGCTTGATGAGGCAGAAGGTGGCTGGCTGATGTTTGTACTGTGGAGCTCTGAACACACAGGCTTCTCGCCTTGGCAGACCCTGCAAAAAAGCAGCCTCTAGCCAAGGGACAGGGCCAAGAGGGTGAAGCCCAAACTTATTTGCATTAAAATTATTAAATAGGAAACACCACTGTGTCTTTCTCTGCATCCACATTCTCCCTTGTGTGTCTAGTGTGTAACATCACACTAGGAATCAAGGTGGGTCTCTGCTATAGGGACTCCCAATTCCATTAGAAAGAAAACCATTTCCTATCCCTAAGTCTTCAGAGACCCCAGCTTTAGGGGAGGATCAGGGTCACCCTATCCATCACACCCTCCACTTTGTCAGTCGTCAATAAATATTTATATTTGCCTTATGCTCACCTTGTGCCAGTCGCTTCCCCTGCCAAGGATCTCACCTCAGTTATTGCTGGAAGTCCCAGGGGATGGCTCGTGTGGACCTGTGAACTCTGACCCTCCGACCTCATGGAGTGTTGACTCTTTTCATTCTCGGCTCCAGCTTTCTGCTCTGATGTTTACAGCCAAGCTGTGGAGGCCCTTGCCAAGGCTGGTGTGGCCGGTACCTGGGTTGGAGCCACTGTTCCCATCCAGCGTCCCGTTATGTTCCACACCGACCCAGGAAGAGTGTCTGTCTCTGTGTGTCTTGTCTGCTTACCTATGCCCCGAGCAGGGCCGCCTTGCCTCTCAGTAGCTCATGGGGATTTCAATGAAATAGTTCTATTGTTTTTGTTGTTGTTGGTTTTCTTCTGTTTCAGTCTCCGCCCTCACTGGTTCTAGTACAAGCTCCAAGGCCGATAGAAAGAGGCGCATCAGGAAACTCCTGAGCCTTTGTACTCAAATTGCCTCTCTGCTTTTCACAGGATGTCACCTACCCCATCGGAACAGAGCCTTATCTTTGTTCCTTTAAGATCATGTTTTCTAAAGCGCGGGGCACAAACCACCGGTCAAGGGTGTATTCGTTATTTGTAATTTAATTTATTTCAATTACAGTTGATATGCAGTATGAGGTGCATTCATTATTTATTGCCATGGAACAATCACCCCAACACTTAGTGTCTTAAAAGAGCATCATTTCGTATCTCACGGTTGTTCTGGATCAGAAAACAGGAGAGGCTTGACTGGGTCCTTTGGCCCCCCGGTCTCTCTCATGGGGCTGAAGTCATCTCAAGGCTTCACTGAGAAGGACCTGAGCTCCAGCTAATTCCTGTGGCTGTTGGCAGGACTCAGTTTCCTGCTGGCTGCTGTGCCGAGGGCCTCAGAGCCTCAGGAAATGCTGGCTGGAGGCCCTCCTTGGTTTCTTGCCATGTGGGCCCCTACATGGAGTACCCTACACCATGGTACTGACTCCCTCACAATGAGCAAGTGAGAATGCAAACAAGACAGAAGTCACAGTCCTTTGTAACTTTGCCTTGGGAGTAACATATATCACTGTTGCCAAATTCTATTCATTAGAAGCCAGTAACTTGGTTCAGCCCCTGCTGAGGAAGGGATTACATAAGGGTTGACAAACAGGAGATGAGAATCATTGGGGACCATCTTACAGGCTACCCAGGCACGGGTAGCAGGGGTGGGGGTGAAATGAATTTTGATGGTAAGGGAATCATGATTCCGTTTAGTCATTAACCATCTGTTTTAAGGTGTAGTAGGGAAAAGGTAACTGGATGTTATTGCTGAAGAAGAGGCTAAGTCCAAAAAGGGAGTTAATTAATAGAAAAATATGAAGTATAGGTGGCTTTCAAACCTGATTGCCTGCAAGAGCTGTGACTCGTTCCTAACCAATAGAATATGGCAAAGGTGATGGAATGTCACCCTTATGATAAGGTTATATCACATAAGACTCTGTCATGTCAGAAATTCTCCTTGTGGGCTTGATGAAATAACAACCTTGTTAGATAAGCCCACAAGGCAAGGAACTGTGGGTGGCCTCTAGAATCTGAGGACAGCCACTAGCTGACAGCCAGCCAGAAGTCAGGACCCTCAGGAAATGCATCCTACCAATAACCTGAAGGAGCTTGGAAGTCAAGTCGTTCCCAGTTGAGTTTTCAGATGAGAATGCAGCCCAGCTGACACGGGTTGTAGCCTGGAAAGACTCCAAGCGCAGCACCCAATCAAGCTCCCCCTGAACTCCCAACCCACAGAAACGATGACAAGAGGCCTCTGACCTCTGTTTGGGAAATACCTTTAATTGGTTGGATCGTACGCTCATTGATGACGAGGTAGCAATGGCAAGACTAGGCAGGTCCAAAACAGGGGCCCCAGAGAGGCTTCTGAGGCCATGATGAGCTGGACTCATCTCTGTGAGTCTTGGAGTATTCTTCCTATAACAACTATTCCTTGCATGAAGAGTAATAAATCACCTCTTGTTTAAAACATGGCAGATGGTTGGGATTATTAAGAGTAAAAATGAACTTTCTTGGCCCAGAAAGGAGGAAGTTGGTCCAACACTAAGATTTAGACTTAGTTCCCTAATAGGCAGGCCATGGAAAGATAGAGACTGGAGAATTACTTTTTAAGCTCAGATCATTCAATCTGATCAACGCTATTAGTAATTGCTAACATTTTTGAGTAGCTACTACACGCTGGGCTCTCTGCTCTACTCTTTAGATCTCCAACCTCACAGCCCAATTAGAGAGGTATTCTGAATCTCTCCAATTCATACAGACAGGAACTGAGACCTAGAGGGGTTAAGTCACTTGCCTACATCCTGGGTGTAGCAAGGGCTGAATTGAGGTTTGAAGCCAGATATGAGGCTGTGAACTTGGGAAGTTCTGTAAGATCACTGCTAGGCTCGTGTGAGGCCCCTGAAATGGTTCACGTACGGGTGGGCCAAGGAGTTGGTGGGTTGCTATTGTTAGGTTGGGGTCCTGGGTGTTACACAATACTAACATGAGAAGACCTTCAAAACATCGGATGCCGTAGAGGGCAACTGCCAACTCGCTCTGTGTGCTGAATGGTTGGAATAGTGCCTGTGGACCTCCGCCATGCCCTAACCTTCTCAGCGTGGGTCCAGGCTTCCCAGGAACAGTCCATCTTCCATGGAGTGGGAGGCCCTGAAGTGATGGTGTCCTGGGAGTCTGATGACTGAGACGCTTATTTGGAGTTCCACCCTTTGCTGGCTGTTTGACTTCAGGCAAGGAACTTAGTCACCAGGGAACATACATTTCTCATCTGTAAAATGAAGATAATGACTCCTGCCTTCCTCCCAGGGAGGGCAGGAAGCTTCCTGAGATCACCTCACCTGAGCCTTTTGATCTGCTTGAAAGAATCCTCCTTAATTGCCCAGCCAGGCACTCGAGCAGCTGCACAAACGTTTTATGACCTGAGATTCCCACAGCCTGTCATTCACATGCTCCCAGCAGTGCTCTGAGGTTTGCAGTGACAGATTCGGCTGGCCAACGTGCGACCAGGCCATCGGCAGAGATTTCTGAGTGCCTTAGTCATAGAATAGGCGGTTTCCCAGGGGTGCTCTTGCCAATGCTTCCACTTATTTATGTAGTATTTCTTAAGAGTTCTTGTGCACACATGGCAATTTCTCACCCCTCCCCAGTCGTGTCCACAGCACTCATTTCTGGCAGCATAGAATGCTGCTAGCCCTCAAGGACAGCTCTTGGCTACTTTAGCCACAGCTTGGATGTGCTCTGTGCCCTCTGGTTCCAGTGTTTAAAAACATTATTTTTGTTTGTTTGTTTGTTTGTTTTAAGTGAAGAGGATGTCTGCCTTCTCACTTCTTGTCTGGACCATCACAAAAGCTTCCTGAATGTTCTCTGTGCTTCCAGCTCTGCTTTCTCTCTCTCTTTTTCTCCCTCTCTCTCTCTTCCTGCCACACTGCCACCTGATCCATAGGACATGTTGCTTTCCTCTTCCAAACCCATTAATGCTGCTCCATTGTTCACACAGGAAAAATGGAACAAACCCATCTGGCATTGAAAGACCCGCCCACATGCCTAACTCAAAATCTGGCCCCAAATTACCCTCTGTCCCCCATTTCTCATTTTTTCCCCATGGTTGATTCATTTATTCAGTCAACCATTTTACTTTATTTGCTTATGGCCACCTCCTGTATACCAGGTGCTGCATTACACTTTGGGGAACAAAATAAGGTCCCTGTTCTCAGAAAGTGCACAGCCTCATGGGAGATACAGACGCATATGCTGGTGAGTGCCATGCAGTTTGATAAGTGCGATAACATGGGAAATGGAGGAAACAAAACCCTGCTGGAGGGGAGCCTAACTCAGCCTGGGGTGAGGGTATGATGCCTAGTGCTCACGGATGCATAGGATACAGCTTGATAAAGCGTCAGGGGTGTGGAGCGGAAAATGTGTCCTGGCAAGAATGACTTTGATGTGACAGAGGGCATGGGGAGTTTGGGACACTGACATGACTATGGCAATTCATGGCTTGGCAAGAAGCCCAGGTCCTGGAGGTCCCAGCAAGCCTTGTTCTGAAGCCCGGGTCATATCCTGAAAGAAAAGGAGCTAGAAGCAGGGAGGTGATATGGTCCCTGCCCTCTTGACTAGGCAACCTGTCAGGTGCTCTCAGACTCCGAGGCCTTGGTCAGGGTTAGTGTTTCTTCCTGAACGTCCCGTCTCTGTCCCCCTCCTCTCCCATCCTCCTCCTGTTAGGGTTCTAGCCATGTTTCGTGGTCTCCTTCCAACGTCATCTGTTTGAAGACTTCCTGGATCCCAGGGTCAGAACCTATTGTTTTTTCCCTTTGGGCACCTGGGGCCTATTACTTGTAGATTACCATTTACCACATTCCGTCTTGTATTTTATGTTAGTTGTGGCTGTTCATCTCCCTCTCTGGACTAACAGCTCCTTAAAGGGCATATTAACCCTGGAATATTTATGTCTGCATTTCCCATAACACGTAGCACACAGTGCTTTGAGCTGGGCCTCCCTGAAGCTCCAGTTCCACTGCTTATTAGCCATGTGATCTTGGACAACTCACTTTATCTCTGAGACCTCGAGTTGTCTCATCTATAAAATGGGGATAATGATTTTTATTGCATAGGATAATGGTGAAGATTAAGTAAAGTACCTAGTTAGCACTCGGTAAACATTCATTGTCTTCCTCCCTCCTCTAGTGTCTAGCTCGGAAAGATTGCTGCAATACCTTGGGAGAGTATCCCTGAGGGAGGAGCACCCCACTTTCCCCATGGGTCCAGGGGATGTGTTGGGTGCACCTCTGAGATGCCATCTGCACTGGCTTGCTGAGCCCCTGGGCGGAGAGGCAGGCGATCTACATGAATACTGCTGGAGCCATGGTTATCAGTGCAGTCATCCCCACCCATTCTAATCTGATCACATCTTTGACACCTTCCATAGAACACTCATCCTCCATGTAAACAAAAAGAAAAGGCTGAAAACGATTTGCAAAAGCCAGATTCAGAAATGCAAGTCTCTTTGCCTAGGATGGGGCCTTAAACCAAGGTGTGCCCACAGGGAGAGGCAAGTCTGTGATCTGCCCATGGGTCTTGTCCTTTTCTACCTGGTCGCTGCTCAGCCTGTGGACAGAATCGGTACTAGAGATTACAGGGGTCATTGTCATGGCTGTGGCGGTCCTTGTCACCACCTTCACTGGCAGCAGGCTCCCTCTCCAACCCCCATCATCACTGCCATTTGGGTGGGGGGCAGAGCCTCCCATGCTGTTCTATATAAACCCCATCTGCATGTATAGCCTCATAGGTTACCGTACTGCTTTAACAAATATTTGCTTCTTACAACAACCCTGTGAGGCAGGTAGAACAACTGCCATCATCTTAATTGGCAAGACATCGAGGCTCAGAGAAATTGGGTGACTTGCTCAAGTCACAGCTCAAGCTGGGAGCAGAGTGGGGGATAGCTGAGGCTGAGGCTGAGGTGGTTTGAAGCCTGAGAAGGACCGTTTGAAAGGAGCAGCCTTGTTTCTTGGCAACCAGCTTTGGTTCCTGTTTGGCTCTGTTGATATAATGTCACCATGATGTCTGGGGACTTTTTGAACCACCGATGGAAACCAATTTCTTTTCCTACCTCCTTTTGGTTCTTGGAATACCCACTGTGTGCTTGGGACACACAAATGTTAGAGGTATGCATAAAGATAGGAGCACATGAAGAATAACGAGGAGATAAAGGTTTGCCCTTGTGCTCGCAGGGCTGGTGTGATTTTTGGAATATTCCGTAGGTGTTCGCCACCTTGCTGCCTTGGCACACAGATGTGTGAAATTGCATCAACATATTTGTCCTAGGCAGGCGCTAGGGACAGACTTTCTTTCTACTGCTTTCCTATGTTTCCTCAAGGGTAGAGCAGAGATGTTGTTGTACTGGGGATATTGGGAAAGGCAAATGTTTATCAGCGTGCCCATTGAGCAGGGTTAAGATTCTAAGCCTTCATGATTCATTCTTCCTTCCAGACTTGCCTGGAATCTGATATGGTTCCTTGAACTTTTACTTTTCATGCTTAAACTGCCCTGCATTTCCCTGTAGGTGTTTTAGGAAACATTTTGGCCTAAGAACAGAGGCGTTCCCTTTTTTTTTTTTTTTTGTCAGCCTCTTAATTTAAAAAACCTTTACTCAAACCTTTAAGGGTGTAAAAGGCTTAGAATTCTGAAACATATAATAGCAAATGGATTTTTCAACAAGACCCTTCCCCATTTATAGTCAAGCTAACATTGAGATGCAATCAGGTGTCAACTGTATTGCTGCTCAGTTCTCTGCTGGAGAGATTTCCTTCCTGGGATTGTTTCAAACAATTCTGAAAAATGAAGAACCCCCCTCTCACCCACCCCCATCGTAGGAGGGGGAGACCGAAAAGCTCCTTCAGTGTCAAGGTCCTGGGACATAACCTGGTCACTGCTTGCCTGGTGTCAAGGTGACCTGTCTTCCTCGTTTATACCTGAGATAATTGACAACAATGACATTCAACTGCTATTTCTTTTTTCTCATTGTGGGCCCTGGGAACAAGGTTTCTTCTAATTTCTAACAGGTTTATTACAAAGCAGCAAGGCATGGAAGAAGTCTCATGATTTACAGCAAGCTATAAAGACTTTGAAGAACATCTCATTTTTCATTCCCTTCTTTTTCTGGTAACATCCATAAATTATCTCCTGGGAAAGGAGGAGCCCCAGGCTTGAGGTACCATGTTCTTCTACATAAAAGTTGTCAAATTTACATTTTTCTCAAGGAAAGGATGGAAAGTCACATGGCAGGCAGCCGCAATGAGTGGCTTTCAAAGGCTAGGACTTTCACGTCTCAGCGCACGTGGGATGGGGAGGCTGATCAATCTCTAGCACCTTGATCTGTGGGTGCTGTGTGGGTGGGCTCCCTTTGGTGGGAGGTAGTAGGCTCTGGGGTTGTGGTCCTCAAGCCCAGCTGCACGTTATAGTCTCCCTGGCTGCTTGAATCAGAATCCCAAAAGCCCAAGCTTTGGGAGTTTTTAAAAAAGCTCCGCATATCCAGTGTATGGATATGAAATCACTGCTCCAAGGCAGTTTCTAATTCTAAAGATTCTTATAAAACATTTAAATAAAGTAAATGTTTTTATCTCTACTGATAGTTCCTTCTATCTATTATCTAGTGGAAGCAAAAACGTAGTGGTAGCAAGTACCTAGTACCTGTTTGGAGAAGTACCTAGTGGGAGAAGTACTTAGTACCTTCAGGCAGAAGTACCTAGTAGGAGAAGTACCTAGTATCTAGAGGGAGAAGCAGGGGTGAGAAATGGCACTCCCAGCTCCAACACCTCCTAAAAGCCTGGAGTGCACAAACCTTTACCATTTAGTCCTCACGCCAAGCCTTCGCAGCAGGGGCTGCCATTCAAATAGAATTCATATGAAGAGAATGTAATTCAGAGAAGCTTAGGGACAAGTCTGGGGTTTACATGGTGGGTCAAGGCAGACCAGGATTTGAATGCAGACCCCTTGGCCCTGAAGCCCCGTTTCTTACCTCTACCTGTGGGTAGCATCCTCTTACAGCCCCCGTGGTGGCAGTTGGAAACCTCTGCTTCTCTGAGGCCTTGAATGACAGGCTCTAGATTTCCCTGGGAACCCCAGTGGTCAAGGGTCCTTTCCTCTTGACCCAAAGGACTACCTAATAGTCCCCAAGTCCCCCATGTCAGCATCCAAATTAATCTCCCTGCCCCTCACAGAAGCAACATAACGTTTTTGATCTGCCTCCTGATTCTCAGCTTGGAAACAGCAGTCCCCGTAACTACAACTCCCACTGAACTCGCATTTCTCAGAATCCCTGCAAGCACCTGGGACCACCATGTGTAAGAAACGCAGAATTGTGGACACTTTGCAATGCTTTCTGACTGTTCTCTCAGCTTGTCCTGTGCTTTTCAGCGGGGTGATCGCTGTGGAGAGGCTGGCCTGGCAGCCTAGGAGGAACTGGAATGGAAACTCTTGGTCTCCATTAAGAGCCAATTATACAAAAACTGTACAAGAAAATGGGCTTCACAAAGCATGGTGATATTCAGTTAGGGTTTTGACTCACAGGAAATTCCATATGTATCAACAATATGACTTGCTGTTCCTTCTCCATGCACACCTGATATGACTGACCATAGGGCATATTCCTGCAAGCGGTCCCATTCTGTTGAAAGTCAGGCCCATCTGGGGATCATGGTCGATTGCGGGGGTCATTGACGTAGAGAAGAGCGGGCACAGATTGGATGGTGTTTAGAAGATGGCGGCTGGCATGGTAGAGGGGTTTAAGTGATGTATGAAAACTAAAAGAAATAAAATGAAGAAAGTTTGCATAACTTGGGAAAGAGAAATAGATGCATTCTTTTTATAAAATTGAGGTTGCATTCATTTATAGCATTATAAAAGTTTCTCGATATATGTTTTATGGCTTCAAGGGCAGTTCATTGTGTGTCAGGCAAGGCCAGGATGTGCTGCAGTAACAGAATCAGCCACAAAGATTGCAGTGGCTTCATAAAATCAGGGTGTATCTCTCACCCTACAGGCTGTGACTTCCCCTTAATTCTGTAGCGACACCATCTAGAACAGACAGCCTTTGGGACAGCTGCAGCAGGGGAGAGAGAGATGGAAGAGGCAGCTTAGCTTCAAGTTGCCTCCGTCTGGACGTGACAAAGTCATATGACTTGTGAAGCCAAAAGCACTGACTCTCTGGCACTTTGGAGAAAAGTTTGCCAGCCCTGAAATACAAAATCTGCTGGCCACTGAAGTCTCTCGCTTTTTCTTTCTGTAACATAAAGGCACAACACTATGTGCCAAACACTGTATTAAGTGTTTTACAGATATCTGTATAAAGCGATCGAATCTTTATAATAACCTCATGAGGTGTACATTGTTATCCCCATTTTTTTCAGATCAGAAAATTGACATTTAGAGATGTTAAATGAATTGTTCAAGGTCACACAAGTAGTGTGTGGCCGACCCAGGATTCAAAACCAGGCATCGGTGTTCCAGGGTCCTTGCTGTAACCACTGCAACATGCATGTCACACAAGCTTGCTACAAAACACAGGTTCAAGGTGCTTGGAGAGCGGTAAGAGGTTGGAATTCGTGGAGATCATTAGCTCACAGAAAGCAGAGCTGGAGAAGGCTCAGAGAGCCCTGGGAGGGCCAAGCGCTACTTTATCAGGACATGGCAGTTTCTGGGGAAACTGAGGCCCATGACAGAAAATGAGTTGTTCAAAATTTCCCAGCAAGATCTGGGTTCTCTAGAAAGTTCAAGGCTAGTGAGAGGTGACTGGACCCAAGCTCTTAAACATGAGAACACTAAAAAAGGTTTTTGAATTTGTATTATTATTATTATTACAGAAACTTAAAAACATACATAAAAGTAGAGTGAATCGTTTAATGGACCTATGCACCCTTCACCCAATCTCATTTCTACTACCACCTCCCAACAATTTTAGAATAGGGAGTAGAATTAAAAAAAAGAAATCCTAGACATCCTGATATTTTCCACGTAAACACCCCAGAGTCCAAATTCATTTTGATGGAGGATTTGGGGGAGAAAATGGGGCATAGATCAGTCCTCTGGGGCAGAACTGGCTGCTTACGACCACTGTTTTTGGCAGCGGTCAAAGAAAGGTTTGCACACTGACCCTCCTTTCCTGGGCCTTGATTCCAGCCTGCGGCCTCCCCACCATGAGTAATGCCGGGCCTGCCAGACTCAGGCAGCTCCCGGTGGAAAAAAACTCCTTGTGAAATGCTGTCTGCAGCCAGGACGATTAAAAAAAAAAAAATTCTTGAGTGAATCCCTTATTCACAATCACCCTCCTTTTCCAGATGCTGCCTCCTGACCGCTGCGGGGCCTCTGAGCCCTGCCGGATGGGTGTCCATGGATGTCAGCTGAGTCATCCGTGTCATCCCTATTATCTTATTCACCCATGTCTGTCATTTTCTAGCACCATGACTCACCTGAGAGGCTGAGAGGCAAAGAAAGAGCTTGGAGAGACACATCTTTTATCAAATCCTCACAGCCCCTCCTTCGGAAGCAAGATCCTTTCCCCTTGAACTCTCCTCTGAGCACCCCAAAGAAGGGGTGTGAAAGGCCACCGGCCAGGGGGTGCCAGGCCCTGGGCCAGGTCTAGGCAGCCTGGCGGGATTCTGGAAACCCTCCGCTCCTGCTCTCCAGCGTGGCTGCTGGGTCTTCCTTCCAGAGTGCGTGTCCTTCTCCACGGTGCTGTGTCGGGCCCTGCAATAGCCGAGGACAGAACGCTCTCTACCCAGTCAGTGCCCGAAGAAGCATCTTCTCTGGAGGTGGCCAAGGCATGAAGCAGGAGGAGGACTATTGCTTGGGACCCTTGAGCACGCCCAGCCTTTGCTCACTCCCCGGCCTGATCATGACAACGACGCCTGCGCAGTGCTGGCTCCTGCTCAAGCCCTGATCCTGCCCCTGGGCTGGGCATAAGCACCGCGCTGTAGCCCATTTCTGCTGTAGCCCGTCACCGCTCTGTCGGCTGGGGCTTTATTCTTCACACAGCAGCCAGGGCGATGCTTCCACATGGTAGAACAGACCACAACGCTCCCCTGTTGCAAGTTCTTCAGGGGCTT
>NW_017731428.1:3204739-3219991 GCF_001890085.2 Hipposideros armiger | reverse complement strand
GGAGCCCTGCTGCTCAGAGCTGGCATCCCAAGCCAGCTCTTAACCAATCTGCCACTCAGCCGGCCCACTATTATCATTTTTATTAACTATTTCTCACCCTCTATTTTTGGTCTTTTTATGCAACAGAAGCTCAGAATTATCTGGCTGTAGGATTTTTCTCTAGTGGTTCTCTAGTGGCGCAGTGAAAAAGGCATGAGATTTAGAGTTCTCTTGTTAGTTTTGTTATGTGATTGAAGCAGGGCTCTAGGCCTCTTGAATCCCCTATGTTCCTATCTGTGAAATGGGGACATGAACACCCATCTCCAGATCATACTGGGCCTTGATATGTTGAAATGGACTGATCCTGTTAGAAATGACTCCTGTGTACAGTATCAAGGCAAGTCCCTTGAAATTTCACCCTACATATAGCAATAACTTTGAGCAACGGGGCCCTCAGGGGATAAGATTAGTTCCTCTCTCCTAACAGGAAAACAAGGTTGACATTCTAAGTGGATCCCACTCTTCTCTAATGTTGAGGGACTTGAGGACCCAAAGATGAGTGAAATGCAATGGGCTACCAACAAGTGACACCTCAGCCTCATCTAAGAGGTAGAGAGCACAGGTTCTGGGACCCCACTGTCTGAATGCACAGTGATTCTACTCTTACTAGCTGTGTGACTTAAGGCAAGTGGTTTAAGCTCTCTGTTCTTCATGTTCCTTGACTATAAATTGGGGACCTACCATACGCCCCAACAGAGGGATTGTAAGGATGGAACGAGTGAATAAATGGAAGTGCCTGGAGTTGTGCTCAGCGTATAGCAAGAAGGCCATGATTGCTCTGTCCTCATACTCCCCACTTAACTGAATCGACTCCTTTGTGTTCCCATCTAATGGGACGTGTAATGTCCTGTTTGTCAATCTCATCTCCCCATGAGCTCATTCCTGTGTTCCTGGCGCCGAGCAGTAGTGAGCCTGACACATACTTGGGGCTTACAATTACGATTATTTTTTTGTCAGAAGGGATGAGAGAACGCAGCAATCAGCTGATGTGAGCTAGAGGCCTGCAGACTAGCGTGACGGGAATAAGACATGAATCAGTGAAACCTTTGGCCATAGCCAAGGAATGCCTGATGGTAGACCTGGAGTAACCGCATAGCTTCGTGGGAGAGGGGTTGGGGAGTACTCAGAAACGGGGAGACAGTTGCTTAACACCTGTTTTGTTCTAGGGGCTGGGCGCATGCACAACCCACTGTCAGGTCTGTGATGCTGCAAAGCTGGGCAGGTTAACAAATACCACCAGAAAGAAAAGACTCTGACGTCAGCCAATCATAGAACATTTAGGGTTTTACTTTTCTCATCAAACTCTCTTTCTCTCCACCCTGCATCGGGCAGGAAGGAGGCTTTCAGCCTTTTAAAATCTTCAGAGTGGCACATCAGTCAGAAACCCAAATTTTCTCTTGCTAAAACTGGCTTTGATGCATTTTATGCAATCAAATTCTGTCTTTTTACCAAAGTCTAAATCACTTAGGAGTCCCTTCCTGTGAAGAGGTGAGAAAAATCCTTCCCTTAGGTACATTTCCATATTAATTTTTCTTTTAGCAAATGCTCATACAGGACTATCCTGCCAGCAAGTATTTAAGTTGTAACTATTAGTCCATTCTAAGCTTTGTAATGACCCTTTGAGACAGGGTGCATTATCCCATTTTATAGACGAGGAAACCGAGGCACAGAAAGATAAAGTAAATTGCCCGAGGTCCACAGCTAGTATCATAGAGGTGACAGTCTACGAGCTTGGCTCCAGAATTTGGGTCAGAATCCTTATATCCTCTCATCTAAGCCTCACAACCACCCTGCAAGGTAAATATCGTTCCCATTTACTCAGAGGAAGTTAAGTTTGCTCAAGGCCACGCAGATAGAAGTGGCAGGGCTACAGTTGGAATTCACTTTTGTCTGGTTCCAAAGTGACAGACAGCAGGCTGAACTCACTGCTCAGTCCATGGAAGAAGAATGTTCTACCTTTACAGGTGTAGATACTATGGGCACAGTTCCTTGACTCTCCTGTAGATGACCAGGAGAACCCCACCACTTGAAGTCCACTCCTTTCTCTTTTTCCGTTTTCTTTCTTTATCTTCACTTTATCTATCACTGTGTTGGAACTTCTAGTTGAATGTTGAATGGCAGGGCTGATAATCGAGGCACCTTTGTCTTGTCTTTCACTATAACGGGACTGCGGTTAGTGTTTTCCTCTTTCTTTTCCAAGGTCATTGATTTGCTGGTGGCTCCTTGGTGTCTAGACAGAGCTCTGCGTCGGGAGGGAAAAGATGGGGGTCCTGACTGTGACTCTTGCTTGCAAGAGAACTCGGACAAGTTACCTAACTTCTCTGATCTTCAGTGTTAAAATTTGGAGTTAAATAAGATTTAGGGTTGGTTGATAAGATTTTTAATTTAGTTTTTTTTTATAAGCTGCAAACTATTTTAATTACAAAAAATCTTAGAAGCATCTCCAAATGCAAAATAGGTGCCATACTTGTTATTGTGTTATGTGGCCATGGAGGGCTCTGCAGAGCTTAAGTTTGAAAATCACTGGAATAGATAATAACAGACTTTGCATGATTGTGTGAAGCCAACAGGATCAGTGTATTAGTTTCCTAGGGCCGTGATAACAAATTTGGTGGCTCAAAACAACAGAAATGTATTCCCTTACATTCTGGAGGCCAGAAGTTTGAAATCAAAGCGTTGGCAGGGTCGTCGTACTTGATCCAAGAATTCTGGGGAGACTCCTTCCTTGCCTCTTCCTGAACCTCTGTGGCCCTGGCAATCCGTGGCATCCCTTGGGTATGGCTACATAACGCAATCTCTGCCTCCATTTTCACATGGCCTTCTCCTCCGCGTTCTGTGTCTTCTCTTTTATCTCTTACAAGGACACTTGTCATTGGGTCCTCCGGGATAAGCCAGGGCGTTCTTAATGTAAGATCCTTAATTTACATCTGCAAAAACCCCTTTTCCAAATAAGGTCATATGCAGAGGCTCCAGGGATTTGGATGTGGACATATCTTTTTGGGGCCACCATTCAACCCACTACAATCAGCAACAACTTTTAAGCATCTACTACACGCCTGGCATTGTGCTAAGCATGCCATGGATACAGAGATGGTCACGACAGAGATGCTACCCCTGGGAGGCTCCAGGTTCATTTGAGAATCTCTGCTAGATTTCAGACATCAGCATTGAGGCTATCCTCCCTCCCTTCTTTCCTTCTTCTTTCCCTTCCTTCTTCCCTCCGTCTCTCTCTACTCCCTCGCCCTGCCTCCCTCCCTCCTAAAGATGGGTTTATTGAGATATAATTTCCATTCGGTAATATTCACCCTGTTTAGGTACAGCCAAGGCAACAGGCTTAGAGAGGTAAAATAATTTGCTCAAGCATACACAGAGAAGAAGTGGCAAAGGTCAGAATTTGAGCCTTTTTTCTCTATCACGAGGGCCTGCTTACTAAACCATCAGTCTACGTGGTCTCCACTCTCCCTCTGGGCACCGCCGACTCCTCATCTGTCATGTAAGGAGGCTGACAAGATGGTTTCTAGAAGCTCTGAGAGTGCTAACTTTTGGGACTCCTACGATGAAGTGCAGTGAAGCACTCCTTATTCAAAGGAACTCTTCAGTGCCAGGAGAATCTTCCCGAAATAGAAACGTGTGCCTCCTCTAACCATTTAGCCTATTTGTGTGTGTGCCTGGTTAAGTGGATTTACAGCTCATGAGTCTCACTTCAGTTTTACTAATCCTCACAAAATGGACAAGCAATTTAAATGATTCCTGTGAAGAAACTGCAAGCTGAAGATAATAGTAATGATATGAGCCCAAGGGAACAGGGGTGAAAGACTAACTTGATACTTCTGCAATGCCTAGTGCTTGCTGCTTTTCAGCTAATTATAGGATAAAAAATAATGGCAGTCTAATTACATCAACCATAAAACTTGTCAAAAGACTTAGAAAAATTATTAAAAAGACCAATTCAGTCTTTCATTCACTATCATTAATGATGACTTTCCCCTTGAGTAAATATTGTATCTTTTTTTTTTTCAAAGATTTTTTTATTGGGGAATTGGGAACAGACAAGTTGCTGTCCTTTTGTTCTTCAGTCTAGTTGTGGAGGACGTGGCTTCACTGGCACATGTTGGTATTATCATTGAGCTCTTCCTGGCTGAGGCAGTCGCTTGCCGGCCATTGGACAGCCGCTCATGGTGGCTCATAGCAGCTCGCAAAAGCTCATGCCTGCTGCCGGCCAGCCCCACTGCAGCCTACGCTGTCGCCAGAGACTCACAGCAGCCCAGCTCCAGGTTGAGCTGTTGTTCACCATCTTAGCTGTAGAGGGCGCAGTGTCACTGGCCCTCATGTGGGATCCGAACCGGAGCCCTGCTGCTCAGAGCTGGCATCCCAAGCCAACTCCTAACCAACATGCCACTCGGCCGGCCTTAAATATGGTATCTTGAAATAGGTAATGAGAGTATGAAGCCATTGTAATTAGCAAGACATTTAAAAACTTTTTTCCTACTTAAAGTCATGATCTACTCAATCCATTCCTTTACAAAATTTGATTGAATTTGATTAAATTTTTAATTTTTTACTTAATAGTGAAAGTGAAAGTCCATAATACATTGGTAAAACACTTGCTCCTTTTGCTATGGTGAAAATGGCTGAAAAGATATTTGAAAACTACATAGTGACACATTACAATTGGTTATTAAATATTATTAGAAGATGCATAGAACTTGTCACTGAATAGTTGAAAAACTATTAAGACAAATATTGGGAGAGGTTTCCAATAAAATTCCTTGAAAGTACAGGTGTTTCCAACATATTTCAGCTTACACCATTTCTAGATTCTTCATTTCAATAATGAAATACATTGAGGACCCTTTCTTGTGAGCTCTTAAAGAAAAGATGTACCAGAAAAAAAAATTCTCAATGGTAAATCATTTTCTCAACAAAAAGCAATGTTTTTGGTATTTGTATTAAATGAAGTGAAGGTAAAGAAAAAAAATAAAGGTAAATTTCCTGAGCTAGCACCTCATGTGAAGTTTATTTGCTGCATTTCTATAGCAAGATATTGAAATCAAGAAGTTAAAGCCACAAAGCACAGAGAACAATAGGATGTCACTGATATGGGTCATTACATAGAGGCAAGAAGTTTAAATTACAGCAGAATTTTTTTAACACTTTGTAATTATATACACAATGCACCTGAAAATATTTTGTGCAAGCACAGATTCCCTCATTCTCTTTTGGCAAAGTATTTGAAACAATTGGTGAACATAAAATCAAGGGTTCCAAGTTATTTGACCTTTTCAAAGATGTAAAGTGATTGTTGGGAGTAAGCTATAGCAGATATCTTTAAAAAAAAAAACAAACGTGCACTTAAGTTGTCCCTTCAGGGTAAATGTCACAATTTCATAATGAATGAGACAGTAACTCCTTTTCAAAAGAAACTTGTTAAAACACCATTATTTCTGCACCAAAATGGCTAAAGCAAAAAGACAGACAACACCAAGAGTAGATGAGAGCAGGGAGCCCTCAGAACTCCCACAGTGGTGGAAGGGTAACTCCATAGAACCATGGAACTGTTTGGCAGTATCTACAAAAGAAGTACATAAGCAAATCCAATGACACAGACATTCTACTCTAGGGGATATAACTGACAGAAATGCAAACAGATGCTCACCAAAAGAGAGGCACTGAAATGCACACAGTAGTACTATTCATAATACATGGTCGCTAGAAATTATCCAAATGCTTACTGAAAGTGAAATGGATAAACAGTGTTGTATATACCACATGCAATGAGAAAAAAATGCTAGCTCCTGGAGAGATCCAAGATGGGGAGTCAATAAACACTTTGTTGGTGTCCTTCCATGAACACGTGAAATGCAACTAAATTAGAGACCAATCAACCTGGAAAACCATCTGAAGTCTAAATGAACAAAAGTCCTATAACTAAAAATACAAAGAAGAAGCCATGTCCAGACTGGTAGGAGGGGTGGAGATGCGGAACAGGCCCCAAACTTCCCTATGGTGGTTGTGAATCAGGAGGGATATCTCGGCTGTGGGGGTTCCCCTGAAGACCCTCAGCACCCCCACACCAGGCTCCCCAGCCCAGAGTATTGATGCCAGGAAAAGGAGACCCCATAACCTCTGGCTGTGAAAAACAGTGGGGATTCCAACCATGTGTGTGGGATGGAAGGCTGCAGGAAACCCAGGTGTCCTCTTAAATGGCTCTTGCACAGACTCACTCATGTAGGCGCTCACCTTGGGCTCCAGCTGAGGGATGATGACTTGGGGGGCCTCAGAGACATGTGGGGCAGATGGGGGGGGTGTGGCTTCAGGGGGAGGACAGGAGGATAGTTGGCATTTTCCCAGTGAGAGGTCCTCTTCCCAAGCAGCCAGTAGGAGGGCACCATGTTTCATATGTTGAGCCCACCCTCACAGGCTAAACCTGCTCTGCCATGCTGACTCAGCTGGAACCCTGCCCCACCCAACTTGTGCACACTGGAGGCACTTTCTCCGTGAGCAGCCAGCCCCTCCTGCACTGCACTCTTTCTTGGAAAACTGTTGGGCCCCAGGTGGGCAGCGACTGGCCTCTGTGTGCTCTGAGACTTCTACTGAGTCACTCCAGGCTCAGCACTGGCACCAAAACAGAGTCTACATTAACCTGATGACCACAGCTCTTCCCACTCTAATGACTCCCTGAGACCTTGCCTCACCCAGCTCGAGTACCGCATGAGGCTTTATCAGTGGCTGAACCTTAAGGGAATTGGCAGGAGGAAGCAGGCCGCTGGGTGTCCTGACTTTTTGTGAAGTTACCCCAGGCCTGGTACTGGTGGCAGCCACCCTCGGTTCACAGCGTGACCTCTCCCAAGTTCCTCTATGGTTAGCATAGGCAGCGAACAACTGCAGGCTGCTTTATAGATCCTGTCATATCGCCCCTGGCCAGTCACAGGTGGTAGGTGACCTGGGCCTGCACCAGAGTCCCTCCCAAGAATCCAGAACCAACATACTTGGAGGTTGGCTTCAGACCAGAGCAGAGCACCACCCAATTAGCCCCACGAATGGCACACACAAAGGGTGGTCTCAACAGGCACCAGAGTGGGGCGAATCCCACTCAGTGGGGTAAGCCCCCTAGCACCCAAGCCCATAAACTGTGCACTAGCCAAACCCCACAGCCAGTCAGCCTGAGGGTAAATTTCACCCACTGATATGCCAATAGCAATCAAGTCTCAACTATTACAGGAGGACACACACAACCCCCACAAGGAACACTCCTGGAGCACCTGGCTCACATGGCCAGGGAGACTGTGCCAGGGCCCCACAGGGTACCTACTACATAAGGCCACCTGACAAGAGACATAGCATATCTACCTAATATGTAGAAACAAACAGAGAGTAAGCCAAAATTAAGAAACAAAGAAATGTGTCCTGAATGAAAGAATAGGAGAAAACTCCAGAAAAAGAACTAAACAAAATAGAGGCAATCAACCTACCAGAGACAGAGGTAAAAAATAATGGTTATAAGGATGCTCAGGGTACTTAGTGAGAACTTCAACAAAGAGATTGCTAGCATAAAAACAGAAAAGAAACCATAAAAAAAGAACCAGTCAGAAGTGAAGAATACAATAACTGAAATAAAGAATACACAAGGGGCCAGCCAAGTGGCGCTAGCTTAAGAACTGGCTTGGGATGCCAGAGGGCCCTGGTTCAGATCCCACATATGAGGGCCAGTGACACTGCCCTCCACAGCTAAGATGCTGAACAACAGCTCAACCTGGAGCTGGGCTGCCGTGAGTAGCTAGCTGGTGACGGCATAGGCTGCAGCCCCTGCTACAGTGGGTTGCCATGGGCTACCGTGTGTAGCCAGCAGCCACCATGAGCGGCCGTCCAGAAGCCGGCGACTGATCTGCCTCACCCGGGAAGAGCGTAATGATGGTGCCAACTTGGGCCAGTGAAGCAACGTCCTCCACAACTAGACTGAAGAACAAAAGGACAACAACTTGTCTGTTCCCCTTCCCCCAATTCCCCAGCACTGTTCCCAGCCCCCCAAATCCCCAATAAAAATCTTAAAACAAAACAAAACAAAAAAAACAAAACAAAGGCTATAACAAGAGACAAAGAAGGATCAAGTAATCCCACTTCAGGGTATTTATCTGAAGAAACCCAAAACGCTACTTCCAGGAAACACATGCACCCATACGTTCACTGCAGCATTGTTTACAATGGCTAACATGTGGAGGTAGCCTGGGTGTCCATCGATGGAAGAATGGATAAAGAGGAGGTGGTACATATATATAATGGAATATTGATTGGTCACAGAAGGGAATGGGTTCTTGCCATTTGAGACGGCATGAATGGACTTGGAGGGCATTGTGTTGAGTGGAGCATGTCAGACAGATAAAGACAGAAGCAATGTAATTTTGCTTATATGTGGAGTCTAAGAACATAATAAACAAAACAAGAATAAACTCATAGATACAGAGAACATTTTGTTGGTTGCCAGATGGGAGGGGTTTTGGGGGTGTGGATGAAAGAAGCGGAAGGGATTAAGAAGTATAAATTGGTTGTTACAAAGTAGTTATGGGGATGTAGGGTATAGCATAAGAAATAAATTCAGTCATATTGCAATAACTATGCATGGTGTCAGATTGGTACTAGATTTGTTGGGGTGATAGATGGGAGGGGGTTGGGGCACAGGATGAAAAAGGTGAAGGGATTAAAGCATACAAATTGGTAGCTAAAAAATAGTCATGGGGATGTAAAGTAAAGCATAGGGAATATAATCAATGATATGGTAATAACTATGTATAATGCCAGGTAAGTACTAGACTAGTCACTTCAGAAATTATATAAATGTCCAACCACTATGCTATACACCTGAAATTAATATAAAATAATATTGAATGTGAACCTATAATTGAAACATTTAAAAGGGGGAAAAAAGTTGAAAGGGAATAAGAGGTTCAAATTTCCAGGTGTAACATAAATAAGTCATGGGGAGGTGATGTACAGCATGGGGAATAGAGTTAATAATATAGTGATAGCATAGTACTAGGTCAGATGGTTGCTGGACTTATCATGGTGACCACTTCTTTAGGTATATATGTATGTTTAATAACTGTGATGCACCTCTGAAACGTATATAATATTGTATGTTAGCTATATTTTTAATTAAAATCTTAATTAAAAAATACTACATGCAATGAGACGAATGACCCAAAACAACCTTAGTGTGATATGGACAAATGTCACAAATGAAATTCTGAGCAAAAGGAGCCAGACATACAAAAGGGTACCTCTTGTATGATTCTGCTTATATGAGGTTAAAAAAAAATGAACAGAAAAGCTTAATCTGAAAGTTAGGATAGCAGTTACTCTTAGTGGGGGAAGCAACTGGAAAAGGCAGAAAAGGACTTTTGATAATGGGGCTACAAGTAATGAATGTTCTGCTTCTTGATTTGTGTCTTGAACTGGTTCTGCTCATTTTGTGAAAATACATCAATCTGTACACTTAGGAACTTTTTTCTGTGTGCATATTATTCTTCAATAAAAAGAAAAAAAAGACACTTTTTATGAAGACAGTGTTTGAACACTGATGATTTGAAACATTTCCAGTGTTAACATTGTTAAAAATGACCCAGATAACCTATATCTCTATTGCTAGAAAAACTGAAACCAATTATTATAGCTTGTTTTAAGTTTCTAATGAAACGTTGTTGGATATTGAACTAGATTTTTTTTTTCCATTTCAATAAATTGTGGGGAAAGTCGATTGCCATCAGGGAAGTTGGAAATTTACTAGCTACATTTGACCATTTGTGTGTGTGTGTGTGTGTGTGTGTGTGTGTGTGTGTGTAATTGGTAGATGGAATTTAAAAATGTGTCTTATGAGTGAATAGGCAACAATACTGCATTTCTTTCATTTGAATCTACATATCTTTGTGAGGTGCATGTTCCAGTTATGATAACCATTAAAAGCAAAAATCAAAATAAACTGAATTTAGGACTGAACCATGAATTACTATATCATAAAGATTAAAAAAGAATTAGGAAAGCATATTCAAGATCACATGGCTCTTAATAAAAATTTTTATTGTTATCAATCATTTTTCAGGAAAGTATAAAAAGGCTGTTAGGTGTTACTAAATAAAATAAGAATTATTTAAACTTGTCTAATCTTGATTTCAACCTTATAAAATGTCATTTTATGTGTATTTTATAATGTCAGTAATATATTAGAATAATGGTATGTGTATACAAATTAAAAGTACACATACTTTGTAGGTGTATGCTCAAAATGTTGTTATTGATACAGCACTAGATAAATAAAAGTTCAGGGACCATTGGTCTACATCAAGGCTTTAGTAACAGGTTATTTTAGTTGATGTGAGTTAGAAGTTAGAGAAATTTTGAATCCTGGCTCTGCCATTTAATAAATGTATGATTTTGAGCAATTAGTTAACGTATCTGAACCTTGCTTTTCTTGTTAGTTGAGTGGGAATTTAGCACCTGTCTGAAAACGTTTGCTGAGATAATTAAATGAGTCAATATATATAAATTTCTTTGCACCTTGACTGGATTATGGAGGTTTAATCAATATCCCAACTATTATCATATATAATATTATAGTTTTTTACTAGTGTTTTCCCAACTTGTCACATAATAAAGATCACCTGGGTGCTTGTTAAACGTGTTTGGGTCTCACCTCAGATTTTTCTGAGTTAGAATCTTCATGGGTGGGGCCTTGAAAGTTGTATCTTTCGAAGGTGATTCTTATGACCAAGCAAGTTGGAGAAAGACTGATTTACAAAGAATTGAAGCTCTCTTTCATGATCATTCTCCATGTATGAATCTTAGCTCCTAAGGGCCGTGAACTCCCACAGGACCATCTATGTCCTGCACAGGGTCTAGCAGGGAACTCTATAAGCCACTGGGTAGTAAGGGCCAAGGCGAAAGTTTCATGCCTGGGATGATGGGTGAAAGATGGGTCCCAGTGGGCAGAACATAGCAACAGGAGGCTAGGAGAGGCAACAGGGCAAGATCTCAGCAGGAGAAGGGCACATGAGGGAGCAGGAGACACTTTCCCCTTGGGCCTGGGGCTCAGAAGTAGGATTCGATTCTTGCAGGGCAGGGTAGGAGACGTTGGAGGCAAAGCATGATGCCCAGGCACACTGAGCAGGCTCTGAGTCATTCGTTAAGTCTCACATCCAAGGTGGGAGCTGACCACAACTGAGGCATAAAATCAGATAGATCCAGGAACAGGATAGACTTGCTGCTTTATCATTTGATCTTCTTGATGAGGATCCCTACGTTCCTTTCTCATTGACTTAGGAGACATTGGTCCCTGAGTTGGGGGCTTGAACTGTGCATGAGGATCAAGCAGGCTAGAAGCATGGGAGGTGCCTGCTTAGCCAGGTCTACCCAAACTAGGTGCTTAATAAGTGCATGCACATTCAGCCTGCAATTGGGTAATCACACTGAACTTCTCTTGTCACTTTGTCTTCTGTGCAGCTACGTATTTCCCCCCATGCCTCACATTGCTCTGCAGTGAAGCCCATCCGGGTTGAGCAGCACGGAGCCTGCACTCTTCTCCAGCACAGATACTGCTGTGTCCTGACAGCCTTGAGTTGCCCTCGATTCTGAAGGTGTGGATAATTAAGCTAATGAACACTTTTCCACTAGCTGCTGAAAGCCTCATTAATCTACACACATGTTGCCACAAGCAAATTATGGCGTCAAGGGTGGGAGGATCAACAAAAATAACTTCAGAAATTCATTAATCAGACTTAGTCAAGCATGCTGTTCGGAACTGAGAGTTCTTACCCTGCAATGGGCAGAGGATTAGATGTTGTTTTTTTCAATGACATGAAAAGGACTTAAGCAACATTTCAGAACATCTAGGTTATTGCAATGGCATTTATGATTCGAGTGGCTGATGCTAATGGAATCTGTCCAGGCTTCAATATGGAAGGTTCTACAAATATTAAATATGTTAAGTGGATGATCAAGGTTTCCAAACACGGAAGAGGGAAAACGTGATCATGGGCTCACGCACAGAAACAAACCCACAGCTATGGCAGCGATGGTTTGTGCCACCCAAGAATCATTTTCTCCCTGACATTTCATGGGTGTCCTTGGAGTCGGGTTGGAGCCACATGACTATTTCCTGCTGATGGATGGTGGGCAGAGGCAGAGGCTGGGTGGCTCCAATGGCTCCGTCTTTTGCCATGGCAGCCTCAGCCAAGTGGCAACATAACGAGATGGAGGAGAGCTGTTGGATCCATACTGGAATTCATGTGTATGAGGAATAAAGTATAATGATAGGCCACGAAGATTTCCTGACTCAACTGTTATTGAAGCAGAGCCTGCTCCATCCTGACAGATATGCCAACCATTTAAAGCCAAGGACTTTCTTTTTAACATGGTGATTAGACCAGTTGTCTCATGATATCCTCATGAGCAGAGTGTCTGGATTCCAGTGGAACCTTTTTTTTTTTTTTAACAATTTAAGACATTTTTTTTATTGGGGAACAACATAGTGTGTTTTTCCAGGACCCATCAGCTCCAAGTCAAGCAGTTGTTTTACTCTATTTTACTCTAGTTGTAGAGGGCACATTTCAGTAGCCCATGCGGGAATCGAATCGGCAACCTTGGTGTTATGAGTGCTGTGCTCTAACCAACTTGAGCTAACCTGCCGCCCCTCCAGTGGAATCTTTTAGGGATAAGTTGGGGTCTTTTTCAGACAAGCTGGGGACATGGGTGCTGGATGATAAAAATATGGATTTTAAGTTACTTGAAAAACCATTTCCCTTAAAAGTACTCACTAGTAAACCAACACGAGACTTAGGAGGGGACATTAAGAGCGTAATTCCTGCTGTGTGTCATTCAACTGTTTAATCAATGGCCTGGATGAAGATAGAGATGGCAGGTTTTTAAGTTTGTGTGTGCCACAGAGAAGGGAGACACAGCAAGCGTCTTAACTAACAGACTCAGAACACAAACAAACTCTGGCAGGCCAGAACAAAGGGCCTGCTATGACAAAATGGGAGAAAAATATCACATATAAATATGTGAAACATGGGTTTGAACTCCAGAATCACAGGAGAAGAGGGAAGAGTTTCAAGAGCATTTTGAAAATAGCTGTCCATAGGCCGTTATTAATATTAACATTGAAATAGCTATAAGTAGGCCAGTCACCAGGATCAGAGTACAGCTGTCCTCTAGAGCGCTAACAATCTCTTATTTATCAATAACCCCTCCACTTAAAGACCTATCTGGATGACTGGGGAGAAAGTGAGAGGGGGAGAGAAAAGAGAGGGTAGATGGTCTGCGAATGAGCTGAAAAGTCTCCAAATCGTTTCACAAAGTAGAACCCAGGTCCTTCAAAGTTGGCCATGAAAGGAGAATATTCATGAAGACAAAGGAGCTGGTTCCTCCAAGTCCTGGTTTCATTCCATGACTCACCTCAGAGGACACAGGTTTGATTTATCAAAATGGCTGGGGACTCCTTCCACTGGTGGGTAACTGAAGATCATAAGGCCAAAGTTACTTTTTGGGAGTTAGGAGATTGCCACTATACATAGGAGTTATACCAGCTCAGGGGTGTTGCAAGAATCTGAATTTGTTCACGTTCTCAACCCTAGTTGAAGTTTCTGGTGGTCTTCCTTAGACACAAGCACTGTGTGAAACTCTTATCTTGAAAAACAACAGCAACAATAATAGTAATAATATTAATGAAATAGGGACTCAGGCTTTTGTTCTTAGAATTTGAAAGGTCCCGTTCCTTTTCTCCACCCTCTCTTAGTGTTTGGTGCTGTGGTGATGGACATGCCACATTCAGAAGAAAGCATGTCTTAGACATGGAGTTAAGAATCAGTGCAGCCTCTGAGCCATAGCTTGGGCGTGTCCCTGTCTCCCTGGGCTCCAGAACCAGGGCCAGAGACTGACGCAGCATAAGCACGGGTTTAAAAAGTGAGCTCAGAGGTGGAGTGAGCAATTCTAGAGCACAAATAGACCAACCCATAACACAATCAGACAACCCACCAAAGAAAACCATCAGCCACAAAACAGCAGGAAAATGAACCTCTAAGCCAGAGACAGGATGACAGGTAATTGTTTTAGCTAATTCTTCAATGAAATTTGGGACCGCAGATTGAGTCCCAATATAAAAGCAACATATTGGTTTGGAGCACTTTGTAGGGAGGGCCATTGGTTCCTTCTCTTGGCTGTGTGAGGGACATGACAGAGAAAAGATATTGCCCTTTTAATGGAGATTCTTAGGAAAATTCTCAAATGGGTGGAGCCAGAGACCCCTGACAATGTTTTAGAATGGTCGGAATAGGTCTTTCCTTCTTGTGGGACCCCAGGTGAGACGAAAGATCATGGCCATTGCTCTCAAGCCAGGAATGTCAAGTCTACAGCCCCATTTCCTAAAGGTGGGTTGTGTATCTGCACTGGGGGCCAGTGAACACCAGACAGAGAACCTTTGCTGAAGGGCCTTCTATTTAGGAATCCTACTTGCTTGCTCCTTTTGATATGTAAACTTCCATTGGTAGATTGAGAGAGAAGTGTCTTTTTATTTTCCAAGTATGACAAAATTGTGATTGGGTTTTTCATGGGCCTACAATTAATGCTCCAGGAAAGGAATTAAATAATCAGGATTAAGTGCTTCATTCCCTTAACCCTCACCCCGCATCTTTGCTAGAGCATGCTCAGTAATTCCCATATGTCCTCCTGTTAGGATGCTTACCCTATCCCCATCCTGGGGTTGAACCAAGAACCAGAGCATCTCTGGGGCTCAGGAACTGTCCCGGTATTAAAATTTTATGCGTCTAGCAAGAGGGCCGGAAGTGTGGGGCATGTCAAACACTGCATTTGAGACGGAGCAAAGGGCACGTGACACATGTGACTGATACCTTTCTCTCGGTGTCCTAATCTCCAAGTTTGGTGATCTTACAAAACTCCTTAAACAGGTGGATAAAGAGAGCAACCTGGGTGGTGCGCCTGTGGGAAGAGCAGTAGCTACAATCTGCACCACAGAGGGGGGTCATGGTCATGCCCTTCACCTCAAGTCTTCAGTGGGGTCAGTGTGATGTAGCTGTCAGACTTGAGTTCTGTCACTTCTCAACTTTGTAACTTTGGACAAATCATTGCTTTTAGCCTCAGTGTCTCTACCTGTGAAATGGGAATATTATCACGAAGGGTGTTGAGAGCATTGCCTGTCATCTTGTATGC
>NW_017731428.1:3194464-3204394 GCF_001890085.2 Hipposideros armiger | reverse complement strand
CAAGTTTAAGTGTGAAGAAAGTTGAGGAAAGCTGAGGAAGTCCAACCTTCTCCTTTTATAAATGAGGGAACTAACGCCAGAGAAGTGAAGCCATTTTTTTCTCAATGTCATGGCACTGAGATCTTGATGTTTTCTCCAGCAATTGCTTCATGGTTTGATGCTTCTGTTGAGATTGTGTAAGCCCTAATGCATAGGCATTTGTAAGCAAGACAATTATACAAATTAGGAAAGGAACAATCAAAATCATTTGTCCACGAACAAGCATAGCTGTGTACATGTCTGGTGACGGTGAGGGGGCGGAGGGGGGGACGGCGGGTTGTCAGTGAATTGCTTACTGAAGACACTTCAGAAGTATGGCTCTCTGGGGACAAAGGTGGACAGAAAACCCCCTGAGTATTCTCCAGGGCTTGGCCACATGTAAGTTGGATGCAGAGTATTTTATGAAGACATCTCTTTGAAGAATATTTACTGGGCAGCCAAGAGTTAAACAGGAGCTTCCTGAAGACAAAGCTAATTTGGGTCCATTAGACATCGTAGAGCCTCAAAGCAGTGATGACCAAGAAGTGTTCCCTGGACCACTCGTCCTATATGATTGGCCATGAAAAAAGGATCCATGGTCACCATAGTGACCTCAAGGATATTTATAATTGCACATTGCTTGTTAAAGTTATATTTCCCAAAGTGATTTGAGGACAATCTTCCTTGTAATTATTATCTCCTGTATCTAGTGGTTCCACTGTCACTTTTTAGGAACCATTAGCCTAGAGACATTGAGATGCATAGACTGTCAGGCAACACTGAGCCATTAGGATGTATTCTGTGAAGTCACACCTGCACTGGCCACTTTATGGAAGAAGCCATGCAATCCATATAAAAGGCTAAAGCAAGTGGAGCTCCTTGGAGGACGGACTCTGTGGGAAGATGAAGCTCCTGGTTCTGCACAAACGTGTATTAACCGGCTGACATGGGTCACGTTCTTCAAAGGAAACCATATGCTCCACTACCTGCTATTAGTGGCTTTCTCCTGTTAACCTGGGTGAGCCTGGGATGGCATAGTTCAGCTACTCTAAACGTCCCGACTCATTGAGAGCCTCCCTGGGGAACATGGAGTGCTTATAAATCGCCGGAAATTCCACTCCTGGTTTCATCTTTCTTGGATGGTTCAGAAGGTCCTCCAGGAGCTGACCGTACTGCCAAGGTTGCAGCTGTGGACACTAGTTCTCAGTGCATGGCCTATAGAGGGGGAGGGTGCACACAAACGGGCTGACCTTACCAAGGGTGTGCTCTGAAGTCTTTGGGTCAAGCTGTAGGATGCTGCTTATCACATCTCCATTGGGAAGAAAACTTGCACTGGGGTGTGCTTTTTACAAACTAGGCCACTGTGAGGTTGTGAGGATGTGCACTGCTATTTCCAGGTTGGGTGAGGAATCTGAGGTGAAGTGCTTTGCTCAAGGTCATGGGGCGGGTAAGCGGCTCATCTAGGACCACCAGTAGGATCTCTTGCCTCCAAACCCAGGGCTCATTTTCATGCTCTGTGATGCCTTTCATAAACACAGAGGGTTGCTGGCACCTTGTCCATTTGGATCCCATCAAGTATCCAGACAACAGATATAATCATTTCTTTAAGTCTAGTGCTCTCCTTTATAACCCCATCATCCATCTCCTAAGTAGAACAGGTCACTAGGGAAAGTCCTGACAATATTCACAGTAAAAGTGGGGAAAAAAATTACATTTTAATAGTACAGGGATGCATACTTATTGTTGAAATTTTAGTAAATGCAAAAACATATATGTAAAATTTAGACCACAGATGCACCGCCCAGATTATCCACATACCTTTGCGGCGTTTCTTTCTAATCATTCCTTAAGCATAGGATTCTGTTTCCTTTGAGATCTTTATTCTTCTGTTTATTGTTTTGTCACCTGGTTTCATTTACTTATGATGACTATTTCTTCTATAATTAAATATACTTAAATATATTGTTAATGGCTGCATAGTATAGCTGCCCCATAACCTCTTTAAGTGGATTCCCAATTTTGAATATTTCGATAATGTATCATTTCTGTCCATATAAATTGCACTGTTGTGAGCAATATCATTGATAGATATCTTTATATAATTTTACAGAACGTGTTAAATAACTGTCCTATACTTACTTTGGACCAATTCCTGACCTGAAGATTTTGAAGATACTTTATACATCTTCTCAGTGTAGGTTTTGAATGACATCTGTACCTCCCGAGCTCGTATTCTTCATCTTATTCCCCTGTCCTGATGCTTGCCATATACTTGGCCTCTTTTCCTGGCACTGTCTACACACCTGTGTCATCCTGGGTCATAAAGCTCTGAGCCAAATCTGCCTTACCCTCGGGACCCTGCTGAGTTGGTGTTCACTCCTCTGGTTGGGGGTTAAATGGCGAGGAGACGTTGGATCCCTTGTGGAAAACCCTTCTGCCCTTCACTCTGATAAAACTTTATGAAATGCTCACTGCACATCCGACTCCTGGAATGCGTTCCCAGAGACCCTGTGTGGTTCCCCACCCTGTCATGGGAACAGTGGAGGGAACAACATGGCCTCCTGCCACGTGTGTGTCTCCATCTCAGGACAAACGCCCCATTTGTGGGGAGGCACCGCAGGCCTGGATCTTCAAGAGTCATCACTTTCCTTCTTGCCCCAACTCCTGGTTTGCTCAATCAGCACTTAACAGCTCCATCGCTTAAGAGAGTGCAGTCACTTAATAGCCCTTGCTATCAATTTTCCCATCTGCAGAATGGGGACTGTGATTCTGGGCCGACAGGGTGTTGTGAGCAATAATGAATGTTTTTGAGGCACGTTGAGATCTGCAGATAAAACGAGCCTCGAGAAGCACAGGGTGCTAATGAGCCGGCTGTTGAGCAACCTGCTCTGAGAGGCGGCTTTGTTTCCCACGGAAGCAGGATCTGTTCCTAATCCCTGTGCAGACGGGCGTCTTCTGGCTTCTTCCGGATGCGCCGAAAACAGTGGATTCCAAAGGAAACGTTTCCTATACATAGGCAGCTCTTGTGTTAACTGGGAACTTAAACTTAGGTCTGAAGCAACAACACCAACATAACACCCGTGTCAGTCCATCCAGCGATGGTACCATTTGATATGGTTACCTGGCACTTTCTGGAGTGATGTTTACCTGAGTGTGGAATGGGCTCTACTGATCATTTTAGGTCACGTGTGGATGAACTTTTAACAACTTTTCACAGTTATGCATGGATTTTGGTGATTGTTTTCTGTTGGTAGCAAATACTGTTTTTTTTTTTTAGTCATCATGATAAGGATAACCATGTTTTCTGAGTGCTTATGGTATTCCAGGCACTGAGTAAAACATTTAATCATTACAAAAGCCTGGTGATGCAGCTACTCTTATTATCTCCTTTGGGCACATGGCTTATTGAGACACCGAGGCTTCAAGTCACCCGTCCAAATTCACCAAGCTGGTAAACAGCAGAGATGGGCTCGCCATCAGGCAGTTTCAATTCCAGCACCCAGGCTCCTATGAAATACCTGTCATAGATCCTTTCAATATATTTGCATTTAAGGTACTGATATACAACACGTTTTAAAAATAAGATTTAAAGTTACAAACGCATGTGGATGGGAATAAAAATTATGAATAAAAAAGTAAGTTAGGGGTGGTTGGTTAGCTCAGGTGGTTAGAGCACAGGCTCATAACACCAAGGTTGCCATTTCGATTCCCACATGGGCCAAGGAGCTGCACTCTCCACAACTATTGGGTTGTCGGAGAAGTCATGACGCATTTTTGCAACGAAAAACATAGAAAAAATATGTCATGACTTTTCCGACAGCCCCATAGATGGAAGACAACTGCTTGACTTGGAGCTGATGGGTCCTGGAAAAACACACTGTTCCCCAATAAAATTTCTTTAAAAAAAAGTAAGTTAAAATATTGAGATGGTATAAGGATATGGTGGACATTGATTGTGATGTTGGAATCAAATGCCCCAAGGGCAGTCTCCTGAGAAGATGGACTGGAGACCACCTGTGTCAGCATGTCCTAGAAACTGGTTAAACATCCAGTCTTATTGAATCCGAACCTCTATGGGTGGAGTCCAAGAATCTCTATTTATAACAAATTCCTCAGGGCATTCTTATTATCACGAAGCTGTGACACATCTCTCGCCCACACTCCCAATCCTTACCTTGGTCTAGAAACAACAACAATAACGACTCCTGATGGGCTGGGTGTTCCACTGGGGTTGTCACTCTTTTGGCCTCATGTCAGAGAAAGGCTTCAGTGATGAGACCGTGAACTACCGTTTAGGACATCTCCTGTGGTTAGGCGTATACTGGGTTTATACCTAGCCCTCACAGCTTACTGTGTGGTGTGCACATGCCCATTTGACAGATAAGAAAAGTGAAACTGGCAGAGGTGCAGTGACTTGGTAAGTGGGGGAGGCCACATGGGGTTTTTAAACTGTGTCCTTTCCATTACACCAGCCCATCGAGGCCAGACTTTTAAGTTCTGTTCACCCCGCAGACCAGTTGGAAAACGCCCAAGTCCGGGAAAGAAGCTTGCATTTGGATCACTGCACTACCTGGTAAATCCAGCATTTAGTGCTAGAATTTAAGGTAAAAAGAGCGAGCATTCAAGTGAAAGAAATGTGTCTGCTCCTAAGTGTACCCAGTGTAGGGTGAGAGGCTCATGGGTACAGGATACATATGAAGAAGGATGAGACAGGGTTATTGTCCTCAAGAAACTTACTCTTTACCTGAAAGGGGTGGAACAGGGATGGGATGGGAGGGTGGAATTTGCCTGTGTGGGGGAGAGAAGAACTACGTTCAAATCCCTATATTGAATTGGCTATAAATACGATCATAACTCAGAAAAAGAGAGCACGGTGTGGCCAAAAGTCCAGGCTTTCTGGAAGGACCAGCGAGGTGACCAGGGTGTGACTGGCTTTATAACCAGACTCCAAGGGCTCATATCTGAATTCCATCCCACCTTATTAGCTCAATGTTCTTGGGCAAGGACGTTATTTAATTTCAGGAAGCCTCAGTGTCTTCTGCTATAAAATGGGCACAATAGTCATATCTACTCATTGGGAGATTCTGAGAATTAAATAAGCTAATCCACATAAAGTGCTTAGTACAGTGCCTGGAATTTTTCCTATTGAACTAAGCCTTGAACAGTGAATATACAAAACCTACCTTATTACAGTGGTTATAAGGATTAAGTGAGACAAGAAGATTTCAGAATGCCTCTATCTTACCCTCAAGGGTAAGAGCAATGCCTTATATGTTCTATATCCCTCAGGGCCCCTACCACAGTGTCTGGCCTGAGGGTAGTTCGACTATGAAGTAGTTGGATGGGAGATTGACAACAGGTTAAGGGATTAAAGGAAGGCCGTTCTAAGTAGGTGAAATAGCATGAGTGAAAAGAAAGCGGTGGGAAATAGCCCAAATCTGCAAGGAATTGAATAATACCTTTCACACTTTGTAAGATCAATTAAGGTCCTTTTGTTTCCCCCTGGTGGCCATCAGAAGCACACACAGCTCACTTCGGCAACTTAAGCAAGAACTGTTACACCCCTCACCTGAAGATCCTGGGGAAGTTGTACGTTGGTTGTGATTCAGCCCTGCAGAATGACTCATGGCCTGTCTTGACGGTGGTGACGTCCTCTTGGTGACATTTCCCTAGGAAAATAACAAACAGTGACCTAAGAATCAGCCCCGAAACTAAAGAAAGAGCTGTTATTTAAGCGCTTCTCTCTTTATCCACTCCAGTCCTTTGGAACGCTGCCCTCTGACCTCTTCCTTCAGGAATCACAGTATCAAATCTTCCCCCTCTTTCCTGTGTCATTTTGGGCAATTAATCATGTAACGATGACAACATTTTGAATGCTTACTCTGTGGCAGGCAGTGTTCTAAACTCTTTATACATTTAAATCATTCAATCCCCCAAACAACCCTATGAGATGTGTACTATTTTGACCCCAGTTTTTCAAGTGAGGAAACTGAGGCACAGTGAGGAATGTGACTTGCCCAAGGTGACACAGCGAATATTCGGCAAAGCCAGCTTCCAAACTCTAGCAATCTGGCTCCAGGAACCACACCCCTAGCCACTATGCCATCATCTTCTCATGTCACATGTGCTCTTGGTGACAAATTCTGGCCCATTGTCTAGTATTACTGGACCTTTGAGGCATGAAGGCCTTGACTCCCCAACTTGGGGCCCCTGGTTTAGGACAGGGTTCACATACTTTACTAACCCTCAAATCATGGAGAGAAATGGTTTTAAAAGCACATCACTAGGTCCCACCCTCAGAGATTCTGATTCAGCTGGTTTGGGGTAGGGCCCAGGAATCTGCACTATTCACAGTGGTGATCATTGTTGTAGCAGAAAGAACACAGGTTTTGGGGCCGAATCATCCAGTTACTGGTTCCCCAGCCTTTAATGAATCACATGAAGCTTCCCTGAGTCCCTATTTATTATGAGCAGAGTAAGCATGATAACCCTGACCTCACTGTAGTTGTAAGGATTAAATAGATGATTTCAGTTAGACACCCAGCACAGTGCCTGGTACCAGCAGGCACTCCTTAAATGTCTTTGCCTCGCACATAAGGGCAACGCCTCCATTTTCTTTGTATCTTCCATGGCCCCTAACCCAGGGTGCTCTCAGCTGAGAGGCTGACAACGAGAGTCTTGAGTCATACATGCCATTTCACAATGGGACATTCTCAGTTAGGAATAGACACCTGCTATTCAGAGCAGTAATGGTGCAGCGACAAGAGTGACCCTGACTTGGTATGAGCCTCGGCACAATTAGTTCCAACCACAATTTCTCACCTGAGGAGGGTGGATAAACATGCCTTCCACAGGGGTTGTTGGGAGAATTCTTAAATAAGGTCATACGTGAGGCAGAGATGTTTCCTTCTTCTAAGCATCATCCTTCTTATGACCTAGGCCATTTCCACAGCGGGGCTCAGCCGAGTTCCAGCCAGTCCATGGCTCAGCCTGTGAGCAGACCCGAGAAGACGGAAGTTGCATCCTGGATTTCTGGAAGGCAGGTTCCAGGGCGGCAGGGCAGGGAATGACTCTCAGAGACCCCAAAGCTGTGTGCAAATACTCTCTAATGGCATGTTTCAGTTCGGAGGTAGAGGCAAGCGCAAGTGCGTCTGGGGTGGCTCTATGAACGTTCCACTTGACCTCTGGGGTTGGCGCAGCGGTGGGATTGAGGTCTCTCTTCGTTGAGGGAGGCAGGCAAGCGGGCAGCAGGCCTGGGCCTTGTGTTGTCTCTAGAAATAGAATCAAGAACACTCGCTTCTCTTTTGCTTGACCTACATCTCCCTCCTTCTGCTTTGAGCACTTTGATATTTTTCCTCACTTCCCATCTCTAAAGACTGTCTGTCTCATTATTCGCCAGCAATGACTCCAAGTGCAGAAGCTGCCCTTGTGAAAAGTCACCCGGGAGCCCACAGAGGTTTGGCATCATTCTCTGACTCACCTAGAAACTGAAACCTAGGGGTGCTGCTGTGTTCCGAAGGCTGGTGGGGTTCACCTGGGGTGGGCATACCTTCCAGGTGTCGCTCTGTGGTTGTAACAGGTGGGCCCTGCTGGATCTCTGTGCTGGGTTTCCACCGACGTTCTTGCCTCTGAGCTTTGTGCTCGGCCCAGGATGTTTTCTCCAGTCTTATTTTTGGAAAACTTCTATTTATCCATTCAGATCAACCTCCAATGTCTCCTCTAAGAAATCTTTCCTGATTCTCCCTTTGTTTTTGCACCACGCTGCCTGTATCTCCTCCTTGTCATGTCCCTACGGAACCTCATATATCTCTGTTATAGCACAGACCCCCATGGTGTCATCATCTGTCCCCACCAGACTGTGTACCGCTTATGGGCAGGGACCACATGTTAGCTCCCTTGTAGCCCGAGCATGATAGGTGCTTTGAGAATATATTTTGCATGAATTATTCACGATGTGGTTGATTTCTACCATGGATCCTGTTATGTACACAGATGGGTCTCACGCCCATTGGACTGATGGAGCTTGGGAGATTCTGTTCTATAAGAAGTTTAACAGACGTTTGGATGGTATTTCCTGTGTGTGGTGAGAGTTGACTTTCTTATTCACCCCTCCCATTCTATTGTACAATGCCCATTGTTTGAAAGGCCATTCTGGCATGTCAAGTCATGACATCAAACTATATTTACATCAGTTAGAATTTGGTCAGCTGGAGTGATAGAAAACGGACAGTGGCTTAAACAGATATTTATTACTTTTCCTGTAAACATCCATAGACAATCCAATAAAGGACGGCTCTGATGGCTCCCTTCACAAAGTCCTCAGGGAGCTGGGCCATACTAACCTTCCACTCTACTCTTCCTAGGATTTAGGCACTGTCTTCATGGCCCAAGATGGAGCTTCAATAATCACATCCACATTCCAAATACAGCATGGACGAAGTCAGGAAGAAGGGGATAGAGTGGGTGGAACAGCTGTCTCTAAGGAAGGCTCCCGTAATCTACCAGAATCTACCACATGACACTTTGTTCACATCTTATTGGCACATTTTAGTCACATGACCATACCTGCAAGGACACCTGGGAAATGTAGTCTTTATTCTGGGCAATTATGTTCCCAGAGATGGAAGAAGGGGAAAATGATATTGAGGACTATGAGAGGTCTTTGTCACAATATTTACTTGGTGCTTTACTGTTTACATATCCTTTTTATAACCATTATCTGCGCTGGTAATCATATGGTAGACAGGATAAGTAGCTTGTTCAAGGACACACAGCATGAGAGTGGCAGAGTCAGAGGAACTGAGGGGTCTTTTGATGCTGTACACCCGCGATGCATCGAGTTGCTTCCCATGCTGGAGCTGGAGCTGGGCTCTTTGCAAATCCCCACTGGTCCTAGTTGTGTCAACTTGAGAGGAAGGAAAGTAGTACAGTCTTCCTGCTGGTAGTGGGTGCCCAGTGCTATGGGGTATTCTCAATACTCTCTCTCCCCCAACATGGTACCTGGACCACAGGAGCACTCAATAAATCGTGGAAGTGATGAACCCTTGTGGAACCCCAATTCTTCTCTAATAATGGTAACAATGGGTATTTTCACAGCACATCACAGCTAGTCTTCACATCTCTGTAGTTTCTAACTAGCTTCACAGTTTATAAAGGAACCTACAGTTCCCAAAGCCGTATTACTCAGGAAGGGTTTTTTCTTCGGCACCTACAAAGGCTTCATGCTTGCTGAGACACTTTTAAGTGTGATGCCCCATTAGTCCTCTCTGAATTTTCCAGAGTTTGAGATTATTCTCCTCGTTTTAGAGATGAGGAAACTGAAGTTCCAAGACGCTTCATAATTTTTTGTAAAGGGAAGCTGTGCCCCAACCCTACCTGCCTAACTCTGAATGGCTATGGTCTTGGGGTTCCTTTGTCTTAATCACTCCTTAGACATCCATGAATCACCGTCAGTGTGTGCAAAGCATTGTTTGGGAGACATCAAGAAGGATTAGTAACGTGATACCTGCTGTACTTGGAGACTCAAGAAAAGCTAATTGCTGACCCAGCCATTGCTAGGGAGTGTGTGAGTGTGTATGTGTGCCTATGTGTGTGTGATGAGGGTGGCCTGCCTGTAGGGTGAGGGTCTGAGCAGCTCCTCACCCCAGCCGGTGTGGGGATGGAAGGCACAAAAGGGGGTGAGGGGAGGATAGGGGCAGGGCCCTCTTTCTAGAGGGGGTCAGGCTAGTTGTTGGATCTGCTGCTCCAGGAATCTTCAGAAAGCAAAGCTTTTTCCTATCTGTCCTCTGAGACGAGGCCTGGTCCTGCTGGACTCTGGAGAGGGGAGGATGAAATCTGATTAGATGCCTTCCTTATCAGCAGTGGGGGGGTTGGACAGCAGCACCCCCTGGTGGTTACAGCTTGGAATCCAGT
>NW_017731428.1:3192625-3193509 GCF_001890085.2 Hipposideros armiger | reverse complement strand
AGAAAAAAAATCTTTAGAAAAGCCATTGTCGGTGCCATGGGGAGATAATTAGAGTATGTAAAACAGCTGATACAGTAATTAATAAGAGCAGTGACTTGAGAGTCTAGAAAAGCTTTCCTCACAACTGAGGGGGAGATTAATTGACCTCACTGACATAAGAAAAAAGTCTCGAGCTCACACGCAGCAGGGAGAGGCTGTGTTTTTATCTCTGTGGATTTTGAACCAAATTAGGGAACCCTGGAGCTGTGCTTCTGAGCCACACCTGGGAAGGCTTACAAGTGGTGAGTGCCAAGAAGGCAGGCTCCCCCATGCCAGCTCTCATCCTTAACATGGCAATGATCGGCACATAGTAGATGCTCAATAAACACAAATGCCACAGCACAAGCAGAGCCTGGAAACCCAGGCCTCATTTTCCTCACGGTAATCCTCGATAGAATTGGAAATTCTGGGCTCTTGTCTCCCATTCCATGGTGTGGTTCTGGGCATGACCCTCCGTTTGCCTGGGTGTCACTTACCTTCTATGTGAAATGGGGAGGTGGGAGTAGATATTGTGACCCTATACGGAGTCTCTACATGGATGCATCTTCCAAGTTGGGAGGAAATGGGTGAGCATAGGCAGGAGCAGTAAAGTTCATGTTGTTTGGGGTGGAGAATCTGCCTAAGTTTCCTGGGCAGGAAGGAGTGCTACTCAGGGCTTAGAGGGGCTCCCCTGACTTATGGCTCAGCCTGGTCTTGCTGCATAGCCCTGAGTGAGTGGCTTCACCTTTCAGTTCCTCCTTTCTGATGGTGCAGCAGCGTCTTCATAATGAAAGTACAGGTAATGGAATGACACGGTCCCCGAGAGCTTTGTAGAAATATATTCTAGGTGCTGAGCTTATTGCATG
>NW_017731428.1:3145520-3191936 GCF_001890085.2 Hipposideros armiger | reverse complement strand
TGTTAATCCAAGAAGCCATGACTAGTAGCATGTGTAAACACAAGGGGCTTCAACACCTCTAACCAACAGGATACAGGTTAAGCAAGGCTGTCTGTTCATCACATCAGGGGTCTATATTAGTCAGTTTTTGCTTGGTTATGCTGCAGTGTCAAACCTCAAAACCTCAATGATTCACAAGCCCAACGGTGTAGTTGTCACTCACTTTACGTGTTGGCTGTGATCCCTGTATCCTGTTCATTCCAGGATCTAGGCAGAAGGAGCAGTCTCATTTGGGACACGCTGTTCTCCTAGAAGAAGAAAAAGAGCAAGAAAATGAGTAAAACCACAAGATAGCTTTCAGAGGGTCTCCTGGGATTGACGCCAATCACTGCTGCTTGCAATTCATTGGCCAAAGTAAGTCACGTGGCCAGGCCTAAGGATTACAGACAGGGGCATATGATCTCTCCCCACTAGGGAGGCACAGCAGGTCACATGACCAGGGGGTGGGGATGTATAAGCCTCTTACCATGAAGACAGTGAATAATCAGGGGCAATACTACAATGGACAGATTCCACATTGCAAATTCATCTGCTTGCTAAAATGTACGTGTGACCCCAAACCAATGCTCTTGGCATTTTTGCAGTCATTTGCGGACATGCTCAGAGCAACACAAAAATTGTAGTTGGCTGGACTGGGTTTGAATCCCAGCACTGGCTCCTCTGAGTGGGGTGGTCTCGGGCAAGTCACTTAACACTCCTGAGCCTCCTTTCCTATTTTGTCAAATAAAGAAAATGGAATCTACCGGGATGAGTTGTTTTTAGGATCTGAGGCTATGAGCTATGTGAGATGTGTGTGCGTTTTGTTTAGAAGCCATGGTTTAATATTCACAAATTCTGTGTTCCCAGCAACTTTAGAGATCATAACTATCACGAAAAACAAGAATCGACTGTATCTCCAGGTCATGGGGTGTGGGGGGGTACCCTAAATAGCAGCTCTCTCCATCACTCATGTTCTAAAGCAGTTGAGAAATCACACACCTGACTAAGATGTGAAGACTGAGGTGCCACCTTTATGATTGGTGAAGATTAGTAGAGGTTATAATAATGAGAACCCAAATGGGCTTACTTATTTCTATCCACAGGCTAGTCTCCCCCAGGTAAATTCTGAATTTCTCAGGCTCCTGCTACCCACAGGTCTGGGTGGAGAGGGCAGGAGAGAGACCAGTGACTCCCACTTAGATCTTTGATAGATTAGCTCCTCTGGAAGGAGAAATAAGGACCAATGTCTGTTGTACATGGACCAGGAAACTCATTCTACCTCTGTGGGGAGAAGTGAACAGCAAGGGGCTGGAAGCGTTTGGGGGAGAATTGCTCCTCACGTAAGGAAGGGGTATACCCATCTAACACATCAGAGGAAGATATGGACCAAGCTATAGGCTTAATGGATGAGCTGCAACTTCCCTGTGTCACTGCTGTGTGCTCACTGCTGTTCTAGTCTCTGCTCTCACATGCAACCAGGAAAGGGAAGTCACATTCTGGTGCCCTGCTGGGGAGGTGACATGGGGACACCCTGATCCAACACATGCTGGCCAGTTTCTCCTTATGGGTCACTTACATGAATTTTGCTTGCCTAGAGCTGCAAATAAAAATCATTTCTGCCCACTTATTTCCAATCGGCTTGACCCTGTAATGATGAAATTGTTCTTCCAATGGTTTGTAGTAAGGAGGAGGGAAAGCCAGAGGCTGGCTGGACCTCAGGCAACAGGGAAAGCTGGGGACGGCTGCTGGCAGCTGTAATCTTGGTCGCCATTCTGCAGAGAGGGAACTGGGGCATGAAGATTGACGACAATCATCAAAGGAGCAGGCGGTTCATGGGGAACAATTCATCTTTGTTCTTTATCTTTTGCTAAGAGATCTTCCTGGTAGCGCTTCAAGGCTAAGCGCTAGGGCTGTTTCCTTGGTTACAAAAGCTCACTTACTAGGGCGAAGAGGGGAGGGGTATATGTGCCACCCGTAGGTATTCAAACAGGCAAATTGCAAGTGTGTGTGGACGAGTGACAAAGTACCACAAACTGGGTGGCTTAAAACAGCAGAGAGTTAGTTATTCCCTCACTGTTTGGGAGGCTGGAAGTCCAAAACCAAGGTGTGGGCAGGGCCATGTCCTCTGTGAAGGCTCTAGGGGAGGCCCCTTTCGGGCCTCTCTCTAGCTGCTGGTCCTTGGCATTCTTGGCACTCCTTGGCCTGTAGATGCATCACTCCACTCTCTGCCTCCATCTTCACATGGTCTTCTCTGTGTCCTTGTGTCCAAGTTTCCCTCTTTTTATAAATCCACCAATCACTGGTTTAGGGCCCACCCTAATCCAGGATGACCTCATCTTAACTTGATGACATCTGCAAAGATCCTATTTCAGAATAAGATCCCATTCACAGGTTCCATCCAGGTGGATGTGAATTTCTGGGGAACACTCTTCAACACAGTACACTGCCTGTGTATGCACATGAGTGTGAAATGCATCTGGAACAGGCTTTGCACACTTCCATTACTCTCTGCCTCCCCTGTTGCTGCCTTAACTCAGACCTCATGAATTCTCCAGTGCTTTAAGAGTTTATAGGATACTTTCCTATTCCTTATTTCATCAGATCCTATCAATAACTGAAAAATGAATTAGTTTTTTTCTCATTATCAGAAAGAAACTGAAGCTCAGAGAGGTGAAGTCACTTTTCAAAGATCACATAGCATGTAGCGGGAACAGGTCTGTCTGGTTCTGTGTTCATTCCACATGGCTGCCCATAACTTTTAGTTACAAGAAGCAGCACGAGTCTTCCATTACTTCCCAAACCTCTTTCATGAATGAAGGAAAGAACCTTTGTTTTGGGCAACTTAAAAAAGATGTTCGGCAATGTTCACCTTCCAGAGAACCAATCAACCAATATTCCAATAATCAATCAAATAATACTGAGCACCTACTGTGTTTGAGGCAACGTGCTAGGTCCCCAGGATAGAGCAGTGAATGAGAGACACATTTTCTGACATCCTACAGTCTACAGAATAGCAGGGAAAGAAACAGAGATGCAACCAAGTTCACAGATCAATAGATAACCGCAAATTGTGATGGTTATTTGGGGAGAATATGATGATATAGGGATCTGGTTTGAGTTGCGATAGGGGTCAGTGAGAACTCTGTAAAGGGGACTCTGGCACGGAGTTCTGAAGCATGAGTAGGTTTTAACTAGGAGAAGAGGGGACGAGGAAGGTTCCAGGCAAGGCAACCTGCCAAGTTTCGAAGGGGCTTGTTGGGTTCAAGGCGATGAGGGGACGTTGGCGTAGCTGGTAGGGCATGAAAAGAATCAGGGGAATAGGTGAGGAGGTGATTTTAGAAGCGTGGTTGAGAGATGATGGGGGCTTGGGTTTTGGCAAAGGAGAGAGGAGGGAGGGGTGGGGTTTGAGAAAGGTCTGGAGACTGTGAAGGTGCCATCCTGGCTCGTTCCGTTCCATCGATGGCTCACTTGCTCACATTCGCATCTCCAGGTGAGGAATGACAGGTGGCCTCCTGAAGAAGTGCCCTGCGTCCTGACCCAGCTTCGGGGACCTGCGTGATCATGCAGTAACTCTGCTATCTGCTGACTGAAGTCACTGCCTGTTTGAGCTGTCGGACCTCACGGGGCTGCTGTCAGATGAAACGAGGCAGAACCACAGTGCCTACGAACCTGGCAACATCCATCCGCGTTCCCCTCTCATTTCTAAATGCGAGCACATTTCAGGTTGGAAAGCTCCTCAATCCTGGTGAAAGAAAGTGCCTGGAGAGGAAACCATTCATTTCCTAGCCAGGTACCTCAGGGTAGGGGCCTTTTACCTCCATGGGGTTTTTTTGGGGGCTCTTTGGGTTGCTGCTGGGCACTCGGGGGCCGAGGAAATGGATGTGCCCTCTCACTGGGAGTAGTTCAGGACTTCACAGGTGGGTGGTCATGGGACCCAGACATTTTCAGAAATGAGAAAAAATGACCAAGAACACCTTTGAAAGTTAATATATATATATTCTACTGCTATGTTAATCCAAGAAGCCATGACTAGTAGCATGTGTACGTCGTGTGTATATGTGTCTGAGTGCGTGTGCGTAAGCGTGAACATTCATAGAGGCAGAGAGTGAGAAGATACTGTCACGTGAGCTTTTCTAGAATATTCATGCTGAGAGCTGGATTCAGAGTCAAGTACCATGTGTTGACTGTGTACTATGCCCTCAGCACTCTGTGGGGCACAGGCATCTGGATTATTTTGGGGGTGATTATGGAACTCGGTGAAGTAGGAAATGTGGTCTCATTTTATAGATGAAGAAACTCAAAGAATTGAAGGGGTTGCTTCAGTTCTGTGCTTACCTTTGCCCCTGCCCCTCCCCCTGTTGTGATGTCTGTCAGGTTTACTCACCTGTCTTTTGTACTTGGCTCCCAGTCCTAGAGGGACCTGCCATCTCGTGTGTTCCCAATGCCTCTAACCCTGTGCCTGGCACATAGTAGGTGCTCATTGTATTCTTTTCAGTGGACTTTTTTTATCAAGTTCAACATAGACAGAAAAGCACACAGATCATAAGTGAATGCCTTGATGAATTTTCACAAAGGGAACACACCCTGTGACCAGGATGAAGAAGCAGAATGAATTTCTGTTATTCCAGAAGTTTCCAGGGTGTTCTGTTCCAGTCACCAAACGCCTCCCCTCAGCCCTACCAATGGTAACCACCATTCTGATTCTAATACTAGAGCTTAAGTTTTGCCTTTCTCTGCACTTTATATGGATGCAATCATACATACATCCTATATTATGCTGTTCATTTATTCTTGCAACTGTACAGCCTCCCATTATATGAATACAGCACAATTTCTTTGTCCTTTCTACTGTAGGAAGACATTAGGTTGTTTCTAGTTTCTGGCTGTTATAAATAGGGCTGGTATAAACATGATGATACCTCTAGGTGGAAATGCTCAGTAAATATTAGATGAAAGAATAATTACTTGCTCTATGAGAAATCACTCACATCATAAAGTACTTCATAAGTGAGACCCTTATATCTGTTTCATAAGAGGGAAGCTCATGGGAGTTTGGGGGTGAGGTTGGATATGTAAGAGGGTTCCTGGGAAGGGAGCCCTTAAGGAACAAAGGAGGGGACACGGCAATGAGTGGGTCCATAGAAAAGCCTGGAAGGGCAGGAGTGGTAGTGAGGCCGGAATGTGGGTGGGGCTAAAGCCTTGACTGGCCAATCCCAATGCGTGGTCTTCATCTGACAGGCAGGAAGGAGTCGTGGATGGCTTTGGAGTTTGAGAGCATGGTTAGTTTTTCTCTTCTTGAACTTTTTCTTTTTTTTTTTTTTAAGGGAAATTACATTGTCCACGGTTGCCATGGTGAGGAAAGAAGATAGGCATCAGGGAGCCAGGGTAAGGGGTTGTCTCACTAGTTCAGTGTGTGTTAATGGAATTGTTGGTGAAGTGGAAAAGACCTGCTGGGAGAAGCATTGAGAAGAAATAAAATACTAGGTTCCGAAGAAGGAGGCCAGGAAAAGGCGTACTTAACCATGGTTGACAGGGTTTGAGCTGAGAACAACATGGGCACAGGCCAGGTGGGTTAGTGAATTCGGGGAAGTGAGTGAGGGGGCTGCACCTAATGGTTTCTATTTCCTCAGTGACATTTAAAGTGAGGTTATCTATCCGCTGAGAGTGACAGGGGAGGCTCAGCGGAGTAGAAGAGCTGAAGAGAGGGGGCCAGGTATAAAAATAGCGGATTCCGAATAAAACACAGAGGATTATAAGTACCTAGGTGGAAGGTGGTGAACCTCCAGAATACACCCGAGGTGTTGGCCATTGTTAGTTAACAAAATATAACCTTCCTTTCTAATCTTTCTCATCTGCTGTTGCAGCCTTTTTAACTTGAAATATCTTGGCTCCTTTGAAGTGTGGGTGTTAACAGGGTTTCCTGCTGAGTCTGTTTTATTGTTCTGTTGAAATGATCAGCTTCTGGCTTCCCTTTTCTTCTGTTGTTTATTTTTGTTTCCAATTTTATTAACCTTCCTTCTTGTCTTTAGTATATCTTTTCTTTAGATTTATTCTGCTGTCCTTTCCTTAAATATTTGCAAGCTTAGTTTATTGAATTCCAATCTTTCTTCTTTTCTAATATTATATTGAAGGCTATGATGTCCCTCTAAGAGCCACATTAGGTAAATTCCACAGGTTTGATAGACCCTATTTTTATTGTCACTTAGATATAAATATTTTCTAATTTCCACTTTGTTTCCTGATTTGATCCTTGAGGCTTTTAGAAGTATATTTTATAATTTCTGACCATAATTTTCTTTTGCTATTCATTTGGTTTTTTTCAACGCACTGTGCTCCTTGCATTTTCAGGAGGTGTTTAGGGCTATAATTTAACTACAGGCTTATTTAGTTAACAGTTATGTTAAATGTAAGGGTAAGCAGTAAAAGGTTACATATATAAAATATAATTTCCAAATGGGAAGAGAGGGAAAGGGGAAACGAAAGAAAACTCGACTCAATTAAAACACAGGCAAAGGGATGGAGGGAAACCTCTGACACGGCTGACTCCTGGGTGGTGTCTGCTCCCTGGAGGACGGCACAAACAGTGGGCATTTCATGGCCACCAGCCAGTTTCGCCCTTTTCCTCTTCTTCCTTTCTCTGTTGAAAATCCTTTCCTTCCCCTTACAGATATATTTTTTATTCTCTGTCCTCCTTGTTCTTCTATCTCTGAATTACACAAAATGGGACACTTGATCTTGAGAGAAGAGAGAGGCATTTCAAGCCATGCTCAAAATGTCCTCTTGGAAGCTGTTATTAGTTATTGTTCTCTAGAGAAACAGAACCAATAGGGTGTGTGTCTGTCTATCTATATCTATCTATCTATCTATCATCTATCTATCTATCTATCTATCTATCTATATCTATCATCTATCATCTATCTATCATCTATATCTATCTATCTATCTATCTATCTATCTATCATCTATCATCTATCATCTATCTATCTACCATCTATAGAGAAGACGGCAAGTCCAAAACCTGTAGCATAGACTGGCTGGCTGAATACTCAGGGAGGAGTTGATGTTGCAGCTTGAGTCTGAAGGCCATTTGCAGGCAGAATTCCTTCTTCCTTTGAAGGACCTCCGTCTGTTTTCTCTGAAGGGACTTCAACTGATTGACTGAGGCCCACCCACATTACGGAGTGTGATATGCTTGACTCAATGTCTACTGATCTCAATGTGAATCTCATCTAAAACGATACCTCCACAGCGACATGTTAGACCGGTGTTTGGCCAAGTATCACACGCACTGGCTGGTCTGAGTCCTGCTTTCATATAACCTGGTAGTGAGCCTGTAGGGGACTAGCTTAATCCGCCTTGACCTTTAACCTTTGGTAGTTTCTGAGTGTACAGTCCCAAATTGTCAGATAATAAATGTTGTAGGCATTACAGTTCATATAGTCCCTGTTGTAACCATTCAGCTCTGCCTTTATATGAAAGGTGTAGGCCATACATAAACAAATGAGCATGCTCTGTTCCGATTAAACCTTACTGATGGAAATTTGAAATAGCATCCTTTTGATGCCTCCCTTTGCCTCCCCTTTCAACTGTCTAAAAATGTGAAAAGTGTTCTTAGCTCTCAGGCCATAAAAACACAGGTGGTGGGTAAACTGTAGCTCGTGACTCCTGTTCTGTATCATGAAAATTCACCCAGGTCTCTCATTCTCTCATCATCCTACTTATGTCTAGGTCTCAATTAATGTGTTTAATAAAGCAATCTGTTCTGGTAGCTCAAGACATTGGCTACCTCTGATAATGTGCATTTTGACTGAGGCTTCTGGGGAGAATTCCTTCCTCCAAGGTTATAAAGGTAAAATTTCCCATTGGGGTGTTGGGAAAATTTTTTTTTCTGGAAGGGGGTTAGTAACATTCCATAGACCATGGACATATAGCGTAATAGGAATAGAAGATACCTTAGAATGTCCCTTTTTGTTTAAATTATTTATTTATAGATCCATTCAACATATACTTATTAAGCAAGACAGAAGATATGTCTCTGCTCATAATAGAAAATTCCTAGTCAATGGCAGAATCTTGCCTTTGGTTTTTTCTGAAACAAACTTTCTGCCTTGGACCAGCCGTACCAGCTGCTCCAGCCCTAGGAGATGCTAAATGCAATTTAATCTTCCATGAGAACGAGCTAGGTTTTCCTCTGCGATGCTCCTGAACCCATTGTCCTACCATTTCTGCCCATTTTCTCTCTTATTTGTCTCTCCTGCTAGACACTTAGCATCTTGAGAGGCTGTCATTCATTTCTATATTTCAGACCCTGATATATATAGTAGATGCTCAATAAACATGTGTTGAAACCATTTATTCATTCAACAGACATTTTTGAGTCCCTACTACCAGGAATTGTTCTGAACAGTGAGGAGAACATAAAAATCCATGCCATCTAGAGCTTCCACTGTGGTGGGGTACAAGTGGTGTGGGGGGGGTTGGCGACAGAAAAACTAAAGATGTGAGCATATTACATAGTATGTTGAAAGGTGGTAAGTACTATGGAGAAAAATAAAACAGGAAAAAGGAGGCAGGGAATGGCAGGGAGTGGGCGTGGGATTGTGGCTGTAAATAAGATGATTTTGTTATCTGGGGGAAGCACTTCCTGGGAGAAGGAAAACTAGTGTAACAGTCCTGCGGTGGGTGTGTGCCTAGAATGTCCTAGAAACAGCACAAAGGGGAGCATGGCCAGAGTTGAGTGAGCAAGGGAAAGAAATGAATTTTATTGCATCGATTTGAAGGACAGAAGAGAACATAGAGACTTGGAGATGAAAAGGGAAACTGAGGCTCAGAGAGGTGAATGACCTTTTCAGGATCAGACAATACAGCTGGTGAATGTTAGATCTGGGGCCCTGGTGAGAGGGGACCCTGATCCCTGCTACAGAGGATGTTACAGAGCCCCCTTCTTGTGGGTGCAGGCTCCCAGGAAGACCAGCACCCCATCACAGAGACAAAAGGTTACTTAGTCTTGCAGGAACCATGTTATTATGTCCTGTCATAAACAAAAGAGGGGGGTAAGATTCAACTGGACTCTGTGTCCAGGGAGGCAGTGTCAGTCAGAGCATCACCACTGCCAGCAATTTTGAAGTTGCCCATGTTTCTCTTGGCTGGAACATTTTCTTGCTCTGAAACCTTTTAGCAGATGACAAGGTCTTGCCCTGGGTGTATTCCAGAACATAGGTCTCCTCTAAAATGGTTAGACAGCCACTTTCCTTCAAGTCAGGGATCGCTCCGGGGGATGAAACCATTTGGAGAGCGTTTTATGTTTGCAAAATGTTGCTCTGACATGTTATCATTCATTTCTCTCAAGAGATCAGTGAGATTAGACTGCTTTCTCAGGCGTACTATACACCTGGGAGGAAGATGAGGGCCAAGGGGCCTGCTGATTCAGTGTTGGTCATTCTCATGGTCTCTGGGTATCATCTTCATCATCATCATCATTTTTGTTTGTGGCGGGTTACAGAAAAGCAGAAAGCATGGCTTCTGCCTATAAGAAATTTAATATCCAGACATTTGCATTTATTCACTCAGTCACATATTCATTCAATAATGCCTGTCTTCTGCAAGCTTTTATTGAGCACCTACTGTATTCCAGATAACTATTGGAGATCTAAATATATACTCCCTGCCCTGGGACAGGTGTTAGAAGAAGGCTTCCCAGAAGAGAGACACTTTGCTTAGTTTTAAGGGTGGACAGGAATGTATATGGAAAGCAAAAAAAGGGGATGTTTAGTTCCAGCTGAGGGTGAGCTCTGCCACAGGTGCAAAGGGAAAGAGGCAAGAGAGGGCAGGCATATCCCGGGCAGGCTGGGGAGCCTGGCGAGGCTAGAACCTAGGAGGCGAGGGCTGGGTGGACGGAGGTGAGGTGCCCTAGGTCAGGCAGGGGTCAGCTCTGCATGCAATGCTAAGCTGAAAGACACTTTTCCCTCTAGGTAACTAGGAGCAGGGGAATGACACGATTAGATGCAGTTTTTAGGAAGACCACTCTGATTGTAGTGCAGAGGACAAGTCGGGGCAGAGCGTCAAGTCAGAGTGGTCCCTCAGGAGCCAACATAGAGCAAGATGCATGAAATGTGCGTTGTAAAGGGGACCGGACACACAGCTCCGGGACAGCGTAGTGGGAGGTAAATTGATGTGTGGGGTGCAGAGGCAAGTGCTTCTTTCCACTCTTGGAATTCCCACCTGGAGGAGGCTGCCTTCCTGAAACAAGACGGCATGTGCCCAGCTCTGCCCGTGCAGCGAGGGTGTGGGCCTGGGCCTGCCCCAGGCCTGGGGAGCAGGGTGGATAAGTCCGTCTCATTCTGGGCTTCAGAAGTAGGAATCCAGTCGCTCACATTTGTAATATGCATTCTCCAGTGTCTTTTTTTATCATTAAAAAGAGTATGTGCTGATTCTCTACAACGTATTTCTCACTGAATTCAGAACTGGACAGGGAGGAGAGTAGTATTATTGGACCTTCTCAAAGAGTCAAGAGAACAGACTTGGTGCTGTGGCCTTGACATTACTGAGCCATGGAGTGGATGCCAGCAACCACTCACCCCCGGGTTGCTTGATCTATGAGCAAGATTAAGCCCTGCGTATTTAACTCAGGGGCTGCACATCAGGCTGTCTGATGCAATTGAGTGAATGTATTCCCGATTGACACAGAAAGGTCGTGACACCATTAGATCTGGACTTACAGAGAGGATGGGGCTGAAGATTGGGGTTTGGGAGCCATCAGTGTTTAGATAGAAGTGGGCGTCATGGTACTAGGTATAGGAGCACAGAGGAGGGTCATGTAACAAACATGGGAGTCAAAGAAGGCTTCCTGGAGGAATGGTCATCTGCGCCATCCAGAAGGATGGAGAGACAGAACAGATATGTTAGAGCAAGAGCGGGGATTTGGTGGGGGCAGGAAGAGGTTGGGTAGGGCTATGGTCAAGGTGGGCAGAGGGGCGATGCGTGTAAAGGAATGAAGCCACTTACGACATATACGCACGCTGGTGTGTTTGCTTGCGTGCTTGTAAGCGGCGAAGGGCAAATGAGGACAGAGAGGGAGGTGGGGGCCAGATCATGAAGGGACTTTCCAGTACTATTAAAGGAACCAGATGAGAATTGATAAAAACTTGAATCAAGACCCTGACAGAGGAGGTAGAAAGAAGGGACTTGAACTGAGAGGGACTTCTGAACAGGAAATGCAGACCCTGGTAGCCGTTCGGATGATGGGGTTGAGAGTGGGGTGTTGTCTGAGATGATTTATAGATTTCAGGGTACTGCAGACAGCGTCACCTCTGTGACAATGTCAGGCTCCCATGCCTTCCTTGCTCACAGCACCTCCACAGTGTGTGGCACGGCTTGCAGTAAGGGGCAGCGCTATCAGGGAACATGCCAGGTGCTCGGCGAAACTTCATGCTTTTCCTGATAAAACGGAAATGCACAGCAGGCACTGCCTCTCTCCTTTCTCCCGGCTTCATATTCAGTAGCTTCATGAAACCTTGAAGTGATAAGCAGGAGAAAAAGTCAAGAGAGCAGCCGCGGTGCTGGCCTGGATGTTATCGAGTTATTGAATGGATGCCAGCAACCATTTACCTCCGGAGTACTTGACATGTGAGCAAGATAAAGCCCTGTTTGTTGCATTCGGGGGGGGGGGCACACAGGCTTTCTGATAAATTGAAAAGGATTCACTTTATAGGAGGTATTCCTAACTGATACAGGAAGGCCATGGCACCATTAAATCAGGACCTAAGAGAGGACAGGGCTGAAGATTGGGGATTCGGAGCCATCAGTGTTTAGGTGGAAGCGGACATCCTGGGTGGGGATGAATATAGTGACAAGTGAGGAGAACCCAGGGATGGCTGACCTTTCAGGAGTCAGAAGACTGGGACAAATAAGCAAAGGAGATTGGTGTACAGCCTGTCCATCTCAGGAAGCATAATAGATGCCATGATGCTTGACGCTGGGCATTCAACCCACTCATTCATTCAACACCTGTTTACTGAGTGGCAACTCTTTGCTAAACACAGGTCTTACTTAAGGTCACATGCTACTGGCAATTTAGAAAGCAGACATCTTGGGAATGGGGTTCTCTGATTTCTGGAAATCCCCGTCTAGCATTTCCATGTGTAGGGGACAAGAACTGTCCCATTTGTAAATGAACCACGGGCAGGGGTCTATGCAGAGGGGCCCTGGTGGAATCCTGCACGAGGCATACTGTGGGAAAAATCAGACAGAGCTTGGCTTTAAACAGTCCAAAAGTTCAACTGTAGGATCTCTAGGCATCCTGGAGAAGCCAGGAAACATAAACAAGTTCTATATTTGCCTTTGGAAATGCCATGAGAGTTTTCTCTGTAACTGAGCCGATTATGGTAGGGGTCGTGCTCTTTCTCTACGGCCCATTCCCAGACATAGAACTTTCTCTTCTCGATGTAGAACAGGAGTTTGATGGCGTGAATGGAAGGGAGGCGGTTGCAACAAAAAGCTCTCAGGCTTTAGTTTTTCCTCTGAGAGGCATCACAAGTTTGCAACCAGAGAACCCACTGGGGCACCGACACACCTGAACATGAGTTCTGAGACCTGATCCCGTGAACAGCCTCCCTTGTAAAGTTGAGACAACAGTAATCTGTGTTAGCGTGCTACTTAGCCCAGTGACCGCGGGGGCATTAACCCCGTCTCCTGTTTATAACAAAATAAACAAGTTTGCTTCTATGGAACTCCTTCGATGACAAGCTTGGCGCCTCACACTCACGCTTCGACCCTGCCACCGGAAATCTGTGTGATCTTGTGTAATTCTCCTCTCCACTCAGGGCCTCAGTTTCCCCCTCTGTAGCATGAGGGACTTGACCTAGAATATAACTTCTGAAGGTCCTTCTGTTTTGAACCTTTTGGTTGCTTCTGTTAATGTTGGTTTCCAATTCTTGTAGTTTTCTTCTTTTTGCCAGAAGGTGGTGCTATTGAGTTCTTTATGTTATTAATACAAGGAGCTCTCCATTTGCTTCAAGTTCTGGGACATTCAAGTTGGTCTCCCTTAGGTGCCGAGTGTGAACTTTTGGTTGAAGGGGTGTCTTTGTAGGTCCTGGCTCTTCGTTGCCCTCTTGCCAGCCCTGCTGACCCAGGATGCAATCTGGTTCCGCTCTTTTCAAGTTTCAACGCGTCCATCAATACTGTCCCAGTTCCACTGGCCTCAGATCAGGGCCACAGAAGGGAGGCTAGGGGACCCCTGAGTGTGAGAATGACAGAGTTCTGAGAGCTGGCCCCCAAGAATGTGGCTAGTGCAGGTTACACCTGACATTGGACTGGTTGCGGGCCTTGGCAGAAACAGTGGCTTGACCAGAATTCACAAGACCACTCCTTACCCTTTTTTACCTCAGACCCCCATTCCATGTCCCCAAGTTCTGTCCACTCCCGTCCTTTTGAAGGTAGTCTTCATTATTAAGCCCTCATGTCTGGCTCTCCAGATCCATTGGAAACATCAGTCTTTAAGCTGTGGCCAAAAGTTCTCACATCACCCTGGTTTTTGGTGGGATTGCTGGTTTGGGTGTCACTGAGGAAACCACTGGCCACTCTTCACTGTATCTACCCAAGATCAAGACCCAAGGGGCAGTCTGGGGGTCTTCACACAACAACAAGAGGAATGGGCCCTTGATGGTGAAGGCTACCTCCTCCCAGCAACAGCAATCCACTGCACTTTCTCTCAGACACATCATATTGATAAGGATGGACCTTCCCAGTGAACAACAGTGATCAGGAAGTGCTCCTCGCTCAGGGGCCAGCACTCAGGGTCTGTCTTTCTTGTCACAGGCCACAGGGACTCATCAGCCTTCTTCTCCTTCAGGAGCTGTCACCACCCACCAGGTCCCCTGCTCTGTGGGAACTTTCTCCCCTCGATCTCACCTAAGGAAGCTGCCATGGCCAAACCAACCTGTGTTTCCTTGCTCCGTACAAGGACAAATCAGGGATTGTGGATTTCAGGGTTTTGCTGTGAGTCACTAGCAAGGACCAGATAACACACACACATGTGTGCGCGCACACACATACACACACACCATACATGGCTTCAGGCCATGGTGGTTTGCTGTATGTATATCTCTTCATGTCCTGCCATTGGTATATTTATTACACTTTAGGAAATACAGGATAATTATTAACTTTTCCCTTGAAAGCACCCTTTTGTGGTCAGTGATTTCCTGGGTTCTGGCAATATTTTCCTTGGGTGTAGTTTCCACGGCCTTAGTTTGATAAGTCTGCTTAGAAGCCACCCAATATTTCCCCAATTTTGAGGCAATGATTTCTTTTTTATTCTGGAATACCTAAGTCTACAACTCAAGAGCATATTTGGGTGCCACCATACTGGTCATGGTGAAGCAATAGTGAGAAAATATTCTCAGGTCTTAGGACCTCAGGTAATTCTACAAATCTTTCATTTATTTATGTATTTATTTATTTCACTCCATGGAAATGCAAAGAGATTCTATAGCTTGTTGTTGCGAGAAAGACCAGGAAAAATGGTGGCCAACAGGATGAGAGTTGGGGCATCAAAGATGTCTGACACAATTGTCTTGCAGCTACCCAGCCAAAAGGGCTGTGGGGTGGGTTGCAGGGTAAGATCTGAGTGTGGGCATGGAGGGAGTGGAAGAGATTATCCAGAGTGCATCTCCTGTGTTAGAGACTGTGCAATGGAGAGACCCTATAGGGTGTCCTGAATGGGGCCATGAGACAGCCATCACTTGGATGCCAACCACTCAGAGCTCATAGGTGGCACCTGTCATGTAAAATGACTTGCTCCCTCTTCTCCTTAATTCCCTCCTGTCCCCTAGAGGAGCTAGGAGTGGGGAGCTACGAGTTAGGGGAAGAAAAGACTGAACATACCACCTCAAATCCTTCAGGCCAAGACAGGTTGAGCACTGACGGGGGATGTGAATGCAAATCAGACATGACACTATGTGTTCAACTGGACTGGACTGAGATTTTAATATCTAAGAGTGACTGAAAAGTTATGGGATGTCCCTAAGGGATAAAAAAGGAGATGAAGGCAGTGATGAGATGGAATAAAGGGTTCATGTCTGTAGTTCACCAGGTTTACATTGTTCAAACTGGCCACAACTATGATTTAGCTGTTTGTGACATAGAACACCTGGATATTTCTCTACTCAGCAGCAGACCCCTCAGTCGAGGTAGTGCTAGGTTTGTATCTCACATGTAATGTTAAGAATAAAATGCATTTTTAGGAGGGTGGCTTCAACCTCCAATGTCTTCGGGAGCAGGAAAGGTAGCAGAAATGAGGGAAGTAGGCCTGGGTGGCGCTGATGAACCCCAGAGCTCAGGCCCTCCTGAAGGGGGCGCTTTCTGCTCTAACCTGCTGCCTTGCACAGACTGCAGGTAAGGAGCTCGGATCTTTGGTCATGGGTCTCAAATGCCTGGATTGACTGTCACCACCTCTCTGTCTCCACGGTGGACTATGCTAATGGCCCCAATCTTTTATCCCCTCTCTGTAAACAGCCTTTTTCTGTCCAGTGTTGGGGACACTTTCTTATCTCTGGGCTTATTTCATTCTTATGACTTGTTTTGGCCAATGGTGAATTGCAGATGAGACACAAATGGAGCCTTGCAATGCCCTTGTGAGTGGGCGTGCCCTCTTGCATCTCTGCCGTCACCACGACAGAACATGCCTGAGCTAGCTGCTGATCCCAAGAGGGAAGTGATCCCAGGAGAGAATACAGAGCAGAGCTGAACCGCACCAGCCTAACCCATCATTAATCAGCTGACCCTCAGCTGACCTTCAAATTATAAAAAGAAATGATTGTTGTAAGTTTCTGGGTTTTGGAATAGTTGCCTAGGCAGCAATTTGATAGCTGTAGTTAAACCACTCCATCACCCAAGACACTGACTGGTAACATGGCACTATTTCCTGCTGGGCCTCTAGGTGGCCTCAGACTCTCCTACACAGCAGTCCAGACTATTAATCCATGGGACAGCAGGCCAGATGCCACGAGGTGACCAGGCGCCTGGGAAGGCTGCCCTGGGCGTTTAGGTGTGTTCCTGGTGCCACTGTGTATCCCTTCTTCCTTTCCTTTGCTCTGTCTGCACTTGTCCTCAGAGAGCTGGCAGCCCAGTTCTTCCACCCTCACAGGGTATCTGAGTCCTACTTGGTCCCTTTTCTTAGCATTTGTACTCTGGGCTCTTTACAACTTCAAAGAGCTTCTCACTCATATTCACTAATTAATTCATTACTCCTGTGAGTGAAACCTGGAGCAGTAGGAGGAGAAAGTCATTAGCAAGAATACCAGGGACTCATTATTTAAAACAGGTTGCCCAGAGCCAGGCTCCTTCTATCAGGGCTGTTAACCCCTTTTCCTGCTGACAGGGTAGGAATTCAATAGACACTTAGCAGCTGCGAAACACCTACTGTGTGCTCAGCTACGCTAGGCACCATGGGGATATACAAAGTTACAAAACATGATTTCTGACCTCAAGGACTTTCAGTCCAGGAAGGGCAAAGGCTCTGGAGTCATATAGACCTCAGTTAGAACGCTGGCAATTTATAAGCTATGAGATCTTGGGCTAAGTAGCCTCCCTGAGCCTCAGTTTCCTCAACTTTAAAATGGGATGGTAGTACTTTTTGGGGACAAAGTGAGGATAAGCAGCATTATGCAAACAGAAGGTGTAGGGGAAGGTGTGGCGCACAGGGTGCTTCATGAACTATGGCTATTACTGATGTCAGCCAGGTCAACGCCTTCGTGTGCATCTCTCATCCGAAGGCTGGCATTGGCACAGGGCAGGGTGACAGAGGAAAGGGGCCTAGCAGAGAGCAGAAGTTTGGAGATACCATTATTTTAGGAGTGGGATGTGTAAGACGGAGTAGAGAGGGAAATCGAAGGGCTTCAGGGGTAGGAGGAAAACCAGGGGAATCTAAGCACATGGGGGCTGAGGGGAAGTTGCAAGAATGGTGAGGGAGGAAGGTGGCAGTCGGCAGCGTCCTGTGCTGAGGACACATGGAGCAGGATGTGGACAGAGGACATTCACTCACTCAACCACCCACTAGTTCCTAAGAGCCTGGGATGGCCCTAAAACTACTCCACTCGGATCTCTTCCTGGGGGAGCATGACTGGCAGCCCAGCCTCTGCGCCTTTGGATTCCCCACACAAGGGCACCCAGGGTACGTTTCTCCTGGGCTGGTCCCAGCCAACGATTGCAGATGGCGGCCTATTCCTGTGGGGTGTGGGACTCGACTGGACTGCCCACTGGCCTGGCTGAAACTTTCTTAGAACTGCACTGCCGCCTAAGACACTTCCTACCCAGTCCTTCTTCCTTCTGTTAGGTCCTTACTGGAGGATCCAAAGTAACATAACAACACAGCACCTGATAGGCGGCATGTACTGCTTTCTGCACTGGAGATATAGGGGTGGCCAAGACAACATCCTTAACACAGGCAGCTGCTGGCGAGGGTGATGGAGAAAACAGAGGATACATAGGCAAACAAAGAATGACGTATACTGATTTTTGACAGTGAAACTTGTGAGACTGAAAAGAAAATGGAGGATGAATTTAGATCGGCGGGTAAGGGGAGGCCTTTGAAATGGTAACATTTGAACTCAGTCCACAAAGTTGAAGAATCTGCTCTGCAAGTGACTGAGTTTGGATATGTGAGGATTAATTTTATCTACCAGCTTGGCTGGGTCACAGTGCTCAGACATGTGGTCAAGCATTATTCTGGATGTTTCTGTGAGGATGGTTTTGGAAGAGTTTAACATTTAAGTTGGTGGACTTTTGAGTAAAGCAGATTGTCCTCCTTAATCTGGGTGGGCCTCATCCAATTAGCTGAAGGCCTGGATAGAGCAAAACATTGACTACTCATGATCAAGAAGAAAGCTTTTGGCCTTGAACTACTTGGTTTTCCATCCTGCCAACCACCCCTGCAGATTTTAGACTTGGCAACCTCCATAATAGTATGAGCCAATTCTTTACAATAAATCTTCACACACACACACACACACACACACACACACACACACACACACACACACACACTATTGGTTCTAGTTCTCTGGAGAGACCTGGCTAATACAGTGTAGAGAGTGTCCTGGGTAGAAAGAACAACAATATGAGATAAAAAGTGGGGCGTCAAGTCATCAAGAAGGCCGTGTGGCTGGCGCGGAGTGAGGGAGAGGGGTGTGGGCATGTGCAAGGCCTCGTAGAAACAAGCTGTGGACAAAGGTAACTGGAGCGTTTTTGGGGACCTTTGAGAGGACTTGCAGTGCAGTAGTTACAGCAGGAGCCAGGTTCCAAGGGGTTGAGACACAGGTGGGTGATAAAAAAGCTGCAGCTGCAGCTGCAGCTGTAGACAATGCTTTCAAGAGGTTTTGTGTTTGCAGAAAAAAGAAAAGCAGAGGTGGGGTGGGGGTTTAAGAAAGAGAATCTTGCTCGTGGGTGCAGGCAGGCTACTGAGGGAAAGACTGACATGGCGAGAGGGATAGAGGGCGTGGTTGGTGAAAGGCAGTCCCAGACACAGTGGAAGATGGGGCATTGTTGCAGGTGGAATGGTGGCCCCCAAAAGGTACGTCTCTGTACTAATACCCAGATCCTGTGAATATGGCCTGATGAGGACAAAGGGTCTGTGCAGATGTAATGAAATTAAAGATTCTGAGATGAGGTCATCCTGGATTCCCCTGGAGGGGGGGCGGGCGGGGTGCTAAATTTAATAACTGTTTTAGAAGAGTCAAAGAGGACACACATAGACACTGAAAGAGAAGGAGGCAATTTGACTACGGAGGAGGCAGAGATTGGGCAGAGGCTGCCAAAGAAGCCAGCTGACACCTTGATTTAGGACTTCCGGCCTCCAGAACTGTGAGGGAATAAAATGTTCTTGTTTTAGGCCACTGAGTTTGTGGGAATTTGCTAATGTAACTCTAGGAAAAGAATATAGGTGTGATCAACCCAAAGTGACATCCCTACGTCCTAAAAGCCTGGGGAGCATGTGCTGCCTTGGAATATCTGATTTACCGTGGGCTCTGTTCTCCCTCCCATTGCTCTGGAACTTTCTACGTGCTTCCATCTTAGGGGGCCAAGTGGTGTAGGGACATGACATGGCCTTGGGAGGCGGACATAGCAGGCTTTGAAACACAGCTTCTTGGTTTCTTTGCTGTGTGACGTCTGAGTCTGATTATTTCAGGCTTCCCTGAGGACTGAAGGTTCTAATTTACATAGAATACATGGTACAGGTGTTGGGACCTGGTACGTGCTCAACAAATGCCCCTTCACTTACCTCAACTGGGAAGTCTTAAGGTCAGAAAGTGGGCTGCTTTTGTCTTTGCACTCCTTTAAGAGCTCCTGGATATAATAAATTATCAATAAAGATTTGCTGTGGGTTGATCCATGGTAGAAATATCTATTTATTGAATAACTTCTGTATGCCAGGCATTCACCTCAGCATTTACACTACTTATTTATTGAATCCCCATGGCAATTCCAAGATATTGTTTTTGCTTTACAGGTGAGAAATAAGAGGTGAAGCTCTGATTGGCACCAGACCTGATCTCTGGCTCCGATAGACTCTGACCAAGAGACCCATTAGTAAGGAAAGTTGAATCCATCTATGTTCTTGCTATCAGCTTCCTGGCAGCTAGCCTACATCTTTCCTGCTGCAGCATGTCTGTGTTCCCCGGCCGAGCCCCCAAGCCAAACTCTGTCCTGGTTTTACTCCAGCGTTCTCGTCCGGTGTGTGCCTTTTGTTTTCTGTTCTCACAGTGGGTGTAGGGTTAAAGCACATTGCTAAACCTGTGACTCTTCATGGATCTTTTCACATAACATTTAATCGCTGGTAATGACTGTGACCCTAACGGCACTCATCTAGTGCACTTCAATTAGCTGTACTGGTTGCTAGGTTTGGGCATTTCATATATTTGTGAGAAAACTTAGCCTAAGAGCAGTCAGCTAAGGGACTTATTACCACAGTGCTTCTTGGAGGGAATAAATAACCTCATTACAGCTTCTTTTGCTCTGGTTGAGAGACAGCAAGAAAAGTTGAATCACTCAGGCTGTTACTTGTGCAGGGAGGGGCTCGTGCCCACATGTATCAAGCAGGAGGGCTTTTCTCCCCTCCCATCTCGGGTCCCTTCCCTCTCCTCCTCTTTCTCTTATCCTCCCCTTCTTCCTTTGTTTCCTCCCCTCCTCTCCATTTTCATTTCCTCTCTTCTTCCCTCCTACCCCCTCTTGCCCTCCTTGCCTTGCCTCTTTTTTTTTTCTTCTTCCATTTTTCATTTTTTTCTTTCCATAACTAAAGCGTTTGGTAGAAATAATGGTAACTTAGGGTCCCCAGGCCTCATGGACTCAGGGATATAGATAGGGTTTCATTAACAGTTGAAACTGGAGTTTACACACACACACACACACACACACATGCACACATGTGCCCCTGCAAAGTCCTCTCTTTCTCCGAGTATCCTGTGTTTTTGGAATACCGACTTTCCAAATACACCTTAGCCAATAAACATCAGATAGGAGAGAGAGAAGAGTATGGGCTTTATAACTAAATACACCTAGGTTCAAATCCCCATTCCAGAAATTATTAGCTCTGTGACCTCGAGCAAGAACCTAAACCTCTCTGGTTTGCAGTTTTCTCATCTCTAAAATGAATAATAAATCCTATCTCATAGAGTTGTCAGAGGACAAGGGAGTAAATGTGTAAAGAGCTTAGCACAGCGTAAGAGCCAAATCATTGGTAGGCATTGTTTTTATTCTTACTTTACATACCATGGGGTGATTTATCTTCGGCACTGTCCAGCAGTCTACCTTTCCTCTTTCTTCTCCTCTTTTTTCATTTATTTCTTTTAGAAATCTTTACTGAAAACTTACATTAAGTTAGTACTTCCAAGCACAAACACCTATTTTCTACACTTAGCCTTGAGATGCTGGGTCTGGGACTCTGCAAGGATGAACGGGGGAGAGGGAACTTGCTTCTTCCTGTGAGCTCCCGGGGGCTGCCGGTCAGCTTCTGGGTCCTGAGAGCATCACCCTGGCAGCTGCAGCTGAATCCAGGTTGCAGCTGGATTCGGCCTCATCACCTTGAAGACGTCAGCTGCGCAGTGCCCCTCCTCAGATCAAAGCCTTGCGCCTATGGAGCCTTCTAAGCTTGGAAACACAAGCCTCAGCCCACGAGTGAACCCTTCTCAGAGGTCTGAGTTTCAGCTCCATGGGGCCCCTTGTCCAAGTTTCCAAGTTTTAATAATTATTTATATCACTGATAAACTTTTAGCCAGGGTCATTAAGAAAAAAAGAGAGAAGGCCTAAGTAAATAAAGTCTGAAATGAAAGAGAAGCTACAAGTGAAAAGAGAAGAAGAAATGCAAAGGATCATAAGAGAATACTTGAGCAGTTATACACGGACAGATTGGACAACCTAGATGAAAGGGAGAAGTTCTTAGAAACATACTATCTTCTAAGGCTGAATCAGAAAGAAACAGAAAATCCGAGCAGGCCGATTGCCAGTAGCATAATTGAATCAATATTCAAAAACCTGCCAACAAACAACAGTCCAGGATCAGATGGCTTCACAGGTGAATTGTACAAAACATTTAAAGAATCCTTGTGAAACTATTCCAAAAATTCAAGTGGAAAGAATGCTTTCAAATACGTTCTATGAAGTCAGCATTACCCTAATACCAAAACCAATAAACACACTACAATAAGAGAAAATTAGAGGCCAATGTCCCTGATGAACATGGATACAAAACTTTTTAACAAAATGTTAGCAAACCAAATTCAACAATACATTAAAAGGATTAGACACCATGATCAGTGGCATTTATTTTAAGGATGCAAGGATAGTTCCATATCAGCTAGTCAATCAATGTGATACATCACACTAACAAAACAAAGATAAAAATTATATGATCATCTCAATAGATACAGAAAAAGCATTTAACAAAATTCAACATCCACTTATGATAGAAACTCTCAATAAAGTGGGTATAGAGGGAACATATCTCAATACATAATGGCGATGCATGACAAACCCACAGCTAACATCATACTAAACAGTGAAAACCTGAAAGCTTTCACTCTACCATCAGGACAAGACAAAGATACTCACTCCCTCACTTTTATTTAGCATAATATTAGAAGTTCTAGCCGCAGCAATGAGACAAGAAAGAGATAAAAGGCATCCAGATGAGAAAGGAAGAAGGAAAACTCACTGTTTGCAGATGACATGATAGTATATGTAGCAAACCCCAAAGGCTCCACCAAAAACCAGACAAACAAAAAAACATTAGAAATAATAAATGAATTCAGTAAAGTTGAATTAATGTAGAGAAATCTGTTGACTTTTTATACCCTAATAACAAACTATCAGATGGACAAATTAAGAAAATAACCCACTTACAACTGCATCAAAAAGAATAAAATACCTACATTTTATTTAGGTATAATTTTGTACTTACAAATTTAGCCAAGGAGGTGAAAGACTTATATTCTGAAAATGGCAAGACATTGATGAAAAAAATTGAAAAGGACACAAATAAATGGAAAGATATACCATGCTCATGGGTAGAAAAAAATTAATATAATTAAAATGTCTATACTACCAAAAGCAATTTACAGATTTAATGCAACCCCTATTAAAAATACTGATGGCATCTTTCACATAAATAGAACGAGTAATTCTAAAATTTGTATGGAAGCACAAAACACCCTGAATAGCCAAAGCAATCTTGAGGAAAAAGGACAAACATGGGGGTGTCATATCACAGCCCCTGATTTTAGTATGTACTACAAAGCTGTAGTAATCAACAACACAGTACTGGAACAAAAACAGACACATAGAGATCCTATGTGAAACAGAATAGAAATCCTAGAAATAAAACCAAACTTGCATGGTCAATTAATTTCTGACAAAGGAGGCAAGAATATACAATAGGAAAAAAACAGTCTCTTCAATAAATGTTGGGAAAACTGAACAGGTATATGCAAAAATGAAGCCAGGCTAGTTTCTTGCATCATATACAAAAATAAATTCAAAATGGATGTAAGACTTAAATATAAGACCTAAAGCCATAAACCTTTTAGAAGAAAACATGGGCAGTAAACTCTTTGATATTGGCCTGAGCAATATTTTTTTGGATATGTCTCCTTGGGCAAGGGCAACAAAGCAAAAATAAACAAATGGGACTTAATCAGAAGCTCTCCTACAGTGAAGGAAACCATCAAAAACCAATAAGGCAACCTACTGGATGGGAGGAGATATTTGCAGACAATAAACCCTATAAGGGGTTAATATTCAAAATATACAAAGAACTCATACAACTTAACATCAAGAAAACAAACAATTCAATTGAAAAATGGACAGAGAGCCTGAATAGACATTTCTCCAAAGAAGACATACAGAAGGCCAGCAGACATTTGAAAAGATGCTCAACATCACTAACCATCAGAGAAATGTAAATTAAAACCACAATATGTCACCTCACACCTGTCAGAATGGCTATTAATGACTACAGTCATAAATTGGTGCAGCCACTATGGAAAACTGTATGGAGGTTCCTTAAAAACTTAAAAATAGAACTACCTTATGACCCAGCAATTCCATTTCTGGGCACGTATCCAAAGAAATAAAAAAACACTAAATCAAAAAGATATATGCACCCCTATGTTTATTGCAGCATTATTTACAATAGCCAGGATATGGAAGCAACCTAGGTGCCCATAGGTAGATGAACGGATAAGAAAGTTGTGATATATATATATATATATATATATATATATATATATATATATATAGTGGAATACTATCATTCAGCCATAAAAAAGAATGAAATCTTGCCATTTGTGACAACATAGATGGCTTGAGCAATGTTGACCAAAGTGTCCACTTGTATACACTTTTTTGGCTCCCCAAGTGTATCTATGTGTGTGTGTGTGTGTGTGTGTGTGTGTGTATACATATATATGATATTTATATACACATATACATATAAATAATTTTAAAATGTTTTCTAAATAGTACTGTTAAGGTAATAATACCCTCATTTCATAGTTAACAACATTGAAACTCATATTGGTCAAACGACTTACTCATCTTGGATAAAGTAGCAAAGATCTTGGAGAGATTAGGGTCCTGGGCATGTCAGCATCATGCAAAATGGAGGGGTTAAGCGTAACCTAACTGCAGAGCAGTTCTGGCCCTTCTCTCTCATACCATGATATCTATTTTATGGCATCCCTTTGAAAGTCATGCCTCTGTTCCACTTTCTCTGCATCCTACCTAATAACATTTGGGAGCTTGGGAGAGACTTTCTCGGGTATTTCTCATGCCCATCTGTGTCACTAGGCAATCAAAGTGGGTCTCTTTACAGACAGTGAACCAGACTGGCAACTGGGGGAGCCTGATGCATTATTTTTAGGGCACTTGGTTTCTGTGCAATTCTTGTTTCCCAGTGTTGATTTATATTGATTGCAAATGGACAACAGCTGTGTGTGAGCTTTCTGCCGATGTTCAGGGTGTGCAGTCCCCGATCTACTGAGTAATGGGTGGAAACTTTTTATCTGGCATCTGACAAGGCTTAAGTACAGACATCCTGATAGACTGTCACAACAGGTTCTTCCCAACGATGCTTTTATAAGAAAGGGGAGGGGTCCAGGAGAAGGAGTTTGAACCATAAAGAATGAAAGTTTGATGTTTTACCACATCAACTGCTAAGTAACACACTTTCTCTAGGTCCCCAAAGCCTTGAAGTCTTTATTTGAAAACAACAATGTCATTTATTTATTGGTCACTGGGTCTGACTTTGGGATGCCTCTGTGAGACAGCCAGAACATTCTAGTACTTCTGCCCTCAGGGATAGCAATTCAGTAGATTCCCTGATACCCAGGACATGTTTAAGAAATGTTGGTTAGTGAATGAAAGAGCTATGATTTGTCCTAAGGGCTGAAATTGTGCACTTCATGTGTTCGGCATTAGAAGATACAGGATAGCATCAATTATAATCCTCATTTTCCCAGGGATTCATATGGTCCAATCTCAGAGAGACTCATGTTAATGGACACACCATTCCCACAACAAAAAGATATCCAAAGCAAAAATTATGAAAAAGTAATTTATGTTCATTCTTTGACTTCCTCAGAGAACATTAGAGGGACACAGTTCGTTTCGTCCACTGAAACACTGTATAATATCATCCCTTTCTCTCTGGCGCTCTCAGATCTCATGGCCGTTCCACAGTCTGTCTCCATGTACCACCCCCAAGGATAACTTCCTTATAATTCTTAAGCAGTTTTATGTCTTTCTCCACATCCTCAGTTTTTAAAAAATGTAAATCACCTTGGTCTCTTTTCTTTCAAGCAGGAATTTTGCTTCTCTAGAGGTGAGGATGAGGAAAGGGAAAAATAAATGGATAAATACAGAATTGTGTGTGTGTGTGTGTGTGTGTGTGTGTGTGTGTGTGTGTGTGTGTGACAAGAGAAAGGTAAAGGCTATGAAGAGTTACATTAAAAATTGTATTCTATATTTTCTATGCCAATTACTAGGAATTGGTTTAAGAATGATCAGGAAATGTATTTATGGTCAAGGAGACATGAAGGTATCTCTGTTAGATACTTAGGTTTGGATGTGAGACTTGGCGCTCTGGTGACCATCCTGTGACCACAAAGGACCAAGCTGCCTGAGGATTGCGGAGAACGTGATGGGAACATCTGGGTGCTCTCTTAATGGCACCACAGAATTTATCATCTACCTCTGGATTTCTTGTTATTATAACTTTTCTTATGGTTTAAGCCAGTGGAGCTGGGATTTCTGTTTCTGGAGGTTGAAGGAATCCTAAGTGATGTACTCATTTGTGTTGTGGTGAATATGAAATAAATTAGCCTATATGAAACACTTCATACACTGCTTGGCATTTAATAAAGATCAATAAAAGCTAGCTTTAATAAAAAAATATGACTAAATCTATTATATCTGTCACCAGGAATAGCCTAAGGTGTAATTCATGTTTTACTTGGTTCTCTAGAAGTTCTGACAAAACAGAAAAATAAAGGATATGGAGGCCAGCTGTTATGTAGAGAAAAGTTGACAGATTTTTCTATATTTATGATAATTTCCTTAGGCTAGATTCCAGAAGTAACATAGCTGGACACCAGCATTTTAAATTCTCTTTGTACATATTACCAAACTGCTGTCCCAAAGGCTGAACGATTTTACACTAAACCCAACAATCTTGTCAAATGCCTCTTTTACTCATCGTGGTCAGTATTTGGAATTATTATTTAAAACAGCGTTTTTTTCTGTTTTTTTTTTTTGGGGGGGGGCATTTTAGTAGGCAAACTGTAGAATTATCATTTTAATTATTATTATTATTTTTGACTAGTGGTAGCTTTTTTTTTTTAAAGATTTTTATTGGGGAATTGGGGGGATGGGAATAGCACTGGGGAATTGGGGGAAGGGGAACAGACAAGTTGCTGTCCTTTTGTTTTTCAGTCTAGTTGTGGAGGACATTGCTTCACTGGCCCAAGTTGGCACCATCATTGCGCTCTTCCCGGGCGAGGCAGATCAGTCGCCGGCTTCTGGGTAGCCGTTCACTGAGGCTGCTGGCTATACACGGTAGCCCATGGCAACTCACTGCCACAGGGGCTGCAGCCTATGCCGTCGCTGGCGACTCACGGCAGCCCAGCTCCAGGTTGAGCTGTTGTTCAGCATCTTAGCTGTGGAGGGCAGTGTCACTGGCCCTCATATGTGGGATCCGAACCGGGGCCCTCTGGCATCCCAAGCGAGTTCTTAACCATCGTGCCACTCGACCGGCCCGACTAGTGATAGCTTTTAAAGTACTTGTCGAAGCGTTAAAAATCTGGGGCTGGTTGTGCTCACCAATATTGGCTGTGGGAGTCGGGGGGTGGGAGGAGTGTGCCTCCCTACCTCCCCAGGAATTTACAGTGGGCTGCTGGTTTGAAGTAATTAAAGGACTTGAAATAATTAGCCGCTGTAGCATCCTGGGTCATCTAGGGTTCCCTGGCTATGTTTCTCCTGAACCTCTTGAGTTCTCTTCCTGAATGGGAACAGAAAAAGGGTAGCCAATGCTATGGATAGGATCTTATGACCAGGGCTGCTCTAAGGTGCGGAGGGGGCTCAGAAGATACTTTTGACAAGCCTCCCGCCTACATAAACTATTTGAGTCACCTCAAAATCAATATGTCAGCACCATTTTGATGGGCAAATCTTGCATGATTTCCACAAAAGAAATACCACCTGGCCAGCGGGAGAATCCTCCTATTAGACCATCCTCCTGAAACCAGGGCTCAGTCATTATGTCCCTGAACAACTTAACAAGTGCAAGTCTTGGAATTTCATGGGGCGTCTGGTCAACCCCACACATAGCAGGAGTGGGAATAGAGAGTTGGAGAGCACCTCAAAAGAAACGAAGCCCAGAGTCTACTCGTGATCCAGGTATGGTGCACCCTGCCCGATGACATTGTTTACCCAAGACCCCATTTTAGGCACCAGAGGTGTCTTTAGAAAAACAGTAGGAGAACACTCTAAATCATGTGGGTCCCCTTGTCTGGGTCTAATGGTCCTTATTGTTATCACTACAGTAAGAGCTAATTACAAATGTGCTTTCCTCATGTACCAGGCCCTGTGCTAAATGTTTTACATTGAGCTAGATATTACTATTCCCTCATTTACAGATGCAAAAGCAGTGCTTAGTTGTTCACAGGCTGGCTCGCTCAGGCGGTCTGACGCAACGCCGATGCTCTCACCAGCTCTGGTGCAGTGCCTGAGCTCCAGAGTGAAGGCCCCTCTAGGCTATTTGTCTCTACCTAGGAGTCCCTCCTTCCACTTTTAAGTCTTTTTTCCTTCCCGAGGGTCTCGTATCTGTTCCTTTCCATTAGGTGTCGGTATCTAATGCCCCCCATGCCAGCCCCTTTGTTTGATGGCATTTCATATTACAAATGTCTTCCTACATTCAGAAGGATCTTTTCAAACAAAATTTAATTATGGTTGTAGACTATATTTCTTTGCAGTGGGCTGACTCTGAAAATAGTACAAAACAGCAGGGTTACATTCATCCACAAAGAACCTCTCTCTCTGCATGCAGGCCTGCCTAACACTTTGGTTTTTGAATAGCTGCCCCAAGAGCTTTGAAATATGTCTCCCCCCAACCCCACCCTCCATTATTTTCCAAGGGAAATGCCAAATGAACATATAATTTCCGAAGAAACATCTCTAAATTAAAATACATGTAATTGGCAATTGTGGGTCTCTACCATGACTCCTCATCTTATTACGAGATATTCATTCATTCTTTTACCTGTTGGGAAATTCAACAATGGCACATAAATGGCAAAATGATAATTTTGAAGTCGTCAGTAATTTCTAAATTGCTACATTTCCCCTCACATTTTAAAAATGATGTCAAAGGGTGGTACCTGATTCCCCTCCTTCACGCCCCCACAAAACGTATTTGGAAAATACAGACAGAAGGTAAAATTTGACTCTCTCTCCCTCTCTCTCTCCATATATATATATAATATATATATATATATATATAAACATATATATAAATATATATATAAAAACAACATTTGTTTTGGTGTGCAATTTGCAATCATGTTAAAGTAATTGGACTGTCAGTCTGTGATTGGTCAGAGAAATTTGCATTATACAAGGATCAGTGAGACTTTTTCATTCTCGTAGGAAAGAGACCTCATTTTATTTGCTTTGCTTTGCTAAAGATGGCAAGTGCGAGGGCTGAAAGCTTGGCATTCAGCCACAGAAATTGCAGTCTGAATATTTTACATCTGTCAATGGGATTCCTTTTGGCATCTTATCAGAACACAATGAATTTGATTTTAGAGAGGTGGGAGATCCTTGGCACCTTTCTTCTTGTAACAGAAACATCTATTGTGTGACCCAGTAGGCTGGTTTGAATTCATCTAGTGTATGGTTCTACTTTCAATTGTCAAACAGTTATGCTGTCTCCAACTTTTGACACTTCCATTTTTATGTGATTCTATGGAGAGGGAATTGTGGCACCTAAGATTTAATTTAAAACCTGTTTATTGTAATAAGCAAATACCATGAGAGCCACTGGTTTGAATCTCTGAGGGCTGAGATGGTTGAATTTGGAAAAATACAAAGGTTTAGCAGGGATGCAATGAGCCAGGAGAACTGACCACCGAGGGGAAAGGCCAGCTATGGAAAAAGGGCACTGCGATATTATTACAGTCCAGTCAGAGGTACTTTTAGATAGGGGACTGAAAAGGCTTCTTTTTCTTTTGCCTGTGCAAAGAACAGAATCAGAGCCAATGTACACAGAAGGGGTAGGAAGCAGATTTCATCTTAATCCAACAATGAGCTACTTATCTATTTCATTTGTCCCACAATAGAATGGGCTGACTCAAGGAGGTAAGTAGTCAAAGCCATCACCCTGTATGGTGGGTAATGGGAAGACATTTACCTAGCAAGAAATCTGAGCCTCAGAGGCTCTGTGGCCAGATTGTCGTCACATAGCTAGTCCGTGTTGGATTTTGAACACAGGTCTGCCTGACCCTAAACCTTGTGATTTCTCCACTATGCCAACCTGTTCCCTTACAATCTCAGTGAGGTCCCCACCGAGGGAGTTCCCCAGGTAGAGACAAGTTGGCAGGGGAAATTTTTACCGTGGGTAGAAGTTTATGCTGAATGACCTTTCAGGTCACTTCTGCTTCTAAGGTTAGTGATTGTGTGATCTTGTGTTGGGCAAGATAGAAAGGGAGGAGATGTATATTTTAATATCAGTACAGAGATTTTTGCCTTTTGCAGTCACTTCTCTGAGTTAGTTCCTCCTTTTTTAGCGCTCCATACACGATGGCTGGAACGCCTTCAGCACCTAACATTCTAGCCCCTGTTTAATTTGTGCCCATGTCTACCTCGCCTGCCAGACTCTCAGGGATGTTAGGAGCCACCTGTGGGTATCCCTTCCTTCCCCTGCATCAACCTCCCCACTCCCAGGATGCAGTCCAGTGCCTGGTACTTCAATGTTCTTGGAATACATGAATGGACACCGTGATTTATTCTGTTAAAGCACGTTTTACCATCAAGCTGAAGATGTAAAAATCCAGAGCGAATGTAGTTACGTCTCTCAGACCAATGATTTCAAATAGGGCGATGCCATCATGATATGGAAGGTTTGCAAAATGACCCTTGAATGTATAATTATAAGTGATCCTAATATAGCAAACGAGGTAGACAACTATAAAAATTAATATGTCAACATCACAAAGAGTAAGCTGAGGCTCTATAAAGTGCTAAGAAAGAAATTAGAAGATGAATTTAGCTATGTTTTGAGTAGGAAGCAGAATAAAAAATATATATCCTAAAGCTTGGGTGAAGTCATATAGTAAGAACGTGACAGAAGGAAACAGGTGTGGGACTGTTTTTTCATCTTTTTGTTCCCTCCAGGGTGAACTCCTGAGCTTTTGTTGTTTTTTTTTTTAAGGATTTTTATTGGGGAATTGGGGGATGGGAACAGGGCTGGGGAATTGGGGGAAGGGGAACAGACAAGTTGCTGTCGTTTTGTTCTTCAGTCTAGTTGTGGAGGACGTTGCTTCACTGGCCCAAGTTGGCACCATCATTGCACTCTTCCCAGGTGAGGCAGATCAGTCGCCGGCTTCTGAACGGCCGCTCACTGCGGCTGCTGGCCGCTCACGCTGGCTGCTGGCTACACACGGTAGCCCATGGCAACCAACTACAGCAGGGGCTGCAGCCTATGCCGTCGCCAGTGACTCACAGCAGCCCAGCTCCAGGTTGAGCTGTTGTTCAGCATCTTAGCTGTGGAGGGCAGTGTCACTGGCCCTCATATGTGGGATCCGAACCGGGGCCCCCTGGCGTCCCAAGCCAGTTCTTACCATCGCGCCACTCAGCCGGCCCCTCTCCTGAGCTTTTCTATCTAACCCTCTTTTGTAGGAATTTTCTATATCTTTGACCAAATGCTTTGCACCGGAGTTGCCATAAAAACACAACTTGATTTGATCCCCACCTCGGTTAACTGGTCCAGGGGTGCACTGTTTGCTTAGGTCTAGTCAATGAATCTTTTCCTTAGAACTTTTGGAATTGGGACAAAAGAGACATTGAGGGCTGTCAATTTCAGGTGACCAAATCCATAAGATAGGAAAGTGTTGGACGATTCAGTGACCGTATTTCCCATGAATATAAAAACCCAGTTTGTAGTGGTAGCAGCTAAAGGAACCACAGAGAGAAGAGCTTGGATGGAAACCAATATGGGACTTTCAGGCAGGTTCCATTCTGTGGGTCCAATGCCTTCAGACCCTGTCACACCCTGGCTCGTCTTTATTAGGTCAATTAACCTCTTCATTTCCTTTGCATAAGGAAGTTGGAGATGGTTCTCTGTTACTTACAACAGAAGAGTTCTAGCAAATAGAGTTGTCCATCAAAATGAAGGGAATCAACTGGAAATATTAGAGACCCCCATGTGATTAAGCCCCAGTAGATTAATGGAAGTCCCCCGAAAAGGACTGAAAGTGTTCAAGTGTCTCAGCCCAGATCACTTTCAGCTAAGGGCGTTGAGAATGCTTGATGGAGTGATGCAGAGCACTCTTCCTCAGAGATCTTTCAGGAAACATGGGGGATGTGGGAGGGGTCAGATAATGGGAAAAAGATGTATTTCCTAGGAGGATACCAATGGGAGTTCCTTTGCCATCTTTGCATCCCACTTTCCATACGCTCTCTGATTCTTAGCTCTTTTCTCTGTACGATACAGATGCTATGACACCTCACTGCATTTCTTATACTCCCTGAGATGCCACCAGCTATCAGAAGGCACTTTGTACACTTCACTTTCTGTAGAAAGGTCCAGGTTTGTTATCCTCATATGCTGGTTAAAGTAATAAACAGAAAGCAGGTGGTGGCCTCTTTTACTACCAAGTCAGATTTAGGTAATAATTGTTAATGACAATATGCTTAGTACTACACTGTACCAAATATTGATTAATTGTCAATTAGTTTTTTTTCCCCTTTGAAATAAGGTATTGTACATAACACTATTTTTACCAGGGTGGGGTAGCATTATTAGACATTTTCACAAGACTAAAAAAAAAAGTCTTGTAAAATTGATTGTCCGACTTCTTGCAAACACTAGGCAGCCATGAAATAAAGGAGGCCATTCTCCCTCCATAAGCCTCTTCAGCCATTTATTCCATGAAAAACAAACTAACTCGTTAGCATGGCAGAAAACAAGATTTCAGAGAGGAGGGAGAATGGTTATGTAGTATGAGGTCATGGGAATCAGGAGAGGAGAGAATTTTAGGATGATGGTCTCAAAACTAACAAATGCAGCAGATAATAAAGACAATTATTATAAATTGGAGAGCTATCCATTCGTTCATCAGGACTTGGTGATTCTCTCTCCTTCGTATCTGTGTTGCATCTCCCTCTCTTTAAAACCCTATTGACAGTTATCAAAGCCCAAGTGTCCATTAAATCTCCCTAAATTACTGCAACCAGCTTCTAATTGGTCCCCCAGTGCCCCCTAAGCTTGGTGAACACCCCTCCTCCACTCTGGAACTTTGGCTTGCAGACCGATGATGGGGTACTGCGGTCACCTCCCTTCCTTATGTCTACCTTTCATCTTTTCCCATCTTTCACCGGGATGACAAAGGACAGGCTTTTTCAACTCCTTTCTTCTTTTTTGGACTGGAACTTCCCTTCTATAAAGTGTAATAGCAATCACACCAGGAGAACTACTGATACGGTAAAGGAGAGACATAAAGGAATTTAGAAAAATCTCTTTCTTGACGAAGGCTACGTTTCAATACTATTGTCTGGCTTCCAATTAACTAGATTAATTCTTTCCTTGAAGTCCTATCATAATTTTCTTACCTCTACCCCAGGCACGGCAGACGGACCTTATTTTATGGAAGAGGAATCTGAGGCTCAGAGAAGTTCAGTGACTTTCCGAAGCTGTGGAGTTAGTGACAGGCAAGATTAAAGTCCCAGGAACATGGCATTTTCAAGGGGGCCCTACAGAATGCTGAAAGGCTCTGACTAATGGAGAGAGAATTTGTAGTTCCCAGGAGAGGAGAAGGAATGATTTGAGAAAGGGGCAAGAAGATGGATGGAGACAGAATGTAGGTGAGGAAAAGGTAGTGAATAGTCATCTTGTATAACCACCCCTTCTGCCCCATGGCTGATGGTCTCTTCAGCTAACATCACTTCCCTGTCAATATCTCCCTTGGTCTCTCCTCCCTGCTCCGTACATTTTGCAGTGAAGATATGTGCAAATTCTTGGTGCTGAGATATTTTTTTTTTGGTGGGGACTGGGGTGTCTCATAAAAGGGGCTGAATGTCCCATCTGGGTACCACCCTTTGACCTAGGAGACATACAGAGACAGCCTACGTGGTAGGAGGAAGTAGAGAACGTCATGATTTTGAAGTGAGACCTCAGGGGTCATTTTTAGAAATTTTGTGGGGGAGCATTTAAACTTACAGAGCCAATGGCATTGAGAGTTCTAAGCTCTCCTCAGGGCAGGTGAGCCCCAGCTGATCTCTGCATTATACCCATCCCACCCCCTGCATCATATATTCTTGAAGTGTGAGGACCAGATGGTCTTATTCCCTTCTATCCTAGAACCTCACATGGTTCCTGTTTCATAGCAACAATAAATCAATGGCTTGTTGGACAGAGATGCCTGAGGAAACTGGTCCGGTAGGATCACAGGGGCAGAAGCCTGACTGAAGTAGTTTCAGGAGAAAGTCTGAGATAGAAGCACAGAAGTAGGAGACATCAGAATGTATCCAAAATTGTGGGCAGTGGTAGCTAAAGTAAGCAGCATGGTTGGAAAAATATATTTTTCTTGTTTTAAGATAAAAGATACATGACTTACGGATATTAGTAGGCTGAAAGAATAGAAATGATTCTCCTTTCAGAACGAATTGGTTTTTTTCTTCTCATTTACATGCGAGTATGCACTCTATTAAACAATTCATGTGAAACAGTCCCCTAGCCATCATTAATTCATCATCTTAACAGTTGTCATTATATAACTTTCCTTCTTCAAGTCTTTCAAGACTTTCCAGAACCTTTTGTGTACAGTTCACAGTTGACAACGTGGTGGTCCTTTCTAACCTGGTTCTTGCTTAATTCGCAGGCCTTATTGCCACCCACCCATCAGGATGCCACCATCCAGCTACATTGAGCCACCTGCCGTTTCTGGAGGGCACTACACTCTATTACATAAATTCTTCCTGCCTGCAATTTTCTTTCCCACTCTCTTTCTGCTTGGATAAGTTCTCCTCTTAGCTCAGGTGACACCAGTCATCTTGGTGTTTGCAGAGCAATTGTTGCTTTCCTCTGCTAATAAAGTGATTTTCTGTTGAATAGCTGTCTAGATTCTGACTTTTTGATGGCAGGGACCATTGTGTTTTGTCTCCATGTCAGTGTTTCTGAATCTGCCACTTAGAGGGCTGCAGTAATTTTCTATCTGCTGAATGAAGTAAGAGCAAAGGACACTTGGCCATTTGTAGCATGCATTATTTCAAAATTCTACTTCCTGTTTCCATTTTATGGTTTTAAAAGACTTTTTTTTTTTTAAAAATTGTATGTTATATTTATGATGGTTTGATTCTAACTTCCTTTTCCCCACATCACCCTGTTGTCCATTTCAGGCCTGAATAGAATTCTTGGAGGCAGTTATGGTAACAATGGATGCATGATACTTTTATTTTTTTCTTCTATTGTAATTGCCACATCTCAGGACCATGTCCTCTCCCAGTGTATATAGTATTTGAGCAGATTAGTCAGCCTGTCAGGAATAGCTGTTTCTATTTTCAAGTGATAATATTTAGGGCAGCTATAAACATCTTTGCAGAACTCATTTTTTTCCCTTTAGATTAATTTCTTGGGATAAATTCTCCAAGTTGATATTCCTAGTTCAAAGAGTGTAAACATTTTTATGACTCCTGTCACCACTTGCCAAATTGCTTTCTGCAAAGATTATGTGACTTTATAGGGCTGCCACCAAACTTAATTTTCCTCTGCTTTCTGATGTCTTTTGGTCATGTGAAGAAAAGAATGAATAAATAGATTTATTTTTATTATTTTTGTAGATATAAAGTAGATGTTCAGAATTGTTTTAGTGCATATTTATTTATTAGTAAGGAAACCTGTGTTTCCTATTTGTATTTTTTTTGAGTCAGTTATCTACAAATATAGAAAGAAATCATTTGAATGCAGAAGGAAAAGAGTAAATACTAATACCGAAAAAAAAGCTGAGATAATTGATGGAGAGAAGTAAAAGAATGGTACTGAAGAACAGAAGGTGAGTTTATACTTGTGAAGATGGAGGGACACGTTTTCTCCTAAGAGAAGCCTAAAAGAAGACAAGATAGGTAAGGGGAAAGAGACAGAATTAGGAAATAATAACTAACATTAATTAGACACTTAATGTATTAGTGTTACTGTGCTAATTGCTTTCTATTGGTTCTCTCTTTTAATCGTCAGAACCACCAATTGCACAGATGGGGAAACTGAGGCTCAGCAAGATTAGGTGGCCCGTATATTGTCATATAGCAAGCCTGTGTAGAGCGAGGTTTCAGACCTGATTCTAGAGTGTATACCCTTAACCACCATCCTGCACCCTATAGCTAAGTTGTGGGAGAGGAGGTCAATTTTTTTTCTGTGATTCTGACTCAGTGAAAGAGAACAGGGGATGGCCTTCTGAAAGGGGTCAGAGTAAGGAGAGTGTTTCGTGGACACAAGACAATAGCAGCAATTGTGGGGCTGCATTTTGGTATAAACCTGGTTAGCATATTTCTGTGACACTGTCAACAATGGTTTGGGCTTTGGGAGCAAGAGGAAGAAAAGACAGAGAGGAATATCCTATGTTTGTGCGTTGCTGGGTTGCAGCTGGACCTGGAGAAGGGGGTTCTACATTCCAGATCCAAGAGGGCAGCATCACAGTGGCTGACAAAGTTGTTTGGGCCAGACAGGGACCCACCCATGGCCACAGGGGTTAGCTGTCTGCACAGTTCAGCCACCACGGCAACTATTATGGCTATGATTACTCTATTCGTCAGGATTTTCCAGAGAAACAGGACCAATAGGCTATGTGTAAAAAAAAGACTTATTAGGAGGAATTGGCTCCCGCAGTTATGAAGGCTGAGTTCCCACCGTCGACAAGCTGGAGACCCAGGGAGCCCAGGGCTGTAACTCCATCCTCCCCTGAAGGCCTGCGAATCAAGGGAGCTGATGACATAGACCCCAGTCCGAGGGCAGGAGAAGATGAGATGAGAAGTCCCAGGCTCAAGCCGTGAGGCAGGAATAGAGAGTCTTCGTTCTAGTCAGGCCCTGGAAGGACCGGATGGTGCCCACCGCCATCTGCTTTACTGAGCCCACTGAGCCCAGTGCTAATCCCATCTGGAAACATACTCACAGACATGTTCAGAAATAACGCCTCACCTGGGCACCCCGTGGCCAGTCAAGTGGACACATGAAATTAACCATCACAACTACCAACTGCCACATAACACACATCGATTAGCCAGAAGGTGCCAGGTCCTGTGCCAGGGGCTCTGGGTGGCTCATTGAGCCCTGCAGACAACCCACTGGGGCAGCGTGCTGCCCTCTGCCTCTCTGTGCTCAGATGCACTGCCACCCTGTCCTGCTCTGTCCTGTGCTGCAGACCCCTACCGACTGTACTGTAAAGGCTGTTTTGCTTCCTGGCTGCTGTTAAGCCAAAAAGGGGCATCAGGAGCAGTGGCTCTGTCCCCTTCACGCCTCAGCACCTACCAAGAAGCCCCTCGACCTATGGTTCCGGGCTCAGAGGTAGGCTCCTGTGGCTCCAGCTCCTGCCTAAGTGACAGGTGCTATTATTATCCTCATTTGGAGTAGAAGACAGAGAAGACACTTTCCCAAGATTGCCAGCTAGTAAGTGATGGTGCTAGAATGCAAACCCAGGCAGTCTGATGAGGGAACTGAGGCTTGGAGAATCAAGAAACGAGTCTGAAGCCACACTGCTAGAAGGTGTTGGGGCCAGAATGCCAACGCAGGCTGCCTGTAAACAGGGGTGGCAGGTAGGGGGCTCCAGATGCAGAGAACGCCTTTGTCCCAGACTTTGCTGCCTCTGAGCCTGAAAGCCTGGAAGCTAACAACGCCCCACTGCCCTCCGTCCTGCTGCCCGCTGCCCCGGGGAGAAGGCAGAGGAGGAGGAAGAAGGGAGGACCCAGAGCCTCTGTGATGACTTGTCTGAATGGTCAAATCCACACAGTGGGCACCGGAGGCTGGGCTTTTACACGCAGGCCTTGTCCCCAGCCAGCAGCCCAGATTAGCTGTAGGCATCAGTGCTTCTGCAGAGCCACTGCCCATGCGGGCTGGCTCGCTTTCCCTTTGCCCACACTTTTGATCAGAGGGGGCCCAGCGCCAAAGGCACAGCTAGGAAGCCCTTTCTTAGAGCTGCCTGGGACTTCCTGGGATGGCTTCAAAGGTTGGAAAGCAATTTGCCGCCTTTGTGTGGAGGGCCACAGGATTTGGGGAGGGAGTGCTCCAGTTGGTGGGGGAGCTAATTAGGCCCAGTAACTGTTTGGCCACCTCACAAGTCTCAAAAGCCCTCTGGGATGGCAGGGCGAGGAGGACAAAGACCACTTTGTGCTCTGCAGGCAGTTGGCTGCTGCTGTGCAAGAGACAGGTTTGGGGACATGAAGTCTGGGGAGACTGGTACTCACTAACCCTCGGAGGGATTGGCCAAATGGGCTGGGTGGAGTGACTGTCCTATATTTACTCCCTGCAGCAGATGACGCTAAGGCCACAGTCCTATAATGCTATACGCTGTTGTTGGAATGCCTTTCTATGCAGAGCTAGTAATGATGTGTCACATCTGCTGTTGTATCCTTATTGATAAAAGACCTCCATTGATATCAATGAATTAGCTGCTTCCATAGTGATTAATGCACTTTGCAAGAGCGAAATTAGAATATTCTAAAAGCAGACCCTCTAAGGAAATGCCACAAAAGTAGGAAAGATCTTTCGATTATTTATAAACCTCTATTACTGCCAGGGTTTTGAGGAGAAGAATAAAATATGTGTTATGAGACCACTTTGCGGGGGGTAGGGGATGTATCTAGAGCTACAGCGAATGGCTTCCTTGTTAAGGTTGAGTAGACCTAGTTCTAACTTTAAACTCACTACCTGTTTCCTCATCTGTTAAGTGAGGATATTTGTGGGTTCTCATAAGATTGTGAAAAGTAAATAAATAACCCAGGCAACTCACATAGCACATGTTCAGTGAGCATTAGTTATTATTATCCCATAAACATTCCTTAGCACTAGTTATCCGAGTTTATAAGGCACCACCATAGTTCAGCCACCAGCTGTCTAAGTCTTTCAGCTTTCCTTCCCGCCCAGGGGGTGGCAGGCAGAGGCACTTGTTCATTCCTGTAACACACAATGCTGGTTATGTCACCAGCAGGTCACACAGGTCTGTTCCTATTGCCATCTTAATTAGTACCCTTTGGTCTCTAGCAGGAATGACTGGATAAAAGTATACAGATTTGCTAAAGAGTTAGGCTAAATATTACAACTTAACTGTGCCAGGGGCTGTTCACTGTTCTCTAGGTTGGAGATTTATTCCATTCCTTGTGTTCTTTGTGCTTTGATCTGCTTCCCATGTCTGTCCTCTTTTTACGTTCATTGTTGTGACATCACAGGACCCCTCTGTTATGTACCGAGGGTCCAGGTAGGCATTCTACTGAAGGGCTTCGTTGTCCTGCTGCGAATCCTAAGCAGGAGGCATCCCTCTTCTCCAGGTTGCTTCTCTGTCCCGTGTTCCTCCAGCAGCAGCATTTCCAGCCTGAGTTTGCGGATAGTGAGCAGGGGGCACAGCTGCTGGGCAGCCTTCTCTCCTTCTCATTACATATTCGCGTTTTGAGCCAATGGGGTGTCAGTTATTACTTATGGAGAGCATTTAGGAGGTTTCAAGCACTCTGTCCGTGCTTTAAGGGTGAGAGCAGTTTGAATTAACACAGCATCCTGAAAGGCAGGCAATCGTAGAGTCAGGTGCACTTAGCCTGGAGCAAATCACCGACGGGGCCTCAGTTTCCTCATCTGTAAAGTAGCAATTATGCTAACTGCCTCAGCAGCTTATTGGGAAGATAAGTGAGGTATCATATGTAAAGTGTAAGTCAGGTAAAATAATTGGGAGTTATTTATCCATCTTTAAAGTCCTGCTGAATAATTTCTGCAGGTATTTGGCCCTCTGAGAACTGCCTTATCTTTGAATGTTTTTGTTTTTTTTGTCTTCCTTTTTCTCCCTTTTAAACCCTAAGTGCACCCTCAGATTTCCCCTTTCCACTCTGCCGTGGAGTTCATCTCTTTTAGGCTGCTGAAATATGCACTAAAACCCACATGCCTTCTGTGGTTTTGTTTCTCAGAAGTTTGTTTCTGTACTGTCTGTTTCCATTGACTTCCTGGCAAAGTGTTCCCAGGAAGACTCAGCCCCAAGAAGTTTTATCATTTTAGCATTTACATTTAGGTCTATTATCTATTTTTAAAGTTAATTTTTGCTTATGCATGAGATAAAGTTCTTAGGTTTTTTAAAAAATTCTGTTATTTCTTATGGATAGACAATTATTCACAGTACCGTTTGTTGAAAAGTCTATCCTTCACCACGGAATTCCCTTCAAAACATTGTTAAAAATCAATTGACCTTGAACATAGGGTGAATATCAGGACTCTGTATCTTAATCCCGAAGTCTATGTGATTGCCACGCTGTCTTGATTATTGTGGCGTTATAGTTAGCGTTGAAAACGGGTGGCATGGTAGGCTATCTAGTAAGGTAGGAAAATGGTCCTCCGAATGATATTTATATCCCACCCCCTGGAAACGGTGATTGTTACTGTAAATGGCAAGAAAGGGTTTTGTAGATGAGATTAAGTCCAGGATCTTAAGATGCGGAGATACTTCTGCATGATCCAAGTGGGCTCCAAATGCAGTCACAATTCTTCTTATAAGAGGGAGACGGAGAGAGATTGGACATACGCAGAGAGCAGACAAGGAGAAGATGGAACAAAGAGGTATTTGAAGATGCTGGCCTTGAAGAGTGGAGTGATGTGGCCACAAACCAAGAAATGGCAACAGCCACCAAAAGTTGGAAGGATCAAGGAGTGGATTTTCCTCTAGTGTTCCTGGAGGGAACATGGCCCTGCTGACACCTTAATTTTGGCCTGGTGATACTGATTTTAGATTTCTGGTCTCCAAACCTGCAAGAAAATACATCTCTGTGTTTTTGGCAACTGAAGTCATGGTGATGTACTACATTATCCCTAGGTAACTAATACAGGTAGTATGAGCTTCCGAGACCAACAGTGTGACTATGAGGTGTTTCAGTGTGGATCTCTTTGTGTTTGTTATACTTGAGGTTTGTTAAATTTCGTGGATTCATAGATTAATATTTTTCATAACATTTGGGAAGTTTTCAGCCAAGGGAAAGATGTATATAAAGTGTAGAAGAAAAGAAAGCATATTATCTGATTGGCCATAGCTTAAAGCCGCGTTGGCTGTTGGCAAAGGTTGTCCTTGGCATTTTGATTTTGTAACCTTGAGGCACTTACAGGCTTATATTTTGGTTCATTAGCATGGGTCACCACAGCATTAGAGCCACCTCAGTCTAATGGCCTCCTTGTTTAATTAATTTCACACTTGCTTTGCAACCTTACATAAATCACGTGGCTTTTCTGGACTTTACACTTCTTGTCAATTGAATTATAATCACAGAATAGTAATAGCAACAGGGCCAACATCAACACAATCAAGAAGAATAGATAGACCTGAAGTGAGTATAACTGGCAAGCCTTAAATGCACTCTGAATGATAAACCATCCATCTCTCCAAGGACTGGCTGACAAAGGGTGCTCAGTGCTGATTAGTGTCCTTGGTCACATCACTAGGATGGTAAGTAAGAGCAAATGCCCGGACCTCATCAAACCACTGCCCAATGGTTTCCAAAAATGCCGTGTGCTATGTGTTGGAATAGCCATTTTGAAGAGAAGCAATGACCCCAAGCTGGTTTTCAATATCTCAAAAGAAGCAAGCAGACCTCAGGTTCTCATAAAATTAACACCCCCGCTGTCTTTCTCAGCCAGCCCTGAGGAAGGTTATTTTTGTTTGGCTTTGTAGATGGGGCTCCAAACACATGGAGAAGACCCTGCTTAGAGGCAGGAAAGAGCCAGGCTGTAATGGCATTCAGATTTTCAGAAGCTTTACATTGTGTGAAACTTGTTTTCTCCATATTACTGCTCCAAGCAGTCATTACTTCATAAAGTAACCTAGGACACATTCTCAAACATCAATGAAATATGAAATTTCCTAGGTGTCTAGAGTAAGCTCTCATGGGCACAGGACACTGAGATGTGGTGGAAAAATCCCTGAATGGACCCGATGCCTGGACTCAGGCCTGGGTTCTTCCTGTCTGAGTGTGCCTGTGACTTCATTTCTTTCCCTCTTAAAAGGGAACATGACTATTAGCCATTTTATTCACATAACTAATGCATGACACATCTATATATATATATATTTTTTTTTTAGCTGAGCCATCCTGCTACCTGTTGGCAGCTCAGCGGCTGCTCAGCTCGGGCTGGACTTGAACCGCTGTTGCTCAGAGCTCAAACTCTTGAGCGAGCTCTTAACCAACTGAGCCACTCGGCCGGCCCCTCTATATTTTAATAATTATCTTTTTTATATTTTTCAGGGTTCCATAGAATAGAATTTTAAAATAAATCATTAATAACTCAAAGAAAGTCACTTCCTCTGGTCGAACAAAAGAAAAGTACTGAATCATAAAGAAGTAAAGCAAGGCTGCAGGGCTTACACAGGCCCGTCCTGCCAGCCAGCCTAGCCCCCTGAAGAAGATATTTTAAAGCACGGGCAACCTCTGTGTCCCTGAACTATAGTTTGGGACTGCAAAAGGAAAACGGGCCAAACCATCCCACTCCTCGACCTCCAAAACCTGTAACCGCTGCTGCCAAGCATCTTCTAGTCTTGGTGGGAGCTCCAGCTGGAGCTGAGATGTTTCCATCTGGACAACTGCAGGTGGTGACATAATCAGCCACATACATTTGTAGCACTTTGAAGAGAAGCCTAGTAACAACTCCATCCTTGCTGTACATCTGTTGGATGTTACGATGGACTGGAAAATGGTCTATCCTTAAAATAAATGCATCAAAATACTTGTGTCTTTTAAATCTTCTGGAGTTGCTTATTTAAGCAAAGTCACTACTAACGCCAAAACTGGAATGGCAGGGATAAGCGAGCTTCAAGTTATATATATCTGCATCCTCTGCTATCCCTAGCTTGAGCCTTTTCTGCATCCTTCCAAAGCCTGCATCAACCAAGCCACTTGTGCCCTCTGGAGAGGCCACTTTTCAGTAGAATCTCATGCACTTCTATCTTCTGTCTTGAACTGAGGGACTTGGTCTTCTCGTAGTCTGACTTATTTCTCACCCCTCCAGACCATGTGGATACACATTTCTATCTTTCACACCTACCAACAATGGAAATAACAAGTTCAATTGCAGGCCACTCGAATAAAAGACAATTCATTTCTTTTAAACTAACAATGTATTTGTTTCAAAAAGAGAACCAGACACATATCTGAAGATAGGGTCCTAGCTTAGCAGGCAATCGAGGTTCTTCTAAAGCCCCCTCTTATTTCTGTAGTTGATTTCTTCAGAGCAGAAAGGAAAGCGAACTCAAAAGTCAGTGCCTTGATGATGAGGTGACATGTGGGTTAGGATGGGAAAGGTAATCGTTTGGTCCTCCACCTGCTCTTTGTTATCTTTTTATTTTGTTCCGAATCAGTTGTGGAAGGGAGGTGCTGGGTGCTCCCCACAAATTCCCAACAATGTTGATCTAATGTCCCTGAACCCAGTGACTTCTCCCGTCTCAGTGTAGGTCATTTTTCAAGTTTTGGCGAACCTGGAAAATTGCCACGCAAAATGATTCTTAGTCTTTATTTGATAGCCACGTTCTTCATGCAATAAATGGCTCTAGCAGTCACTAGCTAGCAAAACACTGGCTGGACTTCCATCAGCAGTGAAAGGGTAATGTTAGCTTTCGGAGCTTGCCCCATTGATTGCCAGCCAAATGGATATGGGATTTCAAGTTAGAGTTTCATTAAAAGTTCGAAAAGGCCCGGAATAACACAGTCCTGCTGTTCTTTTAAGTTTGTTGAGATGTCTTCCTAATGGCTCTGAGGACTGAGAGCCAAACCACCTCGTTGAAATAAAGGGCAGGACTGATGTGTCATCCAGGGCGTTGGTAGAGGCACAAGCCCGGCCTTTGGATGTACATGTGTGTGCATTAGCATCTGAAACTTTGTGAAGCACTCTCCCTGAGAAGGTTTTGTGACTCACCTGGCAAGATGAGATAATGGGTTTCTACATTTAGCACCTGGGCTATCTAAGCACCAGGACTTTTAGCTCTGACTTAAAAATATATCCCTATAAAAGATGGGAGATGGGGTAAAAGCCACTTTTGGATAGTAAGGGGAAGGACGTTTTGAAAATCTCTTATGAACCAGCATGATGAGTGAAAAGTAAGAGAAATGAAACTGGCTAGATTTTTATACTTCACAAAGTAGGAGAAGGAATTTTCTGAGTGATTTTTTTTTTTTTGCCAATAGTAAGTACTTGAAACCCAGCTCAAGATTTGAGTACAGCTAGCTTGGCTTGTCCCTGCCCTAATTTAGGATAGAAAAAGGAATAAAATGAATCAGTAAAAATTTAAACCCTAGAGAGCCAAGGGAAATTTCAAAAAGCTTCTTATAGCTTGTTACTGAATGAGAAAGAGGCCATCTGCAAACCAGGAAGTGGGCTCTCACCAAGAACCAAATCAGATAGCACCTTGATCTTGGACTTCCAGCCCTCAGAACTGTTAGAAATAAATGTTTGCTGTCTAACCACCTAGTCTGTGGTAATTTATTAAAACAGCCTAAAGTGACTAAGATAAGTGCTTTGCCACATCCCCCCTTTCCATCTGCCAACCCCAACATTCCTAAGCTTGAGGACTTTCTCTCAGAGGCATGCTTTCCCTGCCCAAGTGGTGGGTTGAAAATGCAGGGAAATTAGGCTCTTAGAGAGCAATGACTAACAGGGACTGTTGTATAAACACCTCGCTTCCTCATTCCTTGGGTGTGATAACTTAGAGTTGTTTACACTGATTGTCAGAGTGAGCCCAGGAGATTGAACTCAACACCCATAATGGTAGTTGGCTTTATAATGTCCCCTTAATTGGCTGCTTTCTCTCTCATCTCATCTACTCCTCTGCTAGTATTTTCTTCACCTTCCAGATAAACTCCCCATCTCAGAGACTGCTTTTTCTAGAAGAATTCAAACTAAAACAGACACGTAGTCTACATTTCTTTTTAGAACTCCTCACAGGAAGGCTGATCTGGCAGCTCCCCATTGTTTTATAGATCTGGGTGGCAGAATAGGTATATCGTCTCAGTCCTCATAAGCCGTGCTGTCATTGCGTGACATCAGAAATGTGGCAGTGCAATAGCATGCTACATCTTGGTCACTCTGATGTGTAAATGAATACAACAGCCGGGCACACTCCGTGTCTCTGATATTGACAACGGAATCATTGGTAACCAAAGCCATATTCCCTTGAATCAAATATGAATATAGCAATATCTTGCATGGGGTGGTGAGATTCTTTTTGAATGATTTCATCACGTCTTTCACCTCACACAAGATGAATGGGGTGCATTCTGGGAAGACAACTTGAGGCGATGGAGTGTTGAAACATGGCCTGTTGTATTCCATCAGAGTTGACACATAACAGGCTTTCCCCAGGACAAGAGTCAAATGCCAAAGAAGGACTTCAATTGTCTGAGACTGCCATTAGGGTCTGTTATAGGATTTGTTTTTGATGACCTATTTCACGGCAGCCTTGAAATGGGAAACACAAAACACAGGCATAGCAGAGTAAGAATGGGTTTTCCGTCTGCACACTTCACATTCAGTATTTAGTTTCAAGTATTTTAGCTCATGTGATCTCACCCTCTGCTGGGTTTCTGTAGCACTTTCAATCTGCACTGCTCTTATGACACGTATATATGTCTTGTACTAATATACTTATTGGTATATGTCTTGTCTTTTCTACTGGACCATATTCTCCTGGAAGTCATGGTACTCAATGTTGTTGACATTGAGAAGTTCTCTCCCTGAGAGCCTGATGTCTTACCCATCCTGGCATCCCAGACCTTAGTGAAAAACCAGGAGCATTGTTGGTGCTCCACAAATGCTTGTTGAATGATGACCTTTGGCACTAAATGCATGCAAAGCACCTACTATCTCAGTAAGTTTTGGGGGCTGAGGGGTGCTTAGTTCATATCCTTATCATCCCTCTACTGCCTCAAAAATACTCTCACTAATGATTTCAAAAGAAAAGGAAAACATGCTAAGAGATCTGAGAAACCCCTTTGAGAGATGATAAATGGACGTATCAGCTTTTAAATTTTATTCATAGTACTGGTACTCAATGCCATACCTTGTCATTCAACAAACACGAAACATTTACTAAGTATCTGGAATTTTTAGTTTTTGAAACACTGCCACTTATTGCTATGTGCTTCCAGGTAAGCACAGGTCATTAATACACATAAACAAGGGTCTTAACCAGTTACCTTCATTTTCTTACTGTGTTGCTAAAGCAGGAATTGACTGGAGTTACCATTCCCAAATAATTATTATGCCTATATTGTATGTAAAAAGTAAAAATTTAAAAATATAACACTTACCAACTTCTAGATACCAGGTGCTGTGTTGTAATGAACGAACTGTCCCCAACAAGTATTAACTTATGTAAATACTTGTAATGATTCTATGGATTATGTACTGTTGGGTGGTTAGAAAAGTCATGACGTATTTTTGCAATGAAAAACATAGAAAAAATATGTCATGACTTTTCCAACAACCCAATATTATCATCTGATTTTCCAGATAAGAACACCTACTTGTGGTCACACAGCCAGTAAGTGGTAGATTTGGGATACGAACCCAGGGAGCCTTACTTCAAAGCCTGCTCTCTTACCCACAATGCAATACTATTCCTTATAGCTGATTGTCTCCCTTTTTACTTTGGCTTCCAGGAAGCTCAGAGAGAAATTTGTCCTTGACCTTCACTTTGAATTTTATATTTACATTGGACTTTGACTTGAATTTCTTTGTATCTGTTTTTCTTTTTTTAAAAAAAGATTTTTATTGGGGTATTGGGGGGATGGGAACAGTGCTGGGAAATTGGGGGAAGGGGAACAGACATGTTGCTGTTCTTTTGTTCTTCAGTCTAGTTGTGGAGGACGTTGCTTCACTGGCCCAAGTTGGCACCATCATTGTGCTCTTCCCGGGTGAGGCAG
>NW_017731428.1:3136340-3140200 GCF_001890085.2 Hipposideros armiger | reverse complement strand
GGGTGGTAACTGGCACGGGTGTGCTGACTTCTAGAAGCCATGCTGTTTTCATTATATGATATTTGTTTTTTGAATCGGGCTTTGTAACAATGTTTACAGCTTTTTCTCAAACCAACTCATTTTCTGTTCTGACTCTGTTACATGGGATGGAGATATTTTAAAATATGTAGTTCTTAAACAGACTGCCATTTCTTCTTTTGGGCCCTGGCAGAGAGCTTCAGAGCTTGACACAGAGACACTCAGAGAAAATGCTCACAGCAGATTCACTCCAAATAAGAATGTAGCCATCCTGAAATGACCTTGAGAATCAATTGGAAAGTAGGTTTTTATTTACATGAACTCCACCCCGGAACCCAGTGAAGAAACCCTGCAGGATGAGCTTAGTCTAAGGAAGATAATTTCTTCCGGAGTTCATGGCCACATACAGAAAGTAAAGAACTCAGTTAACTTTGAGGAGTCTTGAGACTATGTCATCGTAGGTTTATGAAGGAAAGGACAAAGGGCTCCTCCACAGGTATCACCTCCCACATCAATACATCTCGTGATAGCTAATGGCTGCAATTAGAATTTGCTGAACAAATGGGGTGAGGAAGGGCTGTGGGAGATTGTGAGAGGAGTTTTGGGAAGGGGCAGTGCTAGCTTATTATCCTTGGCCAGAAAGAGCTGTTCATTGATTTTATTGGCCACCTTTTGGGTTTGTCTCAGCCAAAATGAGTTCTACGCGGGATGCTAATTATAGGGGAATGCATTATTTTCTTTGGATCAGATTCAACCTGGACTTCGTAGACAAGGCCCTAATATCCTCAGGTCAGGGGTTTGGTTCCAAATCACACCCTAAGCCTTAAAGAGTGCCTTCGCCTCTCCTATTTTGCCTGTCACCTGTGCTTCATATTGTGGGTGGGCTCTCGTCAGTGTAGGTTTGACCTCAGTGATTGTACAAACTGGCAAACGTTGCAAACAATTGAAATTTCTGAGCCACACATGAGTCAATTCCCAGGTAGAATTAATCTCTTATTCTTATTTCTCATCAGCTCATAGGTACTTTTATGCAGCACTTTNCAGTGTCACTGGCCCTCACATGTGGGATCCGAACCGGGGCCCTCTGGCGTCCCAAGCCAGCTCTTAACCATCGCGCCACTCGGCCGGCCATGTTTTTCTTTTTGTCTCATCTACCTCTATTTTCCTGTTGCCTTGACTTTTGAAAATTTCTATTTCTTTTATCTTATTGCTCTATAGATGTGGGGGCAACAGCATTGGTTATAATGCCACTTTCGTCATTCATATTTTTAGGTGAAAAGTATCTGGAAATTTTATAGCCAGGCACTTTATTAGGAAATGATGATCTGGATAGATGAAGTGACTTGTTCTACTCCACACAGCTTGTGAGTGGTCACCCTGTGGCAAGAATCTAGCTCCCCTGACGTCTGGTCCAAAGCTTTTTCTACCATACGATATTGCCTTTGTCATTCCTGATCATTTATAATCACTGCCCATTTCTTAATCATTTCTTGTGTTGTTGCTCTCTTTTTAGAATATATTTAATCTTTTTTCCTTTTATCTTAAGAGATGATGTAATATATAAGAAAATATAGGGCCCCAGGAGGCAGAAAGCTCTGTGACACTAAACAAATTACTTAACTTCTATGGCTTTATTTTCTTCATCTGTATTGATAAAGGCTCTAATCTCTAAGGTACTTATTTGTACATGGACATAAATAGTAACATTTGTAATTTATTTAACATGCGATTTATTAAATTCATATATCTAAGAATAAAAAATTTGAAAACCAACTTTCATCAGTATTAAAATTACTGATCTAAAATTTAATCAATTAAATTCTCTCAATTAATTGCAATTTCACATTTCATAACTTATTCTTTTAAATGCTGTATACATTAAACTGTAGGCAAAACACAAATAGAATTATTATAAAACATATTATTATACCTGCTTTCAAACCTAAGATTTCACTATCATGGTTTTAATTCATGTCCTCAGTAGTTCTACATTTGTTTTTATATCTTCTGAAGCTTATTGCTTTACTTAGCTGGGATCTTTCTAGACCTTCAATAATAATATTTAACACTTGCCCAGGGAAAAACTAATCTGACCAAACTTAAAAGAAAAAGAATATCTTTGTTGACTATTCAGGCATTCAGTACCTAGGTTTTAGATCAATTGATTCTCACTCAGAGTGCAAAATTTCTGCTTTACCCATGGCTAGTCACACACAAGTTACTGACCGATACAGAAGAACTTGTGCTAATATTGTGTTTTAGGACTACACCTTCCATATTTTCAATCTGGTATTTCCTCCCCAAAATGATGGCCATATTTGTCTTTTCTTTGCTTTTTAACTTTATTGAAACATTACTTATATACATTCATTTAAAGTATACAATTTAATGAATTTTCACAAATGCATACACTGAGTAGCCAACACTACAATAAATACATAGAATATATAAAATATTTCCATCACTACCCCAAATTTCACTTGTGCCCTTTACTGGTCAGTCCCTATCATGACCCCAGACTTAAACCCAGGCAACCATTGAGCTGGTGATTACAAATACAGCTCCTATGCCCATAAGTGTAACATTAGTGTAGAGGTTTTAAACCTATTTTTAAAATTTTTCTCTAAGGAGTTCATTATTTTGATGCTATTGCAAATAATACCTTTGAAAATTTCAATATCCAGTTGTTCATTGATAGTATATAGAAATCAATTGATTTTTATTTTGGCTTTTTATCTTTTCTCCTTGCTGAATTGTTTTAAGTTCCTTAGGATGTTTTTGTACATGATCATTTCTCTGTGTATGAAGACAGTTTTCTTTCTTTCCAGTCTGTATGCCTTTTTTCCTGGCCTTATTGAAATGTCTAGGACCTCCTTTATGGCATTTGGAACTGCTGAGAGTAGAAATTCTTGTCTTGTTGATCATATGGTATCTTCAACCATTAAGTATAATGTTCAGTTTTTCACCATTAAATATAGTATTAATTGTAGTCTCTCACCATTATATATGATATTAGCTGTTTTATTGTAGACACTCTTCATAAGGTTGAGGAATTTCCTTCTAATCCTAGTTTACTGAAAGTTTTTGTTTTATAATCATGAATATGTGTCAAAGTGCGTTAAATGTGTTTTCTGCATATATTACAATGAACACATATTTTTCTTTTATTTTCTTTATGTCAGTATGTTGACATTTACATTTTATGCTATTGTTAATATATTTGGATTAAATCTACCTGGTTCCCATTTTTTTTCTACGTGTACCATCTTTCTCTATTCCTTTTCTTATCTTCTTTTGATATTTGAAGGTATGTTTTAGAATTCCATTTTATATTCACCATTCACATATTAACAATATTTCTGCTTTAGTGTCTCTAGTGTTTACAACATGCAGCTTTCACTTACCATAGCCTATCTTCATGTAACATAATGTCATTCACAGATAATGTATAAAAATTAGAACTGCACTACAATTTCATTCTCCCATCTTTTGCACTATGGTTATCACTCATTTTACTAGTACATGTATTTTAAGCCCCGGGCTAATCTGTTATTGTTTTTCTGTTATTTAACCAACGGCATCTTAAAGATTTTGAAAGTTCAGAAACTGTCTTTTGTATTCATTCACATATTTACCCTTTCCGCAGTTATTTCTTTGTGTAAATCCAAATTCACATCTAGTGTCCTTGCTCTCCGGCCTAAGGAACTCACCATTAACAAGTCTGCTGCTGATGCATCCCCCATCTTCTGTTTATCTGATGTGTGTATTTCTTTTCTTGCTTTCATTTTTAAAAGGTATTTTCAATGAACATGGAAGTCTAGGGTGAAGAAGATTTCTTCCTG
>NW_017731428.1:3135085-3136010 GCF_001890085.2 Hipposideros armiger | reverse complement strand
AAAATATTGTTTTAAGCCACCCATATTTTGGGATCATTTGTAATTGGAGCATCATCTAGCCTATCCTGATTGACCCATTTGCTGATATAAGAGAAAACCCCTTGCTCATTCTTTCTCTCTCAGATTTTTGTCTTCGTGCTCAAAGCCTTGCTTAATGGAAAACAAGAAGGCTATCTTTCTGGTGTCTGTTTCCTGAATTAGCTCTGAAATACAAAACAAAGACCAAAATTTTTAAGCTAATGTTGGGTTCCTTTTTAATCAGGTTTTATCCCATTCTTTCTTCCTATGAGCTTCTTATGGTTTATGTTTAAACCCTCCAAACTCCAGCCAGGTTGGACTATTCCCTGTTGGCCGTCCACATCCTGCATTTCCTCTCTTCTGCGCATAACGCAGTGATTCACTAAAGAGTCAGACAAACAGCTCAAATTCTATCGTAGCTTCGGCTCTCACTAACGGTGTGACCACGGGCAAGTCGTTTACTCTTTCAGGGACTTTTTTTTCCTTCTGTGAATAGGAGAAACAGCATCTTCCTTGCAGTATCAGGGTGAAGACTCATGAGAAAATGTTTGAAAAGTGTTTAGTACAACGTTTGACTCATAGTAGGCCCTCAATACTTGCAAGTTTAGCTGTTTTTATGCGCTCCTTCTAGATGGAGTTTCCTGTCAGTGACCCTAACTAAGTCCTTTAAGGACAGTTTAAAAGCTTTGTCACACTACTTGTGTGTTGTGATTTCCAGCCTACATTTCCTTCTTTGCCTGTAACACCTACATATTATTTCTTATTTTCTGAAAACCCAGAGTAATTATTGCTACATCTAGATCACAAATAATGACATGACATATACCTTAATGTTTTAAATAAACATCTTTTAGCATGTATTAGATTTTAAGCTTCTTGAGAGTAGAATCCATGTCTGTTTTTTTTT
>NW_017731428.1:3024290-3127542 GCF_001890085.2 Hipposideros armiger | reverse complement strand
CAATGAATGACTAAAGAAAATGCACAATAGAATATTATTCAACCATGAGAAAGAGGGAAATGCTGCCATTTGTGACAACGTGGATGGACCCTGAGGACATTATACTTAGTGAAATAAGTCAGACAGAGAAAGACAAATACTGTTTTACGTCGCTTATATGTGGAATCTAAGAAAAGCCAAACTCAGAAAAACGCAGAGAGCCAAGATGGTGGCGCAGGTAAACACTGTGCCTGCTTTCTTCCATGGAAACATTAAAATTACAACTAATTTACGAAACAGTCAACCTAGAGAACCACCTGAGGTCAGGCTGAACAGAAGTTTTATGACTAAGGATATAAGGAAGCAGCCACAGTGAGACAGGTAGGAGTGGCGGAGACGCGAGAGGAGATGGCCCCAAACACCCATGTGGCGGATGAGAATGGGGAGGGATGTCTCAGCCATGGAGGTTCCCCTGGAGGAGTGAGAGACCCCAGCCCCAGACTGGCCTCCCCAGCCCAGAGTACTGCTGCCAGGAAGAGGACCCCCATAACATCTGGCTGTGTAAATCAGTGGGGATTCCAACCATCTGGGTGGAACAGAAGGCTGCAGGAAACCCAGATGTGCTCTTAAACAGCCAGCTCACGGACTTGCTCACGCGCAGGCACTCATCTTGGGCTCCAGTGGAGGGACAGTAGCTCAGTGGCCGTCGGAGGCAGACTGAGGTGTGTGCTTTGGAGGAAGAGGACAGTCACCATCTTCCCTGTGTGGGGTTTTCTTCCGGGCAGCCGGCAGGTGGGCACCATCTTTCCTGAGTTGAGCTCGCCCCCACAGGCCAAATCTTAATCAGATTGTCCTGGTGAGCCCTGCTGAGATCCCACCCCAACTAACTCCCCAACACCTGAGGCACTTCCTCTACAAGCAGCCAGCCCAGCCTGCATTGCACTCTTTCTTGAAAAACCATCAGAGTCCACAGGACCCAGGTGGGCGGCAGCTGGCCTCAGGTGTGCTCTGAGACTTTTGCTGAGTAGCTCCAGGCTCAGCACTGGCACCAAACCAGAGTCTACAACCTGATGACCACAACTCTTCCCCTCTTCCCACTCCAGTGAGTGACTCTCGGAGACGATGTTTCACCCAATTCATGGGTCGCACAAGGCTTTATCAGGGGCTGAACCTTACCTGAGCCGGCAGGTGGCAGCAGACCTCAGGGCGTCCTGGCTGTTTGCGGAGCTACCCAGGCCTGGTGCTGGTGACAGCCATCCTCAGTTCACAGCATGGCCTCTTTCACATGCCTCCAGGGTTAGCACAGGCAGCAAACAACCCGGGATCGCTCTGTAGCTCTTACCAGGTAGTCCCCAGCCATTCACAGGCAGTCCCCAGCCATTCACTGGGCCTGCACCAGCCCCTCACAAGAGGCCCTAGAGCCAATATACTGGGAGGTTTGCTTCAGCCCAGAGCAGAGCACCACCCAATTAGCCCCACAAGTGGCACTCACAAAAGGCAGTCTCAACAGACACCAGAGCCCGCTGGGGTGAATCTCACTCAGTGGGGTAGGCCCCCCGCACAGCAGCCTGTATGTTGCATATATGGCCAAACTCTACAGCTAATCAGCCTGAAAGCCAATGCCACCCACTGGTGTGCTATAGCAATCAAGGCTCAACTATAACAGGAGGGCGCACACAACCACGTAAGAGACACTCCTGGAGCACCCAGCTCAGGTGACCAGGGAGACTGTGCCACTGGGCCCCACAGGGCACCTACTACATCAGACTACGTGGCCAAGACTGCCTAACCACTATGCTGTACACCTAAAATTAATATAATATTGAATGTCAACTATAATTGATCAATTTAAAAAGGAAGGGGAAAGGGGCAGGGGAATTAGGTCCAAATTGCCAGGTATACAACAAATAAGTCATGGGGATGTAATGTACAGCATAGGGAATATCGTCAATAATATTGTGATAGCATGGTACAGTGTCAGATGGTGGCTGGAGTTATCATGGTGATCACTTCTTTAGGTATATAAATGTTGAATAACTGTGATTTACACCTGAAAGTAATATAATATTGTATGTTAGCTGTATTTTAATAAAAATCTTAAAATAAAAATAAATAAAAATGGAGAGTAGAATGGTGATTACCAGAGGCTGGGGGGTTAGGAGGAAGAAAAATGTTTAAGGGAAACTGTATTTTAATCAGCATCCTAGGTGATTCTGTTTCTGGTGGTGAACCACACTGAAACATGAATTATTTCTCTACTTAATACTGCAATAACAAATGGAGATCTAGATAATTTGATTTTCATTTATTTTTGTCTTTGAATTCATAATGCTTTACCTCTCAGTATTCCCAAAAGATTCTTCCTGGAACTATATGACTCTGACACTGAATTTTGCAGCTCTTTTAATGACTAGATGTGATGAAAACTTTTCTTAGTCTCGATTGCCCGGAACAATCTTATTATGTGTGGTTCAGATTTTACATGTTGTGGAGATACAGACCTACAAAGTCTTTTATCAGTTACAATTCTTCTAGCTTGAGCAGCTTTAAGTCTGGTGTCATAAGAAGTGTCCAACATTTTAGAGTTATAAGATACGGTTTTTAGTTACTCTTCCACCAACCTTAGTGGTTCCAGTCGTTCACCTAACTCTGAGCTTGGTGTCCTCATCTGTGTCATGAGGATGATGACATCTACCTCACTGGATTGTTACGGCAATTATAAGATAGAGTAGGTTGATTTCATAAACTACAAACACTATAGAAATGCCTGTTGATTTCATTACTACTGACTTTTTTTCAGAAGGTTAGTGTGGCTGAAACAAAACTGGGTTGCAGAGAATTGCTTCATGCAGTGAACCGGTCATCATGCCCTCAGCCTCATGTCAGCTTTCTACATGCACAGTCCCATAAGTGGATGGTTTTAGGACAAATGAGAGCAGAGACACCAGAGACACCAGCATGGCATCCATTCCCCAAAGTCTGCCATGTGGACTCATCCTGGTCCTTAGGTAGAGAGGAGGCGGTGTGTCCTGGATGAAGAGAAGGCATGCTTCAGAGTTTCAGAGAGGGATGTTCTCATCTGTGCATTGAGGTTAGTGTGGATTAGTGTGGATGTATTAACACAGGGAAGAATGTGGGGAGCACAGCATGGTTGGGATACCTCAGGATCTGCAGCTGTGGGAACAACAGAACAACCCTAGGACGAAAGGCAGCATTTAGTCCTCATAAGTGATACCAGCAGCAATAGCAACAGAGCCGCCACCTTCAAAAGACTTGTGGGCAGAGGAATGTCGTGGAAGGGGCTGAAGGAAAAGAAGTGTCAGCATGTGCAAGTCACTACCTGGGACACTAAGCAAGAGCTGGGGAGACCTGGGGAGAGATAAGAGTGCCTAGCTGCTAGAGTTGTGTAGATAACATTTCTCCAGGTCCAGTTCTAGATTTCATTTTCTCCTTACTCTAAATTTTCTTTCAAGTAGATCTCCTACATGGCGATGAAACTCCGGCACAATACATACATCTCCCTGTCACCTAAGCTCCAAATGGGAATATACTTTGCCAGCTCAATAACTTCTCTTGATGCAGCTGAGCACCTTGAGCTCAGCATGACCCCAATAGCACCATTAGTCAACTCTGCCACCTGATTTCCTCTTGTAATTCCTTAGGTCAGTTTAGGACTCCATGACCATTCAGCTCTACCAGTCATCTCCGTTTTCATTCTCTCACCATTTTTATTCAATCTGCGATGAGGGTCTGCCAATTTTACTCCTAAATATTCATGCCTCAGCCTACATGTCGCCATCCTGCAGCCCCAGCTGTGGTTACAGCTGCCACGACTTTTCCGCTGAGCTGCTCGTTAGCATGCTATTTGGCGTCCCCACGTCCTTTCTTGCCTTCTCTCATCCTATCTTGAATAAGGAAGGATCTTTTAAAAAGGCAAATCTTACTGTGTCACTGCCTACCTTAGTACTTTGCATGCTTCTGTATTGTTCTAAACGTGAAGACCACACTCCTTCATGAGGCTGGTGACGCCATGCTTCAAGGGGCCATGCTGCCTCTTACTCTTTTTCCTGCTCGCTCTGCTCCAGCCTGTAGAGTCTCTTGCTCCATGGTGGTGCCCAGCTCACTCTCACCTCAGTGGTTTTTTCCTCTCTGTTTGTGTTGGTGCCAGAGACTCCTCTCTCCTCTTCATCTAGTTAACACGTTGGTTTACATGCCAAATGGAGAATTCTGGTGAGGTATTACAAACAAAACAAACAGCCCTTCTCAGCGCTATATTCTCTCAGCACCCATAATTCCCTGTCATGCTATGTCCCACATTTATCTAAATCTTTCCCTAAAGTGTAATCTCTTTTGGGGAGGGATTGTGTCTATCCTGTTCACTTTTATGTCACCAGTGCCTAGCACGGATGATGTAATACCTAGCAGATACCCAATAAATATGCATACAATGACTGAATAAATATAAAATCTTAAGAGTTTCTTTCCAAGTGTGTCAGAGAACTCTCATTTTCAGGAGGATTCTACCCAGTGACTTGTCAAACAGCCATGTTAATGGCCAGACTGACACATGTGACAGGCATCTAGGGTCGTTAACTCAGCAACCACATTTCTTTCTTTCCTCCAAAAGTAATTACTGGTTGCTAAATATTCAAACATGCATTCAAAAAGCAGCTCATTACATTATGTTAAGAAAGAAATTACTATCTCTAATTGCTTCTAGTAGTTAATTACTTCTAATTATTAGTCTGAGTAATAAATTACTGCTTCTGATTATGTTGTGGGCACAGTTGGAGCATTCAAAAATGTAATTTTCACAGTGGTTTACATCAGAACATGTTTACTGACTTATATAGCCATAATTACCTCCAAATAACTGGTAGCGAAAAATAATAAACATTTGATAAATTCAATCAAAATATGTCATTTCTTTGCCAGCTTATTTAAGAGAGCAAGCATTAAAATGAAACAACCATGCTTGAATTTTCCAGTTTCTTCAGGGGGTAACAATATGTTAAAATTGGGATTTTTGTTTTGTTTTGTTTTGGTTGAAAAAGAACTAGATTAGAATTTCTTTTGTTATTTAAAACAACAAGGAAAGTAATGAGGCCTCTAATAGTGTTAAAAATTGGTTACACAACCAGCATACTACTCAAGGGAAAAAATAAATTATGCCTACTTAAAGCGAAATTGTAAGAATAGTAAAAACTGCAGAACTATTTTATTGAGTTATACCATCTAAAATACACAGACCTTAAGTGTAGAACTTTAAGAGTTCCAAACCCCTGGCTTGAATCTGTCACTTCACTTACCAGTTTGTCAGGTCAATGACAGAGGCAGATAACCTATGGCAAGCTGTGGGCTGACTTTTTAAATCTCCTACTATTTGCTACCACCACATTTCATGACTTCTTTTTTCCATGGGGATCTGTCACCATCCCTTGTGTGCTGAACAGGCTCCTAAAGATGTCTCCAAGATCTTTGTCTTCTGGCAATGCCCTTGTGTAATCTCCTCCCCTTAAGTGTGGGTAGCATCTGTGATTTGCTTCTAACCAACCACATACGGCTGAGATGACAGGGTATACATGACTACATGGATGTGATTATGTGGCTAATTACATAGATTCTAGGGACCATCTTGCCTGGACTCTCTGTCTCCTTTGCTGGTTTTGAAGAAGCAAGCCGCCATGTTGGGAAACCCCATGTGGTGAAGAGTGGCCCCCAGCCACAAATAGCAAGTAACTGAAGTTCTCAGTCCTACAACCCCAAGGAACTAAATTAGGGCAACAGCCTACATGAGTTTGGAAATAGATTCTTCGCAGTGAACCTCAGATGAGATGGCAACCCAGGTGGATACCTTCCTTAGTTGCATCCGTGAAAGACAATAAAGAAATCCCCCAACAGAGCTGTGCCTGGACTCCTGACCTCCAGAAATTGTGAGATAATAAATGCATGTTGTTTTAAGTGGCTAAATTTGTGGTGATATTGAAATTTAAAAGTGCCTGCATTTTCTATTCCTACTGACACTAGTAATTAGAGAACCCTAAAATACAGATCTTTATACCAAAATGATTAAAAGCTGCCAAAACTACAGCTTTCAAATGTTCATCTATGGCCCAGTCTGTAGTGCTGTAAATGGTGCATAGAACTTGAGACAGAAGACCCATTAGATTGAACCATGTGAAATTGCCATTTCAGTACTGGCATGTGGAATGTCAGAAATTTCACAAATTTAAGCTCTTGTTGAGTTTCCACAAATAGCAATTTAGCTTTGAGTAAGTCACTTCATTCCATTGTTTCTTCTTTCCTCACCTATCAGATGAGAAATAATAATAACTAAGATGTGTTAACATTTCGCCTACTTTGTCTCACTCTGCCCTCACAATTGCCTATGGTAGGTATCAATTGCCCCATTTTTCAGATGAGGAAACTGAGGCATGGAGCTGCAACATAACCTGTATAAAGCCACACCGTGGTATAGCTAGGATTCAGTTCTGTCTAAGTCAGCTCTACAGCTCATTCTTTTGCCTTCATTATGCTACAATTCTTCACTTATAACAACACTACAATGAGGCCAAACAGGGTAAGGATTCATAGCCAGATAGATCTGAGTTTGAATTCTAGTTCCAGTCTTGTCTGTCTTTAGAAAAGTTTACCTCTCTGGGCCTCAAGTTGCTTGTCTAAAATATGTGGATAATAGTAGCAACCTCACAAGTTTCTTTTGGTGATCAGTTTAGATTACACTGCAAATAAAAACCATAGTAAACATTAAAAAAATGCTAGCTAGTTTTTAACCAATATTGTGAGGCCAAAAGTGAGTTTAAATAAATGAACGCAGTTTTGAACTAGAACACGTGGTATATTTAATAGCACTTACTGCAAGTGTGTAGTCCTTAGGTATGTAGAAAGCAAAGAGCTACTTCTTATAAAATTTGTTAGAATCATCATAATGGCCAACTAACCAAGCAGTAGGTCCGAGAGAATTGGCCAAAGAAAGACAAAAAATAGAGTATTTGGCTGTCATGAGAGCAGGTGAACATTTTGTAAGCAGAAATAAACAAGATTTTGATCTGGTTAAGCCCCGGACCAGGATGAACATCCTGAGACTTTCTAAGGACTGTGAACACCGGTCTACCATTCATTTTCCTCTCTTAGTTTATAGCTAGTTGTGCAGGCAAAGCTTATCAGACAAATAATCTGGAGGGAGAAGGGTTATGAGTAGAGAAGTGACATCATCTGACTCGAGTTTTAAAATAACGCTGTCTGGGTGGAGAACAGACTGCAGGGAGACAAAGTTGGAAACAGAGAACGGAAGGTTATTATAATCATCTAAGGAAGTGATGGGCTAATTTGGTGGAGTAGAGGGTGTGAGAACTGTTCAGATTCACTTTAAAGGTAGAGCCAGCAGGATGCGCTGGTGGATTGGATGGAGGGAGGAAGGAAGGAAAAGAGGGAGGGAGAGAGATAGAAAGAGAAAGTGAGAGAGCAAGACACACACACACACACACACACACACACACACGATTGATTTTGGTCTGGGCCATTAGGAGGGTAAACTTCCTATTTACTGAAATGGGGAAAACTGCTGGAAAACTGAGTCAAAGAGGAAGATAGGAATTCAAATTTGTGCTTGTTAAGTTCTAGATGCCTCTTCATGCTCATGTAGAGATGTTGAACAGGCAACAGAAAAGGTGCGTATGGACACCTGGGGTGGAGGTGTACATTTGGAAGCTGTCATGTATAGACAGACAGTGTTTAAAGTCAGGTGACTCGGTAAGATCTCCGAGGGACTGGAGTACAGGAGAGGTGATACTGGCTTGGAGTAGGGAGGTAGAGGTGGAAGGGAGGGATGAGAAGAGGTTGAATTGCAACCAGAGTTAATGGGGGTGAAGAAAAAGGTGTCAGGGGATGACTCTGAGGTTTTCACAGGGGTGGAAGAATGGAGGTGACAGTTACTGAGATGGGGGTGACTGGAGGAGAAGCAGGTATGGGAGAGTTAATCAGGAATTTGATTTTTGACCCATTAAGGCTGAAGTGGCAGCAGCTGTAGAAGATGGAGCAGGGAAGTTGTGAGGCAGCAAAGATGAAAGGTAGGGTGCTAGATGAAGTGGCTAGGTGATAAGAATTTACTGAGTTCAAAGTATTTCTGAGTGGAGAAACATTTCAGCATCACACTTTGGGAATGAGATTTATTTGTGCTGGTGCCTCTTTTGAAAATGTGGGCTCTGACTTCATGTGTGTGCCTGTGTTCCTACAAAAATCCCTGTCCTCTACAGAGATTGTTGACATTATCAAACATACCTCTTGGAAATATCTGTGTTAGAGATATGGCTTGCTTGTGCTAGGTTGCTACCTATTGGAGTTGTTACAAAATCTTAAACAGTAGAGTTGAAAATGTTTTCATCAGTTACACAATATTGGTGTCATATGCGTGTGTACGTGTACGTGTGTGTGTGTTTGTGTGGCAGAGTACAGAGAAAAACTGGGAACAGTTGGGTTAAGGCAAAACCCAGCTGGCTCAACTATTTTGGGATTTGGAGGCATCTAATAAATCCAAACTTTGGAAAACACTACATGACAATTTGTTGGAACGTGAACAGAAAAGAAAAGTCACAGTGGGGTGTCATGTTCAAAATATAGACTTACCATCATCACCATAGATGACTTCAGCTTTGGTGGCCCCCTCAACAAATCTGGCCTGTGGGTCATCTTGGGTTCTCTGTCGTTGTGCACAAGCACAGACACACCCTGGTCCTTGTCATCACTTGGAAATGCTTGATATGCGCGTTATGAATAAGAATCAGTCTCAGCCGTGCAAATGTGAGAGCTGCTTCCTTGGGGCCTGTGAGCTTCCTGGCTTGTTCCCAAGCAGAGGATGGGCAGTTCTTCATCAAAGATGCTAGCGCTGTCACTTGACCATTGCCTGGCATATAGTTGGTGCTGAGAAGTATTCACTGAGGGATAAAATAAGGGGAGTTAGATTAGATAACTTTTAAAGTCTGTTCAAGCCAGTCCTCCAAACCTAAACCCAGAGAACTCTTTTATAGCATTTAAAATGTGACAAAGACCATGGAGACGTTTGCCAGCTTCATTTTCTTTCCTGGGCACATGAGGGGCATTTTTCAGCCTCCCCTGCACCCTGGGAGACTTTCTTGTTCTTTCTTTTTTCTATGGCTACCAGAAGGCCAATGCTAAAAATCTTGGTATCATAAGATGGAAGGAGCCTGGATTCCTAAGTTACTTCCTGGAGGAGAGCAGCCCAAGAGAGTTGCCCACTTGCTTGGGACTTTGATGTGAATAGAAAACAAAACTTTTATTTTGTTAAGGACACTCAGATTGGGGGCTGCAGCAATGAGTATTACTTTTCTATGTTGATGCATTTGTACTACATGGCTAATTTAGATAAAAACGACTAAATTTAGGAAAAGGAGCACCTTAAGTTGAAAAATTACTTGCTCTAGAGCAGTGAAAATGAATGAACTATAGCCACATGCATACACACAGAACCATAAGGTTGGGCAAAATCATATTCACATAATGTAAATCACACATGAATACATACCATATGACACCATTTATATAAAGCTCGAATACAAGCAAAACTAAGCAATGTGTTGTTTAGTAATACAACATGTGTGAAAGCTGAAAAACAAAGCAAAATGCAGGCTAGCGTTAATCTTGTAGGGTAAGGTAGGGTAAACAGAGGAATGCTAGTAGCGAGAGCAACATAGGAATTAAAAATTCTTGGCAACGCTTTATTTCTTAAACCTAGTTGGAAGTACATGGGTGTTTGTTTAATTATTCTTTATAATCTAAATATTTGTTATACGGGTTATTTTGCATATATGAGAAATATGATGGTGTCATCACATGTACTTCTAACGTATCAATTCAATCACATGTGTACCCTAGATATTCAGTTAGACATAATTACATACTACAATATTTAATAATGGTTGGCACATAAACAGTTGATTACGTGCTGCATATTACTGCACACACTGCAAACTTATGGACACTTACAACTGTGGAAGGCTGTATGTACAAAACTTTGAATCTGGGTGATTGAATGCATTTTCACATATAACTCTGACCAAATGCATGCATTTTTCTTCACCGCTCACATTTGAACCCACACCTTCAATAAGATGCCACTTGGTTGTATGATATATGATATAGACCACAATAGGGAAGTGTTTCCCAGACTGGGCTCCCCAGCCTGCTACAGGTTCATACGTTGGTTTTTGAATTTTGAAATCTTAGGAGTAATTGTTCATTTGCTTGCAGTAAGGTCACCTGAGCCAGCCGGTTATTGTATCTATGTTAGCCTGAAATGAAGCACCTCAGGCTAGTTACAGTGCTTACATATATTTCATGCTGATTAGAAGTACTGGTTAGCAATTTATCTGTCTTTGATTAATTAAACATGGGAAAAACCAATTTGTTACTAGTCTCAGCTTGGAAGACGAAATTTATCAAAGTGCATGGCCCATGGGAAGAAATTAATAAAAGGAACCCCTGCTGGTGTAAAGGTTTAGAATCAGTGTCCTATATTAATTCAAGTTTATTTTGTGCCCATTCATTCATTAACTCATTCATTTATTCGACCAATATTATCTGAGTGTTAACTCTGTGCCAGAGAGTTCTAAGCACAGGGAGTAGAATGGTGAACTAATCCAATATTCTTGCTCTTAGGAACTGAATGTTTGTGTCTCCTCTGTAAATTCATATGTTGAAGCCCTACCCCCCAGGGAGGCTATATTTGGAGATGGAGGCCCCTAAGGAAGTAATTAAGGTTAAATGAAGTCATACCGATGGACTCTGATCTGACAGGACTAGTGCCCTTACAAGGAAAGACACCAGGGCTCTCTCCCTCTCTTCCCACGCACACACTGAGCAAGACCATGTGAGGACAGGGAGAGAAGTGTTTATCTGTCAGCAAAAAAAGACAGCTCTTACCAGAAACGAAACTGGCTAGAACCTTTATCTTAGACGTCTAGCCTCCAGAACTTGAAAAAATACACTTCTGTTGTTGAGGTCACCCAGTCTATGATATTTTGGTATGGTAGCCCTAGCAGACGAATAAAACTGCTCTTATAGAAATAATCATGGTGGGTGTTAGCATTACTTAGTTTTGCTGACAGAGGGAAGGGAGCTAACATGTGCGTTGGGTGGCACATAACAATGTCCAAAACACTGTTCTTGGGGTCTGACAGATCTGGGTCTAATTCCCTTCTTGGTCATTTAATAACTTGAGAACTTTGGGCAAGAGACTTAGTTTCTTGAAACCTCAGTTTCCCCTTATGTAAAACGGGATGGCAGTATCTATCTTATAGGGTTATTGTGAGCAGTAGAAGAGCTTGTAAAATACTAGCTACAGCCTCTGCATGTAGGGAAGCCCATATGTATTAGCAACCTCATATATCAGTTCACACATCTCATTTAATCCTCACAACAAACCTATCAGGTGGGTGTTCACTAGTTTTTAAGTTTGGGGACAACAGCGGAGCTGCTGGAACTTGGACCCGGGTCTGCCCACACCAAAGCCTGAGCTCCTCTGTACATCCAAACTGAAGAAAGCCCAAGGGGGAAACATTTATCTTTTATGCTGAAAGCTCTGATATCATCCTTTTCTTCCAGATCAGTAATCGTCAATCATGCATGGGTAGGGGTGATGAAGTTACCCTGGAGAGATGTATTATAGTTCCTGGGAGATGGGAAGAGCGAAGTTTGAGAAAGCATGTTGTTTCTTTGATTTGGTTTTAGGGAAAAAAAACAAAAAACAACATGTAATATCTTAGCACTGGCTTCATCCACTTTGCAATTTAATTTGAGAAGTTGGATTAAGAAGGAAAAAAGAGGCTTATGTCTATACAAAGAGGGTATGGTTTAAAATGTAGATTGAGGGCCAGCCAAGTGGCGTGTTGGTTAGGAGTTGGCTTGGGATGCCAGCTATGAGCAGCAGGGCCCCGGTTCGGATCCCACATGAGGGCCAGTGATGCTGTGCCCTCTACAGCTAAGATGGTGAACAACAGCTTGACCTGGGGCTGGGCTGCCATGAGTCACCAGCAATGACGTAGGCTGCAGTGGGGCTGGCTGGCAGTGGGCATGAGCTTTTGTGAGCTACCGTGAATGGCCGTCCAATGGCTGGTGAGCGACTGCCTCACCTGGGAAGAGCACAATGATAATACCAACATGGGCCAGTGAAGCGATGTCCTCCACAACTAGTCTGAAGAACAAAAGGACAGCAACTTGTCTGTTCCTCTTTCCCAATTCCCTAGTAAAAATCTTAAAAAAAAAAAAAAGATAGATTGAGACCCTGCTTTCCCGGGTCTCTATAGGGGCAGGTCCATGTTTTGGCCCTGGTTCCAGCTGCTAGGCCTAGGCCCAGGTTCTCACGGAAAGTCTCTGTGAAACTGAAGTGGAGCTTAAAAAAATTATAGCTTTAGAAAAGCTGACAGAACCCACATGCTAATCAAGATATCTTCTGGACTTGTATGTATGTGGCATTGGGTAGGGGTAGCTGCCTATGATATTCTAGTTAGCCTGCTCCCAAGTGACCAGTAGAGAGCTACCTTTCTGCTAATTATCACAACCAATTAGTTGAATTCTGAATGAAAAATCTTCAGGGCAAAATCACTGGTTCCCAGCGTTCAGAATGAGTTATTGAATTACATTACACGTGATGGTCGTTTCATGACTTATGGGAGAGTCTTAAAGAGACTGGGAACATTCCCAACAACGTGTCTCCCCTCAAAGAGTTAGCTCCCAGAGGGGAACAGAGGGTAGTAGGCAGGAAGCAAGCGGGTGTGCAGGGCATGAGGCTTCTGCTTTGGGTAGAAAGAAAATGTCAGGAGCTAGACCGCTTCTGCTCTGGAGACACCAGGAGCCCAGGGCACACCCTGATCTGATGCCTTGTGGATGGGTGCAGAGGCGCAAATGTCTCCAAGGCTAACGAGGTCAGTGCAGGTACTGTTTGCAAGGGTGCAGTGCTGACTTTGAGAACTACAGACCCAGAACTAGAAATTAAGTCTCATAAGATTTGAAAGTGTCAATGTGTCCATTTTCCAGATGAGGAAGCTGAGGCCCAGCGAGGGAAAACGATGTGTCCAAAGTCTCAACAGCTAGTTCGGCTCAGGGTATTGAATCCAGACTCTGGAATCCTTGTCCAGTGCTCCTTCTTTGTCATCAATGCTTCAGTTTCCAGGAAATCTGTGTCAGGGATTACTTATGTCACAACTATCATTCTATCATTCTGTATCAGTCGGTCACCAGGCAGGAAACAGGACTATGCCAGGTAGTCAATTGTGAGATCTAGTCCAAGGGCTGTGTGGAGAGTGGAAAATGGGAAGGTGAGTCAACCTGGAGAAGAGCAATTGTAGGAAATCGCCATGAGCCCTAGGGCTGAGACTACAGGAGGAAGGAGTATGGCCAGGACCCTAGAGCTGGTGTCTCTTGGCAGAAAGTGAAATTTTGGAGACAAGACCAGTGAGCACTGGAGCCAAGGGCAGGGGTGGTTGCCTGAAGCATGCTGGACTACAGAGGAATTGCAGCTATGCTGCCGTCACCTCTCAGGATGGACCGGAACAGGACTGTTCTAATGTCTCTCTTTTTTTAATCTCCATATTTCTTGCCAAGGCTTTCCACTGGATGGAACTACTGAGACGCTAGTGGGCAGAGGAGGCCAGGAAGTATCGTTCGCAGGCATCAAAGCAGAATAAGGAAAGGGAAAGAGTGGTGCTGAGAAGAGGCAACCACCTCCAACCACCCACGTGCCCTTATCTCGAAGGTTCTTTAAAGAGTTAACTTTCAGGTAGCTGGGTGATTGGGACATTTGTGACTATTAGAGGGACAGTCCTAGAGTCACTGACTCATGGAGTCATGGGGCTGGGATACTAATCACGGTAATTCGCATGCACGTGGTGTGGTGCGGAGGCGAAGGGCATGTTAGAATGAGCACAACTTTGGTATCAAACAGACCTGGGTTCAAGTTTATGCTCTTTCACTTACCAAGGGGAAAACTATGGGAAAATCAGTCAACCCCTGTGTTTTCTGCTTTGCTTATCTTTAAAATGCAGACACTAAAACCTTTCCCGCAGAGTTTTTGTGATATGACCTTGCCCTCTCTACTGTATTCCTCTCCAGATGCTTACTATAGGAATAACCCATATCCTACTTTCCAACACTCTATAACTCACATCCCCTAATGCCACCTTTCAGGTGTTTATTGTAAACTTGTAGAAAGACATTGAGTCAATGGAGATCATTCACAACTTAAGTGAACTCTGTAAGTTACTCACAAGAAAATAAAAAAATCCCACCTCATCAGGTATGTACATATCTTCATGAAATCTATCTGGGTTTGAAAGGTCATCAATATTGTTGTCCATTTCCCCACCAGTCCAGGAGTGTGCAATAGTGCCAGTATTCAGAGCTTCTATGTCAACCTCTTTTAGGCTATTTACACATCCAGCTGATGAAATTTCAATGTCATCCATGAAATATGGCACGATCCCATTCTTACTACTTCATTACTACTTTGATTAACCCTTCAAAGTCTTCATCTCTAGGTTTATTTCCAACCATTCCTATATCCAAAGCGTTTTGTGGCAAGCATTTGTCCATGTTGATTTTTCAACATTGTTCCAAGCATTAGCCACTATGGAAACGGCAACCTCAACTCTTTGAGTATGTCTTGGATTTTTAGGTCTTTGTTAACTGCAGGATTCAATGCAAGGAAAACATAAGGTGGAGGGGAACTTAGGCTTGCTCTCCTTGGAGTGTACAATTTTTTTGACCAGCAAGGCTGTATCACAGATGTAACAGTGATGGGAAAATTAAATGCCAAACACATTATTTTCCCCAAGAAGTTTGGGGGAGAGGGGGAAACCTACTTTTTTCCAGGTTGATGGCCATGACCTCCAGCCATAGATGCAAAGGATGTATTAAATCGATCAGAAGGTCCTTATCAGCTCACCCACATTTTCCTGTTTGCACAGTAATGACAGATAAGTTGTACATCATTTAACCATATTGGAAGTTGTCCCTTTCCAATCACTATCCACTTAATCTTTCTTGTAGAATTGGCACATGGAAAAACAGTCACGCTGGACTCAGTGTCAAAACCTGCTGGGGTTTCTCTCATCAGCCATTGCTAAGATTTTTCTAGAAACAGCACCAGTATAGAGCTGTCTCAGCAGCATTTGCAAATTTGTTGAGGATTAAGGCTGTCATCAGATATAATCTTAGCAAATTTATACATGTAATTCTCACTGCTCCATGATCAACAGAGGCTTTTTCAGCACAGATTTTCAAATATTTTATACCATGACATTAGCTAAGTTTGTGCATCCAACTTTCTGAATATTCATACTTACCTTCCATGTTTACTTCTTCATGGAATAGCCTGGCTGGTTTTATGATCAGCAAGCAAGCCAGGAGCATACAACCCCTTTATTGCTTTTAAATCTAATTAATCCCAATTCAAGATCTTCATATTTTCTTTAAGGCAGTGTTTCACTCATTTTCCTTATTGCTTTGTTGTCATAGTCACTGTAAAATACTAACAAATTGTCTTTCTGTTTCTCTAAATTGTAAATGGTGGTGGTTCCCACATTATATTCTATGGTAAGTGACCTCACAGACACACCTGATTTCTGCAATAACTCTCCTTCCTTTGCTATTAATGAAAGTAATAATTCTTTCTCTTGTCTTTATTGTTCATTGGGGGTATCTTTACTTTTATTCTTTGTTTGAAATTTTCACAGTACAATTAACAACCATCAAAAAAACCCAAAACCAAAACAAACCAAAAACACAAGAAAAATATTAGCTAGCACTAGACGCACATGTGACTTGTATAAGCACTGAGACAAAACTGGCATCAAATATCAGTTCAGGTCTAATTTTGGCACCAAACTTGCAAACAATACCAACACTTTTAATTTGCAAAGGTTTTTGGATTATGGAATTGTGGGTGAAGGATTATAAACTATATTTTCATTTGAAAAATGTGAAAATTGAGGGTTGGCAGGATGATATAGTTTTGCACATTTATAACAATTGCGTGCTCCAGTCCCATTTTGAGGTTAGACAGACTGAATTTTGAATATACACTTAGATAGTTCATTAAGTGGCGTGACTTGAGCAAGTTGTGTATGCTTTGTATATCTATTTCTTCAATGGTAAATTGGAAATACTAATTTTATTTTACCAAGAGAATTACCAAGAGAATTGAATCACATAACAGAATTCAGTGTATAATCTGATTATTAACACATAAAATGCTCTCTTTGCACAGGATTGTTACTACACAGGCAGGGGACAATTAGAACTCTATAACACGCTGACTGGAATGATGAAGTCAGGTGAGCAGTTAAATGGACTTTTAAACATTCATAGTCAAAGCTTTTAGTTGCAAGGGCCACACTTTTGGAGAGAGCAGCAGTTTTCTTCTAGGCTAAAATCCTGGATTTGAGTCTCAAAAGTCAAAGAGCCCTGAGAAGTCATAAAGCATAGATTTTTATACCATAGATAATAGCCAAGTTATGAATAAAGGAGGGTATGAGAATAGTTTTTCTCCCTTGCCATAATACATATCCCAAAGAAATATCCCAAAGAAAAGCAACAGCGTTGGATATCAGTAGATATTCCTGAGGGGTGTTTTGAGCCCCATCCCTGCACTGAATCTGTTTCTATTGGGGTAGGAGAAGGGAATTGAACCTTGGGTAGATTTCAGAGAGTCTGAAAACAGATGAGCCTTGTGGGTGAATCCCCATGACATACACAGAAGACCTACAAAGTTCTTGAGACGTTTACATCATCAGAAACAGCTTGGACTAAAGGAGAGGACGAAATGAAAGAAGGCTGCCAGCCTGCAACCTTCTACTCACAGAAAACAAGCTAATAAACTACTCAGCTGCCAGTAAACACTACCTTTTATGAAAAAGTAAGGCTAACTCAGAGCATGGAGCCTCAAGGCCAGGGGTTGGGACTGTGAGCCCCGAGCAGGGGGCCTTGAGCCCCGAGGGAGGAGGCACACATCTCAGGGGATTATTCACCTGCCTGGAAACCTAATGGACTTTTTCTGGCTGGGCTTCAAAATTGCTTGACTCTTTCTTTTTTTTCCTTTCATTTTCTTCCCCTTTTGAACACGAATGTTTATAACTGTCATTTTATATCTTCTCCAACATTGTGTTTGGGAGCAACTAACTTATTTCTTGAGTTTCACAGGCCCATAGACAGACAGAAATTGTGCCCCAGGATGGATTATACCCACAGCTTCACCCTTACTTGATTTACATGACTTAGGCGCTGAGATTTGGGACTTTTTGAGCTGATTTGATTTATACGAGGTTTTGACCTTTGAATTGGTCTTGTAATGGGTTAAGGCTTTTCAGGAACTTGGGATGGGATGAATCTATTTTGCATGTGGGACAGACATGAATCTTTCAGGCCAAAGGCAGACTGTGGTGGGATGAATAATGACTGCTCAAAGACGTTCACATCCCAATTCTCAGAGCCAGTGAATATCTTACCTTAAATGGCAGAGGGATGTTGCAAATGTGATTAAACTAAGGACACTGAGATTGAGAGGTTATTCTGTGTTATCCTGTTGGGCTCAGTATAATCACATGGGTCTCTAAAAGCACAGACCATTTTCCAGCTGTGGTGAGAAAAGAAGATGTGAAAATGGAAGCAGGGTGAGTGAGATGCTTCATGGAGGAAGGGACCCATAAGCCAAGGAATGCAGGCAGTCTCTAGAAGGTGGAAAAGTCAAGGAAACAGAGTTTACCCTGAAGCCTCCAGAAAGAAACATAGTCTTGCTGACACTTTGATTTTTAACCTAGTAAACCCGTGCTGGACTTCTGACCTCCAGGACTGGAAGATAATAAGTACGTGTTGTTTTAAATCACTGAATTTATGGTAAGTTAGTAGGGCAGCGATAAAAAAAATGCATGCAGACATATCAAGGTATTTTTCACGTGGATCTTACTAGAAAAGAGGTAGAAGCCATCACTAAAGATGATTGGAGTAGGGAGACTTCATGGAATAAATGGCATTTGAGCAGGACACTGGTTACAACAGATGGAGAGCACTTTCTAGAACAATCAAAGACGCAGTGGCCTGGACAGATATGCAGAGTGCAATGCGGGGGATCCGTGTCACCTGGGGTGTCAGCCATTAAAAAAACCCAGATACTTTCTGCCTGCTGCTGTCAGACCTTTTTAGTTTCTATGCCTCTGGGACTAGAAACCTCAAAATATGTTGCAGTCGGAGTTCTTAAGTCACATTGCTTATTATCATTGCTCTTGGGAGACTCAATAATTCCTCTGCATACCACAGAGACCTGTCTGAACTATTAGTCCCTGAGATGTCATTCTTGGTTTTGGTTTCTTTGTCAACTTCCTGAGTGACCATGGGCAAATCATCAACCATCTCCTGGGTTTCATTTTTTCTTTTTTCAAGGAGACAACAGTATTCCAGCCTACTTTTCTTACCTTCTCCCACTTCCCCCAAACTCTTGTACCTCCGCCATATTTGTCTTCCCATTTCCTAGGAGGGTGAGAGGGTGACTTAAGAACTTTCTGTGGGGGCCAGCTGAGTGACGCATTGGTTAAGAGCTGGCTTGGGACGCCAGAGGGCCCCGGTTCGGATCCCACATATGAGGGCCAGTGACACTGCCCTCCACAGCTAAGATGCTGAACAACAGCTCAACCTGGAGCTGGGCTACCGTGAGTCGCCCATAGCATAGGCTGTAGCCCCTGCTGCAGTGGGTTGCCATGGGCTACCGTGTGTAGTCAGCAGCCAGCGTGAGCGGCCAGCAGCCAGAGTGAGAGGCCGTCCAGAAGCCAGCGACTGATCTGCCTCGCCCGGGAAGAGTGCAATGACGGTGCCAACTTGGGCCAGTGAAGCAACGTCCTCCACAACTAGACTGAAGAACAAAAGGACAGCAACTTGTCTGTTCCCCTTCCCCCAATTCCCCAATTAAAAAAATCTTAAAAAAAAAAAAGAACTTTCTGTGAAGGGCTCTGCACTTTTCTATAGAGTGATTTTTGAACTTATGTAGGAGAAGGAGCATCTGGAAGGCATGGCACTGTTTGAAGAACACCGTGAGATGCTGATATATTTAATTCCAGGATGTGCAATAGGAACAGTTTAACTTCCAGACAATCTGACAATCTGCGTATGACTGAAAAACCGCAACCTGAGTACACATGTCCATGAAAAGCACAAGCTGTTGATCTAAACACAATTGGCTGCTCCTGAGTTTTTCTGGTAATACTTGTCTGCTGCTTGTTCACTTATTTTCTCATCTGCCAGTACTTTAGGTAGCAGATGTCCAAAGTTTAAGAAAAAATATATCTGGGAGGAAAACTTGAAATTGAAAAAAATATGTGATCTTAAACTAATTTTTTTCCCCTGATAACTGGAAAAAAAATACCATTAGTTGTTTTGATGGCCTTGCACCTCCATGAAACCTTCAGAGACTGGCGTTTGGTGTGAATATGTTTGTGAACTCCCATTACTGTGAATATGCAATGAGATTTCTGAGTGGAAAGGCTGGCCTCTTATTTCTTTTTGTATTCCCAAACATATTTAAGTTGTTACTGTCGCTCCTTACTATTTAATAATAATACCTACTGTTTACTGAACACTTACTGTTTCTCAGATGCTGTGCTGAGCCCTGGGTACATATTGGGACGCTATTATTATTATCCCAGTCTTACTGATGAGATAGTGAATCTCACAAGGATTATCTGCTCAAGGTCACAAACCTGGTAAGCAGAAGAACCAGGATTCAAACCCGGAACCTGATCCCAGAGTCTGATCCAGGCAGAGCCTTGAACCACTGCTTTCCTCCCTAACCCTGCATCTCACCTCCTCCTCTGCAAAGCTCCTCCCTGTGCTCACCCCTCACCCCCCATCCCAGAATGCTCTAGCCTCTCCCATCCTGAGATGCTGACGGCTCTCATGCTGTGCCTACGTCTATACTTTCTTGCCTTGACCAGTTTGGCATCTCTTTCATCCACTGGCAGCTGCTGGAGTACCAGGATCATGTACGTGGGTCATGCTGTGAGTGCAGAGCAGTGCACAGCAGCAGACAGAAAACTGATCTTTACTATCGGGAGTTCCCCTTGCTCTTTGCCTGGTTGACTCAGTTTCAGCTCAAATACCACCTACCCTGAGAGATATTCCTGGATCATATCACCTAAAAACATCTCTCTCTCCTCTGATGCCGCTCTGTTTCATTTCTCCCACAGCACATGCCCTGACCAAAAAGCACTGGATTGCTTACTTGTATATTGTCCGGTCCCTCTCCTCAAGACTAAAAACTCCAGGAGGGCAGAAACCTTCTCTGTCTTGCTCACATCTGCACCTTCAGTGCCTAGAACAATGCTTGGCATATAAAATGTACTCAAGTATTTGTTGAAGTACGTGAATGGTGAATGAATATACTGAAATGTTTTTTAATTGCTTTATTCATTAAATAAATATTGAGTATTACCTTTGTGCTGGACATTGTTCTGAGTGTCAGAAACACAGTGGTGAGCATTGTAAAGCAAACCACTTTTAAAAATGGACTCTGGTTTTATCTTCAAATTATTAACAATCTGACCCTTTGGTCAAAATTAGGGTGATCATATGTTTCAGCTTACCTTGGATTATGCCTTTGTCTATAAATTGTACCCCTTTCACTCTCCAAAGTGTCCTGGTGTGGGTGATACATTGTAAACTCACCATAGTTAAATTTATGTATCTAAGCAATTAAAACTAGCAAACAGCAGACAGAGCAAAACCCTGGTATAAGTTAGTCAAACAATGGGTTCGGTTGCTGTGCATAGTATGAATTTTGTGAATTACAAGCAATGACAAAATAACTCAGGCTGGCCTAAGCAAAAACATAAAGAGGAACTGACAAATTTACACAGCTGTAAAGTCTGCTTCAGGCACGGTAGGATCCAGACCTCAAATTCCAAGTGCTCCCTCTCATCCCTGAGCAGCTCCAGGCTCACCCTTCCTAGTGTCACACGGCAGCCCCAGCCCCTGCCCCATCTCAGTTCAAGTACAGCAGAGGGACGCCAGAGCCTTTTGCAGGAGCACTTGTACAAGTCCTGCGATTGATTCTGATTGGCACAGCTTGGGCCCTATGTTCCTCCCCTTCTCCCCAAGGGAAGGTGGTGTGCTGATTGGCTAAGGCATGCTTTATGCCTTTCATCCTGGTAGCTGAACATGGAGCCCTATCCAGACCACATATCCAGATTGAAGGAGTCGTAGGTCTGTCCAAAAATGGAAATCAAAGGATTTTCCAGAAGAAAAGAGAATGCATTTAAAATATGGGTGGGGACCAAAAGGGTCCTTGACAATGTGTGCATGTGTGTACATGTTTGTGGGTGGCAGCTGTGCCTATGTTTGGGGAACAATGGCTTCAATCAAATAATTTTATATCTTCACAATCTCTGTCTCAGATTCCTGTTTTATAGGCCCAAATAAAGCTTTATTTTTCTATCCCATCAACACCTCATGTAAGAATCCTCTACTGTCCATACAGTATATGGCAAGTCTTCACACACTTTAGTTCACTCGCTCAAAGGACTTCTATGTGCACATGTTCAAATGGTGCACTGCACATAGACTACAATGTGAGTTGTGCGATATGGTGACCTTATGTAATCCTCATAGAAATTCTCTTAGCAGATGAGGAAAATGGGGCTCAGAGAAGTTAATTGATTTGCTCAAGGTCACCCTCTAAATCTTATGCTCTTTCCCTTAGAGAACCTGGTAACTCAACGGCGTTCTCATCCTCTTTTGCCTGGGAAAGAAGTAATCACTCTTTGCCATTACATTCTCTCCATGCTCTTACACAAACTCACTGCAGCCTTGGGAATTATAATAAGGTATTCTCATTTTTGTTTCACATTTAACAAATTAAGCAAAAACAGATTTAAAAAATCAGGGAACCATCTGTAGTGTTTAGATCCTTAAGTGCAGAAGAAGTCCATAGACATAATGCATTCTGTAAAGAAATATGCAAGACGCCAGAGTTTCTAAATTGTTCTTGGGTCTCGTTGTTCCCAGTCTTAACTATTTAATAGTTTCCAAGTCAAAGTTGGGAACTTAGAGTGTGGTTCTTGAGTTTTAGTGCCCTTAATAGTCATGGTGGGTGCTTGTTAAAAATACAAATTCCCAGCCTCCGCCCCAAGAGATTCTGGATTCTGCATTTTTAACAAACACCCTGTGACTGTGATGTGGTTTTTTTCATGAACGTGCTTTGAGAAATAGAAGTTTTGAAATACAGTTTTCCAATAAAAGTGAGACAAGGCAAAAATGAGACAAGGCACCCTCCTTTTCTGCATCTATTTAATATTTGTTGAATACATGGGTGCCTAGAATGGTCACAGTTCTAGGAATGTATAGCTTTTGGATTTCTAGTTTGTTGTTATTTTTTTTTCTTGTATTCACACTGACAATGGTCTGGAAGAAGTTACCTCCTTTAAAAGCAGACAAATATGTAAAGGTCAGAGGTATGAAAGGCCCTGGATTCCAGGGAAGGTATTTCAATGCAGTGTGTCTTTTCTTCTGACGTCTCCATTTGGATGAGAGAAGTAAGATGGAGCTCAGGCAGCTGGTCCTTCATCTTTATACAGAAGCGATGGTACAAGAGATGCTCAGGCTGATGTCAGCAAAGAAGAAGTGGGGAATGTTCAGGTGCATCAATAATGCATGCCTCTGTGCCCTTCTTTCCCTGTCAAAGCAAGAGGAAGCACATCCTTTCTGGTGCATCAGAATGGCAAAACAAATGCAAAATCTCTGCTACAGCCTTGATGAATGATGGTAAAGGAAGAAATACTTATTTTGTGTCTCCTCTGTGACACCTGGGGAAGCTGAAGCTCAAATAGATTAAGTTGCTTTCCTAAGATCACATAGCTAGGCCTTCTCAGTTATCTTGTAATGTGAACAAGCCACTCTAGAACTTAGGGGCATAAAACAGCAAATTATAATTACATGTCAGAGTTCTGGGGATTGACTGGGCTCAGCCAGGTGGTTCTTAGTTGGGGTCTCTCATGTGGTTGCCGTCAGATGGCAGCTGGAGCTGGAGCCATCTGAAAGATCAACTGAGCTAGATGTCCAAGATGTCTTTTCACTCACATGCCTGGTACCTGGGTGTTCTTTGGCCTTTTTCTCTTCCTACATCATAGTCTATCCTCTAGGGCCTTGGCTTGTAGTTTTTACAGCATAGTTGATTTAAGATAGCCATGCTTCTTATGTGATGGTTAGCTTCCAAGATGGCAGACAGAACCTTCCAGAACAGGCAGAGCTACACATGGGACTGGCATAGAATCATTTCTACACTCTTTTGTTGGTCAAGGCTGCCATAGGCTCTCTCAAATCCAAGAGAATAGAGAAATGTATTCTCCCTCCTGATGAGAGAGTGTCAAGGTAACTTTGCAGAAGAGCTCGTGGGATGGAAGATATTGGTCGCAGCCATCTTTGGGTGAGTTTATTTTGCATGTGGGGAGGATGTGTGTCATCGTAGGGAAGAGGGCAGGCAAGCTGATAGCTTGTCTCCAAATATGGCATTCCAATGAGTCAGTGTTGGCCAATAGCCTCTCTCTACTCTTATCTCTCCATCTGTGCCCCCGATTCATGGCTTTTCTTTAGTTCTTCCTTCTCCTCTTGGTCTATACCTTCTTAGGGCTTCCTTCTTGCTGATGTCATTGCTTTATTGTCCTTCCCCTCCAACCCACTGTTCCTCTTTAACTGCTACTCATCCTTCCCATTGCAATGAAGAGGCTCTTTCTTGGAGAAGTCTTTCCTGATACCCCCAGGGTGGGTCAGCTCTTTTTCACAAGCCCTCATGGGAACTTTTCCTCTCAGCCAAAGCTTGTGCAAGTATTATAATTATACAACCAATGGTGTGATATTTTAAAAAATAATATTTGCCTCCTTTAGTATATAAGTTATAAGAAAGCATGGATTTCATGGATTTCAGTTTCAATCCCAAACTCAGTGCCTTCCTGACAGAGGGTGGTAGCCAATTCACTTTAATGGAACAAACAAAGATTGTTGGAAGTAAATTTCAGGTTCCTACTGTAGTCATGTGGGAAAACAGCACTCACCTGGATGTAACAGTTCTAACCACAGATAATTAAAATTTATTTCCTCAGTTCATGGCCAAAGCCATGGAAGAACAATGGCAGGAAATGAAGATCAATTATAGCATGCTATTCTATTACACACATAGGATGCATCTTTATATAAATTCTGTCAGATTTAGATAGTTACTCATATTTTACAGTTGAGGAAGTCAAGGACTTATAGCTAGTAAGTGAGGGAACAGAACTTGACTATTGCTGTCTTTTATATATGGATGATATAGTCAAGTTATATATATATATGTATATACATATATATATATATATTATATAATATGTAATATGTATATATGCATTTGGTCAATTTCAATTATGTATACACACATACATCTATATTGGTTCAGGAACTTACAAAATTGCTTTGCTAAAAATTATGAAATTCCATTTGCTAAAAGAGGAGTAGTGACACTAGGAGAGTTGAAGGAAAGAACAAAGCAAATGAATCATTTGAATATATAAACTATCTGAAAATAGCAGGGGCATCCTATATGTTAGCACATCGAATGGGCCTATAAAAGTCCTTGGCATATTTTATAAGCGAAATTAAGAATGTACATTTATGCAAATAAACTCACTCACAAACTGACACTAAATTGGGAAACCAGAAAGAGGAGCATGAGATAATGAGATATTTTATTCCTCACACCCAGCCACCAAAACAGCAAGGCAACCAAAAGACGCTTGAATGGGCACATGGGTCCCAGTGCAAAGTACACCAAAAACAGGACAAGTACAGGATATGAGAGTGAAGAGAGCTAATCCAAATGAGCACCATCACAGCTCCTTCATCTGTGAGACCATTGTGATAGGTGTCTTTGTTTCTTAATGGTGTTAAAAATCACAAGTAGGTATTATTTCCCTATAGACTAGGAATGACAGATCATAGTTTCAAAGGGATGAAAATTAATAGTTTTCTTTTTCTTACAGGGGTTAAATTGTGCCTACACAAAGCACAGTAAATGGCTGTATGATTATTCTGTAAATTTGCACTTTATAGATGAGTCATTTAAAAACTTTACTTTTTAAAAGTAGAATACCCAGTTATATGGAGAATGACTGTCTCAGTAAAATCTTACAGAAAACTCTAATTCAGGAAACTGATAAAAGAGGAGCCATTCTGGTGAAATCAGGGTTGGGAGCCCTAGGACAACTGTCTGCTTTCCCTCTTCGACATACTCTAAGGCTCTATGAAACTCAGTTCAAAAACCATCATGGGAGGTCAGTAAGCTGGGTACATAATCACCAAGCACTATTTTTTTTTTCTAGTAGCATGTATCATCTGGATAATTCTCATCCCTTTTCACTCTGTGTAGACAGAATTGACCAGCTGATTCAGGAGACCAGTGGGGTATTTACTTTGTGGTCTGTGGGTCACCGACATTTTCTCACTTATGCACACACATACATGCCCCCAGTTTTCCCCATGGTGTTCTTTTGCCTGGAGTGTTTTTCATTGTCTCTCAATAAACTGGAGAACATTTTTCAGGAATCAACCCATTAGCTCGTTCCATGCAGCTTTTTTGAGAAATGACTACAGTAATTCCCCCTTATCCATGGTTTTGCTTCCTGTGGTTTCAGTTGCCCACCATCAACCAAGTCTGGAAATTCTGCCTTCCCCCCCCTCCCCCCCCCGGAACCCCTGCTCCCGGCCAAATGAAACTGGGCCACCTTCTTATGCCATATACAAGAATAAACTCAAAATGGATTAAATAGTTAAATTTAAGCCCTGAAACAATAAAACCTGTAGAAGAAAATATAGGAAATAAACTCTCAGACATTATCGTTAGTAATATTTTTACTGATATATCTCCTCAGGCAAGGGAAACAAAAGAAAGAATAAACAAATGGGACTACATCAAACTAAAATATTTTTTTCATAGTAAAGGAAACCATCAATAAAACAAAAAGACATCTTACTGAATAGAAGATATTTGCCAATGGTATATCTGATAAGGGTTTACTATTGAATATTTATTTAAAAATAAAAACAAACCTCATACAACTCCACACCAAAAACCCCCACAAACAATCCAATTAAAAAATGGATAGAGGACCTGAACAGACGTTTCTCCAAAGAGGCCAGATGGCCAATAGACATATGAAAAGATGGTCCATGTCATTAATCATCAGAGAAATGCAAATAAAACCCACAATGAGATACCACCTCACTTCTGTCAGAATGGCTATCATCAATAAATCAACAAACAACAAGTGTTGACAAGGATGTAAGAAGGATGGTGCACTGTTGGTGGGATTGCAAATTGGTGCAGCCACTACGGAAAACAGTATGGAGGTTCCTCAACAAATTAAAAATAGAACTACCTTATAACCCAGGAATTCCACTCCTGGGTATTTATCCAAAACATTAATTCAAAAAAATATATGCACCCCTATGTTTACTGCAGCGCTATTCACAATAGCCAACATGTGGAAACAACTAAAATGTCCATCAATGGACGATTGGATAAAGAAATTATGATACATTTATACAATGGAGTATTACTCTGCCATTAAAAAAGAATGAAATCTTGCCATTTGCAACAACATAGATGGACCTAGAGGATACAATGCTGAGTGACATAAGACAGACTGAGAAAGAGAAATACCATATGATCTCACTTATATGTGGAATCTAAAGAACAGAATAAATGAACAAACAAAACAGAAATAGACTCAGAGATACAGAGAACAAACTGATGGTTGCTAGATGGGAGGGGCACTGGGGGGATGGATGAGAAAGGTGAAGGGATTAGGAAGTACAAATTGGTAGTCACAAAATAGTCATCATGATGTGAAATACCATATGAGGAATATAGTCAATAATGTTGTAAAAACTGTGTGTGGTGTCAGATGGGCACTAGACTTATTGGGGGATCACTTCATAAATTATATAAATGCCTAACCACTGTGCTGTACATGTGAAACTAATATAAAAATAACATTGAATGTCAACTATAACTATATATATATAGTTATATATATATATAACTATATATATAACTATATATATAACTATATATATATAACTATATATATATAAATATATATATATGGTCAGGGGATGTAAAGTACAGCATAGGGAGTATATTCAATGGTATTGTTATAACTATGTATAATATTAGATAGGTAGCAGACTTGGTGGGGTTTTCACTTTGTGAGGCGTGAATATCTAATCATTACATTGTTTTGTACACCTGAAACTAATAAAAAAATAAATAGAAATTCCGTAGTGGTTAGACATTTATACTTATCATGGTGGTCACTTATATAAGTAAATAAATGTTGAGTAACTATGGTGTATACCTGAAACTAATATAACATTGTATGTTAGCTATATTTTAATAAAAATTTTTTTAAAAGAAAAGAAAAAGGAAATTCCAGAAGTAAACAATTTATAAGTTTAAAATTGCATGCCGCTCTGAGTAGCATGATGAAATCTTGTGTCGTCTTACTCTGTCCCTCCCAGGACACTGGTATCCATGCTGTAAATGCTCATTGGCCAGGAGTAGCCATCTTGGTTATCAGAGCAACTGTCATATTATCACAATGCTTGTGTTCAAGTAACTCTTATTTTACTTAATAATGGCCCCAAAGAGCAAGAGCAGTGATGCTGGCAATTTAGATGCGCCAGAGAAAGCCATGAAGTGCTTCCTTTATATGAAAAGGTTCTCCACTTAGGAGGAAAAAAAAAATTGTATGCTGAGGCAGCTAAGATCCACAGTAAGAACACATTTTCTATCCATGAAATTGTAAAGAAATTCATGCTAGTTTTGATCCTCCTTCTGATAAACCATCAGAAGGTCACTACAGAGATCTCCCATTTTTTTGAAAGTCATGCCACTGCTTTTACAAGAGACCTACATTAGTACCTGTTTTTGCTAATGGAAAAAAATCCAAAGAGGATTTTCACTTTTATAAAAAAAAAAGTCAATACTATATTAATGTAAGTCTTTTGTTAGGTCAGTCCTGACTAACTCCTATTGTCTTGGTATAATTCTGAGTAGGGACCCCTTTCACTCTCAAAAGTGGTCCCAGTTCGACCACCCTACGTAGCATATGTTCTTTTGTGAAGTATCTATTCAGATATTTTGACTATTTTTCTATCATGTTGTCTGCCTTTTTCTCATATATATATTGATTACGTAATTCATATAGAAGTCTTTTGTTGATCACATGTGTTATAAATAGATTCTACCCTGTGGCTTAACAGGGAATTCAATTATTTTTTCATTTTATGTCTTATGCTTAACAAACTTTGTCTTTCAGTGTTTCCTAAGTCCAATAATAAAAATAGTCTGGATGGCTTAGTCTTTTCACACAGGACACGGTCATGCCCCAGATGCCGAAACTCCATTCAGTCACTCGTGCCCAAGGAATGGGGGGAAGGTCCGATGGTATAAAGCGTGGCTGCCCATCATGTCCCCGGAGCAGGGGCTTCGGTGGGGCAGCTTCCTTCTGAAGGACAAGTAAACGTGAAGGACAGATCTGGGTTTTCATTCTGTCCCTGCCATTCAGCTGGTGACCAATTTGTGTTTCAGTGTCTTTATCTCCAAAGAGGAAAAAAAGTGCTTATTTTACAGTATTCTTAAAAGGATTAATTAAATGGAATGTGTTCTATAAAAGCACATAACCCCATGCATGGAAGATGGTGGATATCCAACATGCACATGTCTCATTCTTCTTTCTTTTCTTGTTTTCCTTCCTTCCCTTCTCCTCTCCTTGATCCTCGTTGCCCTCTCTCCTTCCTCGCCCTCTCTCCTTCCTCGCCTACGTGACATAAAGAAAATAGGAAGCCCGGTCTCTGTGCCTGGGACTGATAAGGTCTCTGGAGACACACAGTTTAGCACACGTAACAATTAATGCACCACACAAGAGAGGACGCCACCAAGCATGAAAGGGATGGGGCATGGGCTACCCAAAGCTTATCGAAGTTCAAAGATATTGAAGACTGAAGATATTCTCCAAGAAAAACACCAGGAATGAATTCTTTCAAGCACATTTGACCAAGAGATAATGTTAATCAGATCTCTAATATAGCTGCTTGATGGAAGGCATTTAGTGATGCCTGAAGTAAGTGCTTTCAAATTTTAGTTGTTCACCCATTAGAAACAGACATCTGCCATTTAAGGAGTGAAAACAAGGAGCACATTATTATCCTTCAAGTCTTTTTCTCTGTCTCTTTGTTACGCACTGGTAAAACCAGGCCAGAAAAGGACATGTCACCCTAATTGGTTATAATTAGTGCTCCACAAAAGAAACCAGATAAAAGATTACTCTGGCAGCATATGCCTAGGTGAAACACATTTGCGCTGTTGAATTGGGGGCTTCTAGGATATGAATCACAAATAAAGATGGGTTACAATAGCTTTGATGAAACCATAGTTATGCCTTTCGCTTTATTATGTGTTCATTAAGCACTCTTAAATCATTTGGGAGGTGGGTAATTGTTATCTTATCTATGAACAAATGAAGGACAAATGGTTCATTTTGTTTTCCATCGTAATTTTGAAGCAAAGAGTTTCTCTCTTTCTGCCTGCTTCTCCACCTGGAAAATTCTTACTGATTTGTCAAGATTCAGGAAAAGTTTGACTTTTTTTCCTTAAGGCTTTTGCCCACTTTATTCCAGAAAAATTAAATACTCTGATCTCTGCTTTGATCATTCAACAAATATTACTGAGTTCCCAGTCTAAGCCAGGCGTGGCGTTAAGTTCGGGGTGTACAATGGTGAAAAATATCGTCATAATTGCTACCTGAAGGCATGGAGCTCACCCATTTATAACCATTACTATATTGTTTAAAAATGACCTGTTTATAGAATTCTCTCCCAATCTGACGTGGGAACTTTTGAAGATGGATGCTATGTCTATTCATGTCAGTATACCCCTTATCCAACATGGTACTGACACTCAGCAAACATTATTGAATCATTTTGAATTGATTCTGAGCAGTCTTACAACATGTGTGTGTGTGTGTGTGTGTGTCTGTGTGTTTGTGTGTGTGTTTGTCTGTGTGTGTGTCTGTGTCTCTCTCTGTGTGTGTGTGTGTGTGTGTGTGTGTTACCCAATAGAACACTGCTCTTCCTTTTCCTCTTCTACTCTATTGTTTAAGCAATTCTATTTTAGGTTTTGATTTAGGCTGGGATTATGTAGGAAGATAAATGGGCAAAATCCATGCACCTTTGAGTCATATATCATGGTAGCTAGATCAACAGTAGTCGTATAGAGTAGTGTGCAGAAGAGCTCGAAGGTCTCTGTACAATATAGTGGAAAGAGTGCTGTGGTTGATTAGTGATGTCTGCCAAGTAGAGTGGAGGACAAAGATAGCATGTACGCTGGTTTTTTGTCATCTCTGCTTTATGCCTGAGGCCCCCAACTCGAGTATAGGTTTGGAGCTAGCACAGATGAGAACAAGCATAATTAACTATACTATCATGTGTCTTAGGTGAGATCATTGGGGATATTCAAGTCAGAAAGCTGAGACTTTATCTGTATTACTTATCATTCATCATAGACACTCTGTAATGCAAAAATTAGGCATGTGAATCAACTCAAGTCCTAATCTCCTTCCTGTGGGTCAATATATCTCATCCTAGTCATTTGAAGTTCTTGAATCGTCTCACCTCCCTTAAGAGATGAAATGAATTTAATGCCCACCCCACCCACACACACATTCTACTCAAGAAGATTAGTTATGGCATCGGGACTTCAAATTGTAATTACCCAGCCTACAAGGTTCAGAGTGGAAGTCATGACATCTAAATTCAGCTCGAGTTTTGCTGTGTAACTTTGAACAAACAATGCATTGTTCTGCTCCTTCATTTTCTCATCTATAAATCGAGGTGGTTGGACAAAATGATATCATAAGTTCTTTTTAAATTTAATATTCTGTGTTTAAATTGAGACTGAAATTCGCTAGGTTTGTTCTACTGAAGGCCCACCCTTTGGGTTGTTACCACTGCATAGTGGCTCTTCATTGTTGGAATCTGACATGACCCTGGAATCACAGCCGATCTATTGATCACTAGGGAAGGGTGAGGTCCTTGAGGGCAGGACCTGTGTCTAATGCATCTTCATTATCTCTGTGCTCAGTAGATATGCATATGTGTTGAATCAATGAAGCAAAACTTTTAGTGGAAGGAGGATTCAGGAAGCATCTGTCAGGGCCAGTTTCTGGCGAGCATCATTTGTGTAATTAACATCAGCCCGGGTCCTGATGACAGCAACTGAATCAGTTATCCAAAAGGTCGCACGCAATCTGATGCCTAGGACATGGACTGGTTATGGGTTGTAGTTATTGCTGTTTTAATAAGAGAGAAAAAGAGCACTTGCTTCTAAGAAAACCTGAATAAATGTGCTTGATTGCCCTGGTATCTTTCATGTTCTTCCTGAGTAGGTATTCACAGCGTGAACATAATGAGAATGTTTGGAGCGAGGGGCAGGGGAAAAAAGATAGTAGATCAAACAGCAGCTATTCCACTTCCCTTACTTTCTCCCCAGTTCCATTCCTGCCCCATCTTCAGCACAGCCCAGGCAAGAATGAGTTCAGAATTTTACGTACCTGGATAGAAATCTTAATTTTCAGCCTGGCAGGTAGAAGAAGTGAGACTACACGTATGATTAATTCGTACCAACCCCCTCATGGGATGGTTGGTTCCATCTCTCTCCCCTTGCACACAGACTCATGCTCCTAAACACCAGAAATGAAATTCTGATGGTTCCCCTTTGTCTATGGCTGAAGCAGAGAGATTTTAGTTTTAAATTACAGAGTCCCAGGTCTATCCATCAAAATGTCAGATATAATTGGTATGGGGGAGGGGCTTAGGATTTGTATGTCCACAGAGTTGCCCCAGGTAATTCTGATAACCGCTTAGGTTTAGGATTCACTGGGGCATTAAATAATGTCAATATTTCTGAGTATGTCATTCAAGGCCCTTTGTGCTATTCCCTCCAACTTCCCTCTCCCCTTTCCAGCTGATGTCCAGCCGTTCCTCCAGTGTCATTCCTGCCCTCACCCCCCACCAGATCACGTGTGGCTCTCCAAACACGACCTGTCCTGTGCACCTTCATGCTTTTGTTCACGCTGTACCCCGTGCCTTACAAGGCTCTTACACAGGAGTCTGTCTGGCGAATTTAACATCCTTTAAGGGCCTGTTTAACCTGCGTCTTCCATTTCTGAGCGCCCTGGTAACCATCCACCTGACTGCAGAATTAATTGATCTCTCTTTTGTGTTCCCATAATATGCTGAACATTCTGTCTCTATTATAGCTACAGTGACATATTTTCTACTCCGAAAATTGGCACAAATAGCCAAATAGTGAGATCGAGTATTTTAAATAGAACAGAGTATTTAAAGTTATTTTTATGCTTAATGTTTTTTAACCAACTTGAAAATAACACATGTTATATCAAATAATAAAGAAGTCAGCTTATAATGAAAGAATGAAAACTCCCACTTCCCTCTCTCTGATCTAGTCCCAATTTCCTGAGGCAACAGTTTAAGAAATCAATTTTTTTGACCAAATCATATAAAATTTAGCAGAATCACGGAGGGCACATAAAGTAGCTCTTTTTTTCTATTTCTGTCCCCCAGACACCCGTTTCCCTTTCCAGAGATACCCTCAATACACACTGTTAACTGGTTTCTTGTGTATTCCTTCTGGGATAGTCTGTTTTCAAATGCATATTCATACACACACACACACACACACACACACACACACACACACACAGGTGGAACCACACTGCATTACGGTATACATATTGCACCTTGCTTTTATGACTTAACAGTGTATCTTGGGAGATTTAGTCCATATTTGTACATAGAGTAATTTCTCATTCGTTTGTTGGCTGCATATTATTTCATTGCTATTAGCTGCACTATAATTTACTTAACAAATTCTCTACTGATGGAAATTTAAGTTGTTGTCTAGCTTTGGCTCCAATAAATAATTCTTCAGTATCCATGAATCACTTTTCAAAGTACGAGAATACCTGTAGGATGAATTTCAAAGAGTGCTTTTGCTGGCTGTACATTTTTATATTTAATAGATATTTCCAGTTGCCCTTCATAAAACATACATGAGCTTGTATTCTCACCGCAAATGCACTTGTGAAACCATTGTGTTAAGTTCCTTTTTCAAAATTTTTGCCAATCTGACATTTAGGGAGTAGTATCTCCTTATATAGAGATGTTTGCATATCCCATTATAACGGGAATATGCATTTTTTATATGGTTAAACACCAGAAATGTTTTAAACTTTTTTGTTTTCATGACCCTTGGTCTGGTTTTAAAACATATTTTATTATTAATACTAAAGAATTCAGCTATGTACTATGAGGAGCTCAGCATACTTGCATGAAATCCCAACATCTTTACCCCTTGTAAACTTCTGCTAATTATATAGCTTGTGCACGATCATGATTACATCTACCCTCTTAGATCTTTAAGGGTACAGCACAATACTGTTAACTACAAGCTCAATGTTGCACCACAGAGCTCTAGAACTTACTCATCTTGAATTACTGAATTTTTAGACCCATTGTTTTAAAGGGACAATGGTTTGATTTATTTTTATGGTGCTAAGTTTGATAACAGCTGTCATCTGTCATTATGATTTTCATGGCCATATTTTCCTGGTGAGTATTCTTGTCCCTTTATTTTCATTCTTTCTTTTTTTTTTCTTAAAGATTTTATTATTGGGGAATTGGGGGAGGGGAACAGACAAGTTGCTGTCCCTTTGTCCCTCAGTCCAGCTGTGGAGAACAACGCCTCACTGGCCCATGTTGGCACTATCATTGCGCTTTTCCTGGGTGAAGCAGATTGGCCGCCGGCCATTTGACGGCTGCTTGTGGAAGCTCATGGCAGCTCATGAAAGCGCACACCAGCTGCTGGCCAGCCCTAGGGCAGCCCATGCTGTCACCAGCAACCTATGGTAGCCCAGCTCCAGGTCGAGCTGTTGTTCACCATCTTAGCTGTAGAGGGCGCAGCATCACTAGCCCTCATGTGGGATCCAAACTGGGCCCGGCCACTCAGAGCCAGCATCCCAAGCCAACTCTCAACCAACGCGCCACTTAGCTGGCCCCTTTCTTTTTTCTTTGTGTAGTAAATATTGTATTTTGGGGAGCGTGACTCTTTTTTGATAAATACTCAATTTTAAATGAGTTCTTTACATGTGGTTCCTGTGGGGGAGGGTCAATAGCATTTATCCAGGACAGCGGGGGTTTCCTTGGTTCTGTGACACTAAGTAGAGCGTACAAGTGAATTCTTTTAGCCTATACTGGTCTCAGGTGAATAAATAAGCAACTCAGAGCCTCCTCCGAACATCAAAACACCTGCTTCTTGTGGTGACAAAAGGATTTAGAGATGCTCCCTTCATCAATTCCTGCACCCCTATTCCCACTGTTATATATAAAAAAGTCACTTATTTTGCCCCTCAATATGCCAGCTACTTTTGTAATTGTGTTCTTCTGTCTCTGCCTGAAATTAAAAACCATAGTCATTCTTTCTAGACATTTTTCTGAAACCTGAAAAACTTCACTGCAATAGGCAACTTTTTCTCACACATACCAGACCTGATTAATTATTCCCATGTTACAGAAAAACAAACAAACAAGCAAAACCCCAGAAGCTCAAAGAAACTAAAATGACTCATCCAAGGTCACTTAATTAGTACTTGATAGAATTGGAATTTAAAGCCAAGTCTGTGACTCTGTAGGATTGTGTCCCCTATACTATGCAACCTCACCATCAAGGTTAACACTTCATTACATACTTGTATGTCCTGGTTTGTTCTTCATTTGATGCTGGCGTGAATCTCTCATGCCCATGAGACAATACTGTGATTCCAAAGAACAGGCTTCCTACTTCTAGATTTCTGAGAACACCATACACGCGATAAATGCTTGCTTTGTTTGTGTCACAAGGTTAGATGGGGAAGGGCATGTAATTGCTAAAGCTGTTTGGACCTGGGCAAAGAATTGTGTTAAGACTAACTCTTACCAAGTCCCTTCTTGAGTTTATTTTAATACCCCCAATTCTGTTGGAAACAGCCTGCTCTTACTTCAAGCTTGTAGCCTTCTTTCTGTTTTCTATCATGCTATATTTGGGGAAGGTGTTGTTCCCAGGAGATCTTACACTTAGATTTTCATGGGGCAAGACGTTCAACAGACCTCACTGGCTCCTCTTTGAAATTCCAGTTATGCCATGTGAGAGCCATCTACATGCCCCAGGGAAGAAGAAGAAGAAGAAGAAGAAGTGGTTATCTAGTGAGCTGAATTTTTTGCTCCATCAGGAAGCAGGAATTACAGAGGGGAAGAGAAAAGTGTTAGAAGAGTGTATTCATTGCTCCAAGACATTAAAATGGCAATATAGGCTTCTAGATTTGTTTCCAGATTTATATTGGTACCTTCTCATCCTTGGCCTTGGGTTCCACAGAAAGACTTATGATGCTAAAAAGGAGCAATTTCCTCTGATTCATTTAGGATTACAGTTAAATTTATTGGGGAAGTTCATGTTTTACTTCCCAGAGAGCAACTTGAATTCCTCAGCCTGGAACCACTCTCGAAGGGACATGAAATCTCTCAGAAGGCCAAACCAAAACCAGGGGCTTGTAAAATTTATGGAAAATGTTTTGTTTTGTTTTTTCTTAAAAAAACACCCTCAACCTCTTTAGCACATTAATTATTTCCCCCATGTTCCTTTCCAAGCCTTGATCACATACAGGCCTATTTTAAGGAAGTAGATACAAGCTCACATGCCTTGTACAGTCATATTTATTTGCTTTATATTCTATCACAAACATTTTCTAGGATGAGTTATTTCTTCATACTTTAAAGTTTTAGTGGCTGCATAAAAATCCACTGAGTTATAGTACCATAATTTTTTTTATCATCTTCCTAGGACCAAATTTTAAGGCTTTTTCCCCCCTCACAATTAATGCCACAATAAATAGCTCCACATATTTACTTGTGTTTCTTTCTTGTTGTTAAAATATGTCTTTAAGATAAATTATTTACAGTGGGGTTGCTGAACCAAGGAACATGGTTTACATGTGGTTTCTGTGGGGGATGGGCTGTAGTATTTATCCAGGAGAGCAGGGATTTGCTGGTTCCATGACATGAGGTTGTATGTATTTGCAACAGTCTTGATACACCTTGTCAATTTGCTAAAAGAAGGATTTTTTTTTAACTATCTAGACTTTTCAAGAATGGGATGTGGCCATAGTTTCCATATTCTTAGGAGCCGCCATCACTAGAAGTATCCACACAGAGGCCCATTGGTCAGTTCTACTGCTACCATCGCAGCCTAACCACCCGCAGGTGAGTCGCTCGCCTAGACTATGCCAACTGCTTCCTAGTTGGTGCCGCGTTGTTTTCACCCTTGCCCTTCCTAAAACCCTTTCTGTACACATCTATTAAAGCACTGTGGTGTCATAAAAAAAATAAATATTTGCTCTTTGTCCCCAGTGCCTGGCACACACAGCTCCTAAAAACCCTTGAAATCTCTGAGTGCTAAGAGTGTCTTTTGTATGTTAATGATGACTGGTGGCTGGGGGGGTCTCTAGACAGCTTCAAGATAAGAGCTGGTCACCAGAAAGACCAAGGCTTGATTAAAGGGTTGGAACTTTCTTCCCTATCCCCAGCCTTTGAAGATTAATCATCAGTGGCTAGTGATTGAATCAATTGGGCCTATGCAATGAAACTGACATTTAAAAAAAACCCTAAGTAAAGGGGTTCAGAGAGCTTGGGGTTGGGGAACACATTGTTAGGTTGGGAGGATGGTGTGCCCAGAGAGAGCATGGAGGTTCCCTGCCTCTCTCCCCATATCTTTCCCTGTTCATCTCTCCTATCCGGCTGTTCCTGAGTGGTGCTTTATAATAAACTGTTAATAGTAAGTAACTGTGCGTAAAGTGTTTCTTGGGTCTCGTGAGTGGGAACCCCTGATTTTATGGCCAAGTTGAACAGAAGTGTGGATAACCTGGGACCTGACAACCTGCCTCTGGCATCTGAAATGAGGGCAGTTTTGTGGGATTGAGCCCTTCAACTTGTGGAGTCTGACGTGTTAGACTGGAGTCTAACTCCAGGCTGTTAGTATCAGAATGGCATTGAATTCTAGGACACCAAGTTGGTGTCAGAATTGGCTGGTATCAGGAGGGAAATATAAAACCTTCAAGCAGAAATGTAATACTCACCTACTTAACCTTTTCCCACTGCACTTAGAATGAGATCCCATGGCCTTCCCATGCCCTATAAGCTGTGCATGGTCTGGCCCAGCCTGCCTCTTAACCTTACTCTCTAACACGCTCTTCTTATTCATTGCTTCTCAGCAACACTGGTCTTCTTTTATTTAAAAAACATATCAAGCTCATTATCATCTCAGGGCCTTTGCACTTGTCCTCTGCTTTGCCTAGCCATCTGCCTCCAGACTGCCACATGGCTGTTCTTTCTTATTTTTCAGGTTTCATCTCAAGTGTCACTTCCTTAGAGGTGCATTTTTTGACTACCCTGAAAAGGGTAGAGTCCTCTCTCACACTAGCTTCTAATAATTCTTTTTTTTTTTTTTTGCTAAGTTTTAGAAGTGATTTCTTTTTTATTAGTTTCAGGTGCACAATACAGCATAGTGATCAGACATTTACATCCTTCACAAAGTGATGACCCCAATAAGCCTATTACCCATCTGATCTAGTCATTCTTTGTACTGTCATACTGCTTTATTTCTCTGTATAGAAATGCATTCTATCATCTATCTATCTGTCTATCTATCTATCATCTATATATCATCTATCTATCATCTCTATTATCTATCTATCTCTATCTATCTACTTATCTATCATCTATCTATCTATCTACGATCTATCTATCTATCTAATGTTTTTTTTTTCTTCAATACTAAAATGTACGCTCCATTAGGTTAAGGACTGTATTCTTTCCACTCATTCTATACTAATTGATAACCTAGTAATTTTCCAGGTCCACTGCTAGGTACTATGAACAAACTTTGAAGGCAAACTTGGAAAACTATAAACCTTGACCAAAATGAACATATTTGTATTGATTTGAGGCATGTTACTGTCTGTTACTGAATTGACCATTAGCTTCAGGAGAGAAATAAAAAATAAAAATCTCATAACCACAAGTATGACTGTTGATTATCCTCATTATGTTAACATGGGAATTCCAATGACCACCGCTTTTTCAAGGGGAGACTGATATCAGTAACATATTGTAACACTGTAATAACCTCATGAGAGGGCAAAGTTCAATATGATCTGAAAGATGCCCTTGTATGTTTTGGTGAAATTTTACCCACCTGAAATGGTCTGAAGCTATCTAATTGCTTGTTCCTGGTTCACCTGTTAGCCTCACAAGATTAGATATTATTATCTCTGAGATGGATCATATTATTATCATCTACATTTCACAGATGAGGAAATTAAGAGGAGTGAAAAGCAAAGGATCTGACGGATACAAGAATGACATAAATTTCAACGTCTGCAATTGTCAAACTGAATGAAATTGGTTAAAATTAATTGGAATATTTTGATGAAATTTCTTAGTGTTGATTTGGATTCATGTGGGCTTGAATTGATGGAGTTCGGGATGAAATTGAATCTCAGAGGGATGCGTTAATAGGTGCAGAACCACATGAGGCTGATGGAACTAGATGGCCAAAACTCACTTCAAAAACACATGGGCAGCTTTCCTGCAGCTTACTTGGATGGCCTTGTAAAAAAACACACATTGTCCAGCAGACAATAAAATAGGAAAATGCCTGAGTTCAACGTTAATGATGATCAACTTGCTGATTCCTGGTGCCGTTCTCCTCAGTGTCAAGACTCTTGTTTTCCTGAGATTACATAGGCGACCAAAGCATATTTGTAAGCTAGAGATGTGGGTTCTGTGAAAAGGCAAACAAGTCTTTCTATCTTGCTCATGACCTTGTCAAAGAAGGAAAATGCAATCATGTCAACAGTCAGAGAGGCATTAATCAAATCTCATGTTGAGCATGGCTTAAAGTCCATTGATTTCAACCCCAAATATTTATTGAGTCTTTACTGGAGACAGGTGCTGTGCTATGAGTGGGCACATAACGTGAACAAAACCTGGCAATCCTTCAACCTCATCCCAGTGACTGGAGTCACTCATCTAATACTTTGCCGGCCCCAACCCCAACCATTTCTCTAAGCCTTGAAGGACAACATTTGGAAATCGAGAGAGTCCCTCCTTGGTATTTGTCATTGCTTCTGATCCTCTCAGTGGACAGAATTGTATCTATTTCTATGTCTATATATATATATATGCATTTAAAAACACGAGTTTATACTGATACATCCAATTCCAGTCTAATGCCACAAGATCCATGAGCGTTTTCCCTCTTTCCTTATTTATAACTCCTTTCTCCAGCAGTAAGCAACCTGGCTCTCTTTATCTGTGATATATTAACTTATTATCTCAATCCCAGAATACACATAAGTCGTTTTAAAATCGCCAGCCTTACCCTTGTGAAAAACGAACCTGCTAACTAGAGTATAATATTTGTGGATAGTTCTTTTGGTGCTTAGTCTTCGAATATGTAGTCAGTAGTTATTTTTTGAAATCATACTTAAGTCACTTCATAGCCCTAGAAAAAACAAACCTACTAACTAAAGTATAATATCCCTGTACAGTTCTTTTTTGTTGTTAGCCTTAAAATACATAGTCAATATTTATTTGCTTGAAATCATGTTAAATCTAAATTCAAGCCTCTGTCTGGATTGGCTGGCAGTAAATTCAATCTTAGCCATTATTGGGGTTTTCTTTCCTTAATCTCAGGGTTGTACAGGGTTTGCAGGGGTCTCAGAAGGGAGAAACCTTTGGGGAGGACTCCCTAGCTTTTGGACAGCATGGTTTACCATGCTGATGCCTGTTTTTCAAGGTCACACTGGCCCTTGAAATTCACAGCTCTGCTCCTTCTATGATAGGCACTTTTCTGAGGATGAAGAGCCTGGAATCCATGACCTTGCTTCTCCCAATGTATCATGTAGCCATTAGACTCCAGCGGGGATTCCATCTGTAGACTCCCAGACATCCATGTTTTTCCCAGGCTTGAGAATGTCTCTATTCTTCCTTAGTGTTTTGACTGATAGTAAAAAGTATGGCTTCTTGTTCTTCTAGGTTCAGAGCATTAGCAGGTGGTTGATTGTTCCACAAATGGGTATTTATATAGTCCCCCGCTTCTTAGCCCCAGCTCACAGGACTACTTCTGGTTGTACATTTTGATGCCAAGTCTAGGGCTTCTACAATGTTCTGTCAAGATACTGTTCCCTGATTTCAGGGCAGCTGCAGCTCCCTCAGTCCCATTTTATCCACCATGTCATATTTTTCATCTTCCAGAAGTTTTTTGAAACCTCTTACTGTGTGAGGGACCTATTCCCATTTCCTTGTCCTGTGATGAGTCCATTCCTATTTTCTTGGCTATTATGAATTATCTTGTTATATTTCTTTATTGCCATTTTATTGACAACTGCCCAATCAGTGGATTCATTCTATCATCTTGAGTCTGAATCTCATCATACAACAACTCAGAACATTTTTAGGCAATTTCATTTGGAATTACCTTTTAGCTACTTTACATGATAATTGGATATTTACAAACCAAAATGCCACTATACAGTGCAATTAATAACCTTATTTGCCAAATGATCATTGTTTCTTATAATAAAGTCTATCATGAATATGGATAGAGATGAAAAAAAATGGCTTATAATTAATTTCTCCCAAATTTTCTAAACCATTTGAAGCTTGTTGGAGGAAGTGTATAGCTTCACAAAATACATACAGCATAGACAAAAACATTCATGTGGTTTTATATATCTGATGCATTTGCTGAAAAATTACTCCCAATTATTCTGTAGTCTCCCCATTATAACATTTCTCCCGTAGGAAGTCATCCCTATTTTTAGTATGAAATTCCAGCCTCATATCTTGGCCTGGTATATAAAATACCCTCTGGTTTTTTCTTTCCAAAAATAGGACTTCTCTGTTCTGTTGGGTTCAAATGGATCATTTACCCAACTGTATGGCATGAAGGTGGGAGTCTGAGTATTTAGCTACTTTATAAATAGACTTTCAATTAATCTCCCTTTTTTGGACTCACTTTCCAAGGTACTTGCTGCAGCCAATTGTTAAAGCCTCTAAAGGTTCTGAGGAAGGAAGAGGGTTGTTTCGTGGTTTTATCCCAGTATTGGTCAAGGATTCAGCTTTTTCTGGCCTGCCATAAATGTTATTATTCATCCTTCTCATTTCTATAATAGCTTCCAAATGTTGATGCTATTATCCCATGTTCTCTTTTCCTTTTGTGTCCATGATTTGTTTTGTTTGGTTGTTTTTCATCCATTTATAGTTTTAAGTAGGATTCTTAGAAATTTTTAGGAGATCTTTAAAAGAGACATACCAGAGGGCTTCAGAAAACTATAGCTAGAAAGAAGAGTCACTCTCATAACAAGGCAAAGCAGGGCTTTATCCTCAGCCAATTAATTCAACTAAATGGAAAATACATGTATATATGTATATATTTAAAATGTTTTGAAATAACACACACACACACACAAAAGCAGTTCATTAAGAAATGTCAATTCTCTTCCCTAGATTTGAAAACAATAAAGTGATTCTATGCTCCTGACTTGCTCACTGGTCATAAAACCTGCCAGGCTATTCCATGAAGAAGTAAATATTCAAGGAGATTATGAATATTCAGAAAGTGGGATGCACAAACTTAGCTAGTGTCATGGTATAAAATATTTGAAAATCTGTGCTGAAAATCTTCTGTTGATCATGAAGCAGTGAGAATTACATGTATAAATTTGCTAAGATTATGTCTGATGACAACCTTAATCCTCAACAAATTTGTAAATGCTGATGAAACAGCTCTATACAGGTGTTGTTTCTAGAAAAATCTTAGCAATGGCTGATGAGAGAAACCCCAGCAGGTTTTGACACTGAGTCCAGTGTGACTGCTTTTCCATGTGCCAATTCTACAGGAAAGATTAAGTGGATAGTGATTGGAAAGGGACAACTTCCAATATGGTTAAACGATGTACAAGTTATCTGTCATTACTGTGCAAACAGGAAAATGTGGGTGAGCTGATAAGGACCTTCTGATTGATTTAATACATCCTTTGCATCTGTGGCTAGAGGTCATGGCAGTCAACATGGAAAAACCAGTGGAATTTTATTGTCCCTGGACACTATTCCACCCATTCCACTTCTAAACTCTTGGGGAAAATAATGTGTGAGGCATTTAATATTGCATCTGTAATACAGCCTTGTTGGTCAAGAAATTTTACACTCCATGGAGAGCAAGCATAAATCCCACCCCCTTTTTTTTCTGTCCTTTAATTACATGCTTGCTGAAGTTAACAGATAACTAGAAATCCCAAACATACTAAAAGAGTTGAGTCTGAGGAATATTAATTCCACAGTAATTAATGCTTAGAATAATGCTGACGCAAAATGTAAATGCTATCAATCTTCTTTTTTTTTAAGATTTTATTGGGGAATTGAGGGAGGGGAACAGCACTGGGGAATTGGGGGAAGGGGGACAGACAAATTGCTCTCGTCTTGTTCTTCAGTCTAGTTGTGGAGGACGTTGCTTCACTGGCCCATGTTGGTATTATCATTGCGCTCTTCCCGGGTGAGGCAGATTGGTCACTGGCCTCTGGACGGCCACTCACTGCGGCTGCTGGCCGCTCACGCTGGCTGCTGGCTACACACGGTAGCCCATGGCAACCCACTGCCACAGGGGCTGCAGCCTACGCCGCCGTCGCCAGCAACTCATGGCAGCCCAGCTCCAGGTTGAGCTGTTGTTCAGCATCTTAGCTGTGGAGGACAGTGTCACTGACCCTCATATGTGGGATCCAAACCAGGGCCCTCTGGCATCCCAAGCCAGTTCTTAACCATCGCACCACTGGGCCAGCCAGCCTGCCTCTACTTTTAACCTCCAGGGTCTTGAAAAATATCTGGGATGGAGCAATGAAGTCTGACCTTCACTTTTACAAGTATCGCTCTGTCATTTGGGAGACAGTTTTTAAGAGATGACTTTTGCAAAACATGAATGTCCCTGGGACATTCAGATTTACATTTCTAGGCTCTTCTGTCCTCTGGTATTTGTGCTGTGATGATTGTTCTCAAAAGGACATGTCAGTTTCTGTAGATTTGTTGAGATGGCATTTCAGCTTCCTTTCGCATGGTTTTGGAATTGAACTGTGATTGACAATTTGTTCGTTGAAGTTAAGTACACATCCAGAATGTACTGTTTCCTGTCCACTGAAATCCCACAGTAAATTCATTTTACATTCCTTATTGCCAATTTCAATGAAATCACATTGGTGTTCTCCAAAGAAAGTCCTGGGTTAGAATTTTGATTGAGAAGTTCCGCTTGCATTCTCCATCAAGAGCCTTCTCTCTTCATCAACAGTGGACTGTTTATGTATTAAAATAACCAATTATTCCCAAATATCTGATGCATAGACTTTATTTCTTTTTTGAGGAGAGTTACAAGTATAGATAGTTGATGAATCTTTCATGTATTTGTAGTATTTTCAGAATGATAATTTATATAAGGAAGCAAGTAAGGAAAAGGGAAGGCTATGAGGTCAAAGGGGTGGGGTTTACATTTCACTCTGTTTGTTATTATCGTTGTGAGGTCGAGCAAGTGATTCGTACAACCCAGATCTTTTCCCATATATGTAAAATGGGAATAATGTTTTCTATTTTACAATTTTGTTGTGAGGCTTGAAAAGGAGAAAAAAACCACTTAGCACAGAGTCTACCATATAAGTTGTACTCAATATATGGGAGCTACTTTTTTTTTTTTTTTTCACATAGGTACATGTATGTGATTTTTATTCTTGGAGATCTTCTCATATTAGACAGGGGAACTTACCACATTCTTTTTTTTTTTTTTTAAAGATTTTTATTGGGTAATTGGGGGGATGGGAACAGTACTGGGGAGTTAGGGGAAGGGGAACAGACAAGTTGCTGTCGTTTTGTTCTTCAATCTAGTTGTGGAGGACGTTGCTTCACTGGCCCAAGTTGGCACCATCATTGCGCTCTTCCCTGGCGAGGCAGATCAGTCGCCGGCTTCTGGACGGCCGCTCACTGCGGCTGCTGGCCGCTCACGCTGGCTGCTGGCTACACACAGTAGCCCATGGCAACCCACTGCCACAGGGGCTGCAGCCTACGCCGCCGTCGCCAGCGACTCACGGCAGCCCAGCTCCAGGTTGAGCTGTTGTTCAGCATCTTAGCTGTGGAGGGCAGTGTCACTGGCCCTCATATGTGGGATCTGAACCGGGGCCCTCTGGCATCCCAAGCGAGTTCTTAACCATCGCGCCACTCGGCCGGCCCGGGAGCTACTATTTTTGAAAGCCTTTTTCACCTTCAGGGTTATGATAAGGCAAGTATAGTAGACCCCTTATCTGTGGGGGGTACATTCCAACACCCCCAGTAGATACCTGAAACCAAGGATAGTACTAAACCCTATATATACTGTGTTTTTTTCTCTATACATACATACATAACTTTGATAAAGTTTAATTTATAAATTAGGCACAGTAAAATATCAACAAAAATAACTAATAATAAAATAAAACAATTACACAATATGTGTGAATATGGTCTCTGTCTCTCTCAAACTATTTTATTGTAGTCAGCTTTTCATTTAAAGGAAGCACTTTATGGCTTCTCTTTGGCCTGTCCAAATTGCCAGCACCAGTACTCTTGCTCTTTGAGGCCATTGTTAAGTAAAACAAAGGTTCTGTGAACACAAGCACTGTGATTCCACGAGTTAATTTGATAACTGAGCTGACCACTAAGTGACTAAGGGGTGGAGAGCTTAGCGTGGATCCACTGGACAAGGGATGATTCACGTCCTGGGTGGGACAGAGTGAAACAGTGTGAGATTTCACCACACTACTCAGAACAGCGCACAATTGAAAACGTATGAATTATTTATTTTGGAATTTTCCATTTAATATTATCAGACCACAGTTAACTGTAGCTAACTGAAGCCATGGGAAGTGAAGCCAGGAATAATGAGGGGGACTGGTGTATCTAGTAGTAAAAAAGATGGTAGAAAAGAGATCTTCAAAATATAATGATGAAGGAATTCATGAATGAACTATTTTATCTCATGTTCAATCTCAAATAAGAACATACTGAACTATAATGGGCTTTAATTTAACTGGTAGACAGGATCTCCTAGATCTGTACCCCACCCTGAGAGGGAAGGGCAACTATAGGGTTGAGAGTTAATGCCATATGACCTTAGCTGAGAGATTTCACTGCTTAAAGTGGAGTGGAGAGTGGGTGATTATCTGCGTTTTCAACCTTTATTCTTCCTCAGGTCCATGTAACTGAACCCACTGAGTCTGGTAAGGTTCTAGAAGGACCAGCAAAAATGATCCTGCTGCTGTGATCTGACTTAGGAGTCATCCTTTACCTAGGTCCTGCTCCATTTGTACCATTTGCTAAGCCCAGTGTCTTGTCTTTCACTCCAATTACATTGCTGGGATTGGAGTCTTTTCCTCATACTTTCTGGATGTGGCAGAATTCTTGACATCTTGCCTACATAAGTTTTGTCAGGCCCTCTCCTGAGAGCTTTACTTTCTCCACTGCTGGTTTGGGGCATGTTCTAAAACAGACATACTGTCTAGGGGTACCAGTCACCCACCTGACCTGGATTGCTCCTCATGGAATATTATTCTTATCCCACTCATTGGACAGGTCCTTGCAAAGCATATATTCCAATAGCTACTTGATTTGCAACTACGTTCAGGTAATGTACGCACATCTACTGACTAGCGGACCCCTGGTCCCCGCCAAGAATGGTCACTGCCTCCGTGGAATGCCTCTAGAGTTCCAGCTCCTTCCTGTTCTCTGGTTTACGCTGCCAATATCCCAGCAAGTCTTGCCACAGAGGCTTTTGGAGGGCTGACACATTGTTTTGAATTTTGCAGAGGGCTATAAACTGAATGCCTGGTAAAATTCCAAATGAATGAAATTCTTCACAGGTCCACTTGAAGGTCCGAACCATTGCAGCAGGATGTGGATGTGACTGCTGCCCATCACGCATTATTCTCCACTCCCAATTTCTCTCTACTCCACGCTCTGGGCAATGTCTAAGATGCTGCCTCAGGGGGTCGGCAATGCGGAGTTCCTGAGCTGGTGCTATGAAGGGACTACCATGTGCTGCCTTGAGCTCAGGATCCATCTTACCAAGAGAGCCTTAACTGGAGTGCAACATGGGATGCTGTGGCAGAGATGGATTTCTTCTCCAGTGTCTGATACACAATTATCCCTGGTAGGACAATACATAGCATAGTATTGCTCTTAAACCTGTGGTTATGGTTCCAATTAATCATGATCTGAGAGACCCCTTTACTTGCCCAGTCCCTATAGAATGCATAGGGGCTGGTATTGGGTAGAGGCTTTTGAGGTCAGATGATTGAACCCAAACTCATTTCAAAAGTAAGGAAGCTGAAGCCACGGGTGGTGAAGGGCCGGCTTGAGGCTCCATTGCTCATTCATGGCGGAGCCAGGACAGAACCTCATGCCTATTGGCTCTTTGGATCTCATTTGTATATTAATATGAGTCTGAGTCAACCTCAGCTTGCTTTACCCATTGAAAATAGCATGCTGGGCTGTTGTCAAGACTGGGAACTCAAGATTTATAAGGGTTGGTTATTTGGCAATAAACATGGCACATCCCTGATCTCTGCTCAATCTGTGATGGGAACTTAAGGGGCTCTTAGAGTCTGTGTCCAAGTGGAGTCCTCGACCCTGGAGAGTTTCCACACATGAATAAAGTAATCTGCCTGAGTTCTGAATGACACATCTTTGTTTTGTGCTTTATTGAGGATACACTTTAGGGTGAGACTCCAACGGTACAGCTGGGAGAGCCAGGAGAAGGGCATTAAGTTATCTAATAATGAGGCTCCCATGTTCATCTGAAAGCTCTCTTCTCTGTAGTGCCCCAAGATTTCCTCAGGGTCACATGACGCAGCCAATGCCCCACCTGGGAATAGTGCACCAACATGCTCTTTTGGGGGTATCTTATCAGTTTCTCTCTCTTTTTCCCCACACCTGTGTACTACCAGATTCTGACACGCCTGCCTCCCTGATTTTGTATCCATCCCTTCCCTGATCACTTTCATGACACGGCCAACCATTCAGCTTCTCGGGTTCTCTTGGCTGGTTGCACATAAGCCTCTGAAATAATCTCTGGCCTGCAATCTCCTCCCTTCCAATCCACCCTGAATACCATCCCGAATACCACCAGTCTCACAATGGCACCGCTGATCAGAAACATTATGTGATGCAGTAGAAAAGGGTCTCATTAGGGATCAGGCCTGCCTGTGGCCTCCTGTTCTGCCACCTCCTACCTAGTGCTCTGGGCCAAGCTGCTTCATCTCTCTCAACCTTAGTTTCCTCGTTTACAAAATAAGGATAATAACAATACAGTAAGTCCCCAACTTAAGAACATTCAAGTTGTGAACTTTCACAGATATGAATGGACCTCGCATTACGAACATTCATAGGTGCGAACAAATCGTGGAAGTAGCTCGCGTGTCTGCGGACATTGTCACAGTTGTGCTGCTGTGTGCTTATTATCCAGTGCAATACTGTACAGTAGTACATTGCTCAATCAGAGCCCAGGATGTCCGGAAGTAAGAGGAAAAGCAGTGGTGATGTGGAGGAGACTGCTAGGAAGCACAAAGCAATAACCATGGAAACAAAAGTGAAAATATTGAGAGATTGGATTGAGGTGAAACAATGGTAGACGGCACTTGTTCTTATAACATGAATCGCTCAGCCATTGGCTTTACATTGTATATTTGTGTCAAAGGTGTATAAGACTCACTTTGTTGGACTTACGAATGAATCCGACTTAGAACATTCTCCCAGAAGGGAACTCGTTCATAAGTCGGGGACTTACTGTACCTACCTTGAGAGATCGTTGTGAGGAGTAAATAGGGGTAACACCTATGAAATCTTCAGTCACAGTAAGCACTCAAAATATGTTGTCTTTTTTTCTATTCTAATTCATGCTAGACATGATGTCTCAGCTTGTGTTTCTCCTAAAAAACAGCCCACGAGACAAGGAATAGAGTGAAAGTCGTTCATTTGGGGATTGATTCCAGGAAGTAGAATGAGCCAAGGAAAAGAATAAAAGCAACAAAACTTATGCAAATGCGCAGGCAACTGTGATAGATCCCTACAGACTCTTTGATAAACTCTGTAGAACCCACATCAAACCTGTCCCTTTGAAGGTCAAGGAAGTTGGAGTATTTGTCCATCAACTTGAACCTCTCATTTATTAAGCATGGCTCCTCAGAGTTAACTCTGCTGTACTCCTAGCCTGTGCTGGCCAAGCATATCCCCTGCTGGAGAATATCCTCAGGCAGAGATGGCGTAGGGGAACTATCTGTGGCCACTCTCCCAGGAAGGCCTAGGGATTTGTCCAGGACACTGACAGTTTGCTTTACAGCACCTGATACTCAGTAGGTTCTTGCTGAACTGAATAGACACAGGACATCAATGTTAGGTTAGGGTGAGTCCCCACAGTGAAGGAGAAAAATGCCGGTCCCTCAGTCCCTTAACTTCCGGAGCTGTGGTTAGGCTGGCAGGGTCAGATGCACGTATAAGAGCTCTGTGAGAATAACATGTTGGCAGACACAGGAAGGCACTCTCTCAGCCTGTGCTTGGGGCTGCTTCAGGTTGGAGCCCTCCAGACTTGACCTCACTAGAATGTGTACTTCCCAGAGAACCCCACTCCTCTTTCCACCTCGGTTTAATCAATTCTCATCTCACTCACAGCATTACAAGTCCCAAGAGCGCCAAAGCCAGCCAAGGCCTCAAGGCAGTTCATGTTTATCTGTCTCCTCGCTGCTAATCCTTAAAATCAAAGGCCAGCCCTGCACCCCACACTGAGCATAACTGTCTCTCCCAGGACCTGCTTTATGTTACGTCATTCCTCTCACCATCCCCTTTCACCCTGTAATTTCCAACATAATCTTTGCATTATCTCTGTGTTATACATTTCCTATTTGTTTTTCCTCTTTCTGTTCTAGGCAGAATATATCTTTTTATACCTGCCTAATCTGCCTTGATCCTTTTACTTTCCATCTTGATTGCCTTTTATACCAAAGTAAAGGTTCTGGTGTATTCCTCCTTAAAATGTTCAGTTGATGAGCTGCAAGAATTCCACTTCTGTTTTTTCCCCCTGTTGACTCTCTCACGTACAGCCAGGCAATTCACTTTACTGCAGCAAGTATACACTGAGAGTGTATTGTGTGCCCACTCCTGGTTGTGTGGGATCAACATGAAGTATAGATATAAGTGAGGCCCTGCCAAATTAAAGAGTCTGCTTGATAAACAAAATACACAGTCATGAAGCAGTTAAAAAACTGACAATGATTTCCATTCATATGTGTGTCACAGGCTGTGCTGTAAGTTCTAGAGTAGCATGGAAGTAGAGAACTTGGACTGAGGGAAGTGAGAAAAAAACTAGTCGCTTATATTTGGGCTCCCCAAGACCACACTCAGGTTAAAGGGGTCGGCAAACTGCGGCTCGCGAGCCACATGCAGCTCTTTGGGTACGTTCTGTCTCAAAAGTTTGCTGACCCCTGGAAGAGCCAATCCTGTCCCTCACAACAATTTAAAAGTTATCCGAGAGCCATAAATATATTTTTACATAATCACCATTATGTGAATAATATCCTTTAAAAATTTTGTAAATGAAACTATGATAGCTTTATTTTCATTTTCAATTTTACTTCAGAGCCACATGTACATACCCAAAGAGCTGCATGTGGTTCGTGAGCTGCAGTTTGCTGACCCCTGGCGACAGTTCCGTCTCAAAAGTTCGCCAACCCTTGCCCTAGAAGGACTCACAGAACAATAACAACAACAAAAATTATACTCCTGTGTTACAGTTCCAGTGGAAGGATACAGATTAAAAGGAGCAAAGGAAGAAGGCACACAGGGTGGAGTCCAGGTGAGACCAGGTGCACGATTCTAATTGTCCTCTCTCAGTGGAGTCATCTGGATAGCACGAAAGGCCCCTAGCAATGATCTGTGACAATATGTATGAAATACTGGCAATCATGGAAGCTCACCCAAGACTTGGTGTTTAGGGTTTTTATTGCGGGTCAGGCATGGAACAACTGTGTGACCTTAGCAGCTCAGACTCCAACCCCACCCTAGAAGTCACATTGATAGGGCAGAGCCCAAAGTCCCAGGCATTCGACATAAGCTATTTGGTTAACATAAACTCTCTGCCGCGCCCAAGGCCTCAGGGATCCAGAGACACTCAGAGTGGACATTCCAAGGGCTCAGAGGTTATCTCCCAGCAGGTGGTTGAACGTCAATCTTGAAGGCCTCTGGCATGTTCAGGGTTTGAGGAACCCAGGCCTAAGGACCTAACCCTGTACTGAACACCACTGCTTCTTCCATCTTCAGCCATACCACGAGTCTGTAGAGGGTGGAACGGTAGAACAGGAAAGGGCATCTGAGATTACCGGCAGGTTAGTTTAACCCCTGTTGTTTCATAGGTGTGGAAGGTGAGGCTCAGAAAGGGAAAGTCATCTTTAATAGGAAGTCTTCCTTGATGCTCTCCAGACCGATGTGTTGCTTTCCTCCTAAAAGCCCAACCGAACTTTAAAACAACTACCATTTACTGAGTGCTTTCTAGGTACCAAGAACTGGACTAAGCGGTTTTCATGCATTATCTCATTGCTAGCTGTGCTTGTGGGTATTTATATTCACGTCATGTCTCCTCCACTAGATGGGGGAACTCCTTGAAGGTAGAATCTGTGACATAGTCACCTGGGCACCCCTAATGCTTAACCCAATGCTGACACATAGTAGGTGTTCAAGAAGTATTGATGAAATAAATGTATCAATGAATGAATGAATGTATATTTGCCTTGCAACAAAAGGTAAGTAGTGTCAGAAGCCAGAACTAGAATCCAGGTTTCTGCTTGTACAATCCTTTGAACAATGTTGTAAAAACCACACTAAAAAGGATGACAGTTGTCCCAAAGCTAATACTTCCTAGAGGTCTGGGACTATCTGTGGATAATCTTTTATTGGTTCATCTACAGATATACAATACACAGAATGAAACAAAATCACAAGTCATTAGTGCTAGAAATCATATTATACAATATCGGGTATTAGTAATGGAAATGACTTGAATTTCCTCAAAGATGACATGTTTTTCCTCTCATGTGTACTTTGCTCACAGGGCCTCTGGTGCTTGGGGGAATCCCCATGGCTGTATCCAGATTCTCTTGCTTAGCCACTAATTCAGCCAGGGCATTACCCATTCGACAGGGGTTCTTAACACGGGATCACCATCTCCCAACAGATGTATAAATAGAATTCAGGGGGTCTGAAGGTGGGGAAATGATCTTTATTTTCATTAACCTCTAACTGAAGTTGTTCATTTCTTTTATGAATGTGGTTACTACCAGGATTTGTGATTTTTCTTACCAAAGAGAGCACAGATATTTTCATATCAAATTACACTTGTTGCAAGTATTTCAAACTATTGACTATGCTTTCATTATTTGATAACTATAGTAATTATTAGGTCCATCACTTGATCTTATTTCAATAAATTAATCAAGGAAAATGTACAATATAATGCCACATTTCAAAAATATTTGGTAACTATATTTCAATATAATTAGTTTCTCTGTAATCAAGTATATATATATATGCATTTAAAAGTATTATTCAGATAAGGGTCCATAAGTCTTACCAGACTGCCAGAGGTGTCCATAACCCAAAATAGGTTGCGATATCTTGACTCTTCATCATAGTCTCGGGTGATTCTCTGATGCCTATGCATGTCTATCAAAAAGCTTCCCCGGTTTGTGTAACACTCCATTAAATGGCCTATCTCGCCCATTAGACTGTGACCGTTCCAGGCAAGAGACTGGGACCTATTTGTTTGAATGTTCCTAGCTCCTAGCACAGTGCTTGGGGCTTGGTAGGTGGTGAACATCCTGCCAAATTAGTGAATGAATAAATAGGAGAGCTTTTCAACATTTATGCCTGGGCTCATACTTCTGTATGCACTTTTTTCTCCATCCAAAGTACTGCTCTTGGAGATGCCATACATTTGCTCCTGTTCGCCTTCTCCGGATCAGGCCATTTCTGTGACCTACCCAAACCCTCTCCCCTCGCCGCCCCCGGGCTCTGAGGGCGCTGCTACGTAATTCAGTCCATCAAATCAAAGTCACACTAGCGTTGTGATCCACCTCGGTCACCCAGCTTTTGGTTCAAGCTCAGCTCTGAGTGACAGTTTTGAAAGGTTCAAGGGTATAAGGAAACATAAAAAATAAATCTCCTTTTTGAGCATGAAGATCTAGTTACTGCCATCGAAGCTACTTAAAAGGTTCTATTTCACGTTCTGAAAAAAAATCCAGAAGAGGGACCCCCAAAATGTCCTCATTATGGCAACTTTGTGGGAATAAGATTTTAGTTTCTCAAAGGGACCATTTTAAGTTGACCAAGAACTTGTATAAATTCTAACATGTTGATTAAAAAAATGGCAATATTTGCTGGCTCTATTTCTATCTTGCAGCAATCTTGGAGAAGTTTCAGCAGTCCCCTCCATTTTAATAGATAAACCCTAAGTTGTAGTTAGGACTGATGGTCAAAACTTTCCCAGATACACTGCAGTTATTTATTGTAATTTTTCTTTCTGAAATGTAAATGTGAAGGATCTAATTCTCAGAATGAAACAGTTATTTTGCTGTTGTTCAGTACATATTTAAGACCTTCGATATAGAATCACAGATTTACATAATCATGAACTCCCCAAAGGTTGAGCAATGCATAGGCTCATATTAAATATCTTTTCACTAATCAGCATTCTTTTATCACATACCAGTTTGGATTAGATGCACCTATGGAGAATTATGAAAATCTGCAATGATGCCATTTCATTAATAACACCTTCTTTTACAATCCTCCAGTGCTCCAGGAATGAAAGCCACAGACAAATTTATCTTGTAATGCTGCTTGTCATTTCAGCCACAGAGGAAACAGACAGTACAAACACTAACAAAAAATAAAGGTCCCGCAAAGGTGAACAGTAAGAAGAATTTCCCTCATTCTTCAATGACCCTTGACAGATCAATTGTGAAGATCTGTCCATTAGAGATTACTAAAGGTAAATAAATATTGTAAAAGCTGTTCTTTATGAGAAATCTAGCATTAAAGAAAACACTGAGATCCACTCAAGACAGTGGAGTAGGTAAACACCGTGCTTACCTCCTTTCATGACCATATCAAAATTACAACTAAACCACAAAACAAGCATCATTGAGACTCGCCTGAAGTCCTACAACTAAAGACATACAGAAGATGCCACCTCGACACTGATAGGAGGTGGGGAGATGAGGAACGGGCTGGTCTCACACCTGTGTGTGACCATTAAAAATCAGGAGAGAAGTCCACATAACTCTGGCTGTGAAAACCAGTAGAGATTGTGGCCGAGTGAGATGGAGGGCAGCTAATGTTCCAGGTGCTCCTCTTAAAGGGCCCGTGCACAGACTTACTTGCTGATGGACTTGAGCTCCAGCACTGGGGCAGCAGTTTGAAAGGCACCAGGGACATATGGGGAGGAACTGAGTTGTCTGGCTTCAAAGCGAGAGCTGGAAGGGTAGCTTTATTCTGGGTGGAGGAGCAGGTGGAAGCTATTGTTTCTTTGTTGAGCCCTCCCACCTCCCGGCAGGTAGTCGCAGGTGGCCGCTATATCTGAGTCTCCATTAATCTCGTTAACATGCTTTGTCCTACCCAGGTGATTCCCTGAGACCCTGCCCACCCAACTTCTGGGCCCACCGAAGTCACTTCTAGTGGCTTTTCCATGTAAATGGCTTGTCTTGGCTCATGTTGGAGACTGTCTTAAAATCTCTCAAAGGTTCACAAAACCCAAACAAGCAGCATCTGGCTTCATGTCGCATGCCTTTGGCTGAGCAGCCCTAAGCCCGGCGCTAGTGACAGCCAGTGTCAGTTTGCAGCTTGGCCTTTCCAGGCACTTCCCATCCCAGCATGGGTGGTGGCCATCTGTGGATTATTTTGTGGCTCCTGCCAGGTGGCCCCAGGCAGAGCACTGGCTGCAGCTGAACTTAGCCTGCAGTGGGGCCACTCCCAGGAGGCACCCGGCCTGGCTTACCTGTGGCCAACTTTGGATCCAGCCAGAGCATCACCAGGCAGCCTCCAGAGATGACATACCCAAAGGGCAACTGGGAAGGCAACAGAGACCTGCTAAAGTAAATCTTACTCCAAAGGGTCAGCCCCTGCACAATACCTTCTCCACTGTAGTCACAGCCAGTCTTCACAACCAATCAGCCTGAGAATCAATCCTTCCCATTGATGTGTAAACAGCAACCAAAGCTCAACTACAACAGGAGGACACACACAATCCAGACAAGGGACACATTTGTAGGACCCAGTTCAGATGACCAGCAAGAAATCACCACTGAGCCCCACAGCACACCTACTACATAAGGCCACTCTACTAAGACTGGAAGGCATAGCAGCCCTGCCTAACACAGAAAAAACACAGGGAGGCAGCAAAAAGAGGAGACAAAGAAATATGTCCCAAATGAAAGAACAGAACAAAGCTCCAGAAAAAGAACTAAACCAAATGGAGACAAGTGGTCTGCCAGAAACAGAGTTTAAACCACTGGTTATAAGGATGCTCACTGATCTCAGGGAGAACTTTAACAAAGAGATAGGAAACATAAAAATTGAGATAGAAAACATGAAGAAAAGCCAGCCAGAAATAAAGAATAAAATAACTGAAATGAAGAATATATTAATGGGGATCAACAATAGATTAAATGAAGCAGATTATCAAATCAATGATTTAGAAGATACGGTAGCAGGAAACACACAATTAGAACAGCAAAAATAAAAATGAATACAAAAAAAATGAGGCTAGTTTAAGGGGCCTTTCGGGTAACATAAAGTGTGCCAATATTCGCATCACAGGGGTACCAGAAGAAGGAGAGAGCAAGGAATTGAAAACCTATTTGAAGAAATAATGATGGAGAACTTCCCTAACCCGATGAAGAAAATAGATATACAAGCCCAGGTAGCACAGACAGTCCCAAACAAGATGAACCCAAAGAGGCCCATACTGAGACATCATAATCAAAATGCCAAAGGTTAAAGACAAAGAGAGAATCTTAAAAGCAGTAAGAAAAAAACAACAGTTACTTACAAGGGAACTCCCATAAGACTATCAGCTGATTCCTCAACAGAAACTTTGCAGGCCAGAAGGGATTGGCAGGAAATATTCAAAGTGATAAAAAGCAAGGACGTACAACCAAGATTACTCTACCTAGCACAGCTATCATTTAGAATCAAAGGACATATAAAGAACTTCTCAGACAAGAAAAAGCTAAAGGAGTTTATGAACACCAAACCAGAATTACAAGGCATCTTAGAGGGACCTCTTTAAGAAGAAGAACAAAAAAACCCAATCAAGAATATGAATAATAAAATGACAATAGCCACATATCTATCAATGATTACTTGCAATGTAAATGAAGGAAATGCTCCAATCAAAAGATAGGGTGGCTAAATGGATAAGAAAACAAGACCCTTACATATGCTGCCTACAAGAGACTTCAGATCAAAAGACACACACAGACTGAAAGTAAAGGAATGGGAAAAGTTATTTCATGAAAATGGAAACAAACAAACAAAGCTAGGGTAGCAATCCTTGTACCAGACAAAATAGACTTTAAAACAAAGGCTATAACAAGAGACAAAGAAGGACCCAGTAATCCCACTTCTGGGTATTTATCTGAAGAAACCCAAAACACTACTTTGAGGGGATGTGTGCATCCATATGTTCATTGCAGCATTGTTTACAGTGGCCAGGATGTGGAGGCAGCCTGGGTGTCCATCAATGGATGAGTGGATAAAGAGGAGGTGGTACATATGTGTGGTGGGGTGCTGCTTGGCTAGGGAGAGGATTGGGTTCTTGCCATCTGTGGAGGCATGGACGGACCTGGAGGGTATTGTGCTGAGTGGGGTATGTCGGGTGGAGGGGGGCAGATGCAATGTGATTTTGCTTGTGTCTGGAATCTGGGAAACAGCATAAACAAACAAAGCAGTGACAGGCTCATAGATAGAAGACATTTTGGTGGTTGCTGAGTGAGAAGGGGTTTGTAAGTGGGTGAAAGAGGGGAGGGGATTAAGAAGTGCAGATTGGTTGTTGCGGAGTAGTCACGAGGATGTGGGGTACAGCATAAGGCATATAGACAATAATACCATAATAACTATGTGTGGTGTCAGATGGGTACTGGGTTTATTGGGGTGGTGGATGGGGGAGGTTGGGTGTGGAATGGAAGGGGTGGGGGCATTGAGAGGTGCAAACTGGTAGTCACAGAGTAGTCATTTGGATGTGGACTAAAGCATAGGGAACAGAGTCAACAGTATGGTAATAACTATGTGTGGTGCCAGGTGGGTGCTGGATTAGTTAGGGGGATCACTTCTTAAATTGTATGGATGTCTGGCCACTGTGCTGTACACCTGAAATTGATGTAAAGGGATACTGAATGTCAACTGTAATTGAGGGATTGAAAGGGGGGGGAAGGGGGTGGGGAGAACAGGAGGTCCAGATTTCCAGGTATAAAACAAATAAGTCATGGGGATGTGATGTGCAGCATGGGGAACACAGTCAGTGGTGGCGTGGTGCAGTGTTGGAGGATTGCAGGACTTACCATGGTGGCTTCTTTGGGCATATAGATATTGGGTGACTGTTGTTTGCACCTGGAACTCATATAGTATTGTATGTTAGCTATATTTTAATTAAAATCTTTAAAAAAAGAAAACAATATTGCTTTGTTAGGTTCCCAATCCAATAAGCTGTGTTTTAATCATTTTTCACAGCACATACTTCAAAGGAGAAAAAAAGACATAAAGAAGAAAGTCTTTAAGACAGTTTGGGATGTCTCAAAATCTCATTGTATATACAAACTCCTAGGCAGTGTATGTATGAATTTGGATTTTCTTATTTATATAACGAGTTGACAAACTGATAGGTCCCAAGGACCCGAACCTAGGCCTGTTAATTAGCTAACATAATTACACAAAAGAAACATCTGTGCTTTTCTCCTGACCCACACCAGCAGAAAGAGGCATTCACACAGTAGGTAGGGGATATTATTGTGACTTTAAAAAATGTATAATGTTTAGACACCTCTTATTTAAGTGAATGAAAAAATAATATTCAAGAGGTTTAGGCTTTTTTCATTTTTTTTTATGTTCAATTCAATGACTCAACAGTTATATGCTAACTCTGTGTTCTATACAGTTCTAAATGCAAAAGATAAAATTTGAAAATTGCTTGGGTCCCTGCTTTCAGTAGAGTGGTGGAAAAATAAGTATATTATAATGGACTACGTGCTACGCTTGTGGGGGTAAAATGTTCCGATTTGGGTATGGAAGAAAAATAAACGTCTGTTTTATTCTGCAAATGATAGCCTCCTTCCCTCCTCTACCATCCCCTCTCTGTCTGCACTGGCTTCTCCCGTCTTATAATAGAAAAACAGAAGAAGCAGCACTATCACCTAGAAGTCAGCAGGCGTCATACAACCAAGAGGTGCAAGTTTGAGGATGAAAGCCAAGTGCATTTAGAAGGAAGGAGCAATCAAACAGCAGGGGTCTAGGGTCTTGATGACATTGGTGAACAGCTGCACCAGGCCTGGTTGCCTTTTCCGGACTCTTAGTTAGATAAGGAGAAAATTAATCCCAATTTGTATAAGCCATTTTTAATACAGGTTTGTTTGTTCAATCAATTCCTAACTCATACTGCTACTAAATGGTGGAGTTGGGATTCAAATCTATTTCTCTGTGACTTCGAATCCCACATTATTTCCATTTTATCATATCACATTCAAGTTTATTCAACATGAACAGGGGGGAAAAAAAAGGACTAAATGGCACGGAAAATGGGCAGTACGTATTCTGGAGTGAGGTGATAAGCTGTGCCCTTCTGCTCAAGTTTTTCCATGGATAGATGAAGTTAATGGTAGTGGAATGACCAGAGAAGGATTCATGGATGAGGTAGGCTACCAGGTAATTCTCAACTAATGGGTAGAATCTGGATGTTCAGAGAGAGGAAGGCACAGGATGGTGCCACCTAGAGCAGAAAGGAGACATTAGCATCGTTGGTGAAAGGGAATCATGTGAACATTTGCTCTCTCCAATGTGCTCACTTGTAAAAGTGAACTTGAAAATCCTTTCCTTATTCTTTGACAAAGCGTTTGAGATGCCATTACATCCTAATTGGTAACAGTCATCAAGGTGGAAGTCAAGTGTCATTTCACAAGAAAAGCTCTGCTGATGTAAGACAGGCAGTGGAGTCAACTTGAGATGGGTAGGTCACAGGTCAGTTAGTTTTTGTACTCTCATTAATTTCTCAAATGTGCTCGATAGAGCCTCCTCACCTTTCCACCAAGATGCCATACTGCTGTCCTTATTCCAAGATACCAGAGTGCTGTCAGGAAGACCCATGGCAGAGCTCATCCTCAGCCAAGGGCTTTGAAGTGCACTGTGAGTGAATGCCAACATGTTAGGCCACCTGGAGGGCCTTGAAATGATTACCTGAAATTTATCTGACGTCTGAATCAGAGTTCAAGAGACCTGGTAGACCACAGCGTCTAGGCTGGATCCATGATTTTCCCTTCATGGCCATACATTTCTACTGAGGGTGCACTTGCGGGGACAGGGGATGGTTTTCTGCTCTTTCCCCATCACCTAAAAAAAATCATTTTTGCTCCTGTACAGATAAGAACTAGGTATCACTCTCTTCAGATGACCTTGTACACAAGACCTAGCAAAATGAAGTGCATTTAAGATGTGTCCTCAAAAGTTTTCAAATTCTATGTATACGGCACATGTGGAAATGTTTAGAGAATACTTGAAAAAAATGTGTAGTCATCCATATTTTGCATAGCAAAAAGCTCAGCTACAAGCAATCTCCTGGGCAGCGTTTAGAGCTAGTTTTCCTGTAGTAAATTTTGCCTTGAGATAGTGTTAGTTGAGTTCTCCCTAAATTGATTTTTTATAATAATTCCATCTGCTAAATAAAAATATTAGAGTAAGATTTTTATTTTTTAGACTAAGCTGTACTGATCATTGGAATTAAAACAAACTTAGAAAACTCCAGGGATAGGCCTGCATTAGAGAAAAAGGAACCTTGGGGAGAAAACTGAGGAGAGAGCGAGGTAGATAAACTTGGTGGAGTGACAAAGTCTTGGACGGGAGAGGGGGAATGTAATCTAAAACACAGCATGACGTCCATATTCTGCATTTGTTTCCAAGCCCAGTCTTCATGAACTCAGGAAAGCTAGAGCTGTTTAAATTCTTTTTCTTTTCACGGACAGAATAGCTTCACGTAAGACCTGCATTTCCACTCTACTGTGACAGCCCATCATGGAGATTTTGGACCTTTGTACCTGAGGCTCAAAGCAACAGTGACAATGATCATGCCTAGGAAGCGATGGCAGAAACAGCCACAGTGCTGGTGAGAGCCACTGGAACCTAGTGTCCAAGGAGTTCCCAAGGACATCCCAGAGACCCTGCCAAGCCCAGTGGCAGCCAATGAGAAGACACAGAGGGTATCTCTTTCTAGTAAAAAACGACTACTCATGCACATGCTGAAGGCTCCAGCAGACAAAACAGCATGACCTTGAGAGGGTCATGTGGCTCACATTAGGATGACCCCCTGAATGGGTGGGGTAACAGTGGTTGGAACAGCAGATATTAATTTATTCTCAATTGTACACAGAGGCAGCAGTAGTTTTGAGATGCAAGCTACCCAGGCAAAACGTTGCTGAAAATGCCATGAATGAAACATAAACTACCTACATACAGAACCTCGGATGTTCTCCTACTACTCTTCCCAGTACTCCCCAGCCACAGTGCGCCTTTACTACTCAGTGTCTTTGTTCTCATCTACATGACTTCTGAGTTCACCTTCTCACCTATTCCCGACATTTGTTATCATTAATCAAATGGACTCCAGGGTAGGACACCCCTAAGTAGGACAATCCACTCCCTGGGGCTCTAGTGACTTGTGAGATAAGGTGGGGAATGGGCCTGAGAAACCCACCAAATTAGTACATATTCCCTGATTGGTTCTTGAGTCATCAGAACGTCTCAAAATGAGGAATAGATAAGCCAGAATCAAAGACAACAAATACTGATATGCTGTCTATTGGCATACGCAGTGTGTCACAAGACAAGGACCCTTGGACATTGGTCCTTGGCACAGTCACTCTGGAAAATGAAGAAATCAATCCCTTCAGACACAGCAAGACACAGAAGTGCAAAAGGTTGCAGAGATGCTGAGTGAGGAATTCTGTCTTTCACCTTATCCTCCCCTGCCCTATTATACCATCAGCCTTTCAAGGAAACTGTCTTGCACTATTCATCTGCTGGCTGTCCCAGGGTCTGCTCAGAGTTCATGCAGTATTGGCACATGGCTTTCTTTCTGCAAGGCTTGTATATAAATTATTCAGAGCCACATTTCATAAGTAGACTAATTCACCAACACTAATTTACTCATGGTCTTTGTCCATCACAGGGTCAGGTTTTGAGTAAAAACCCTTCTTCCTTCCAATGTATTGACCACCTTTCCCTCCCCCACTTCAGGCACCATTCACAAGTCCATGGTGCTTCTGACTGACTGGCAACAAATTGGAGGTTCCTAAGATCCCCTCTTGGGTTCGATTAATTTGCTAGAGTGGCTCACAGAACTCAGAAAAACATTTTATTTACTAGATCACCAGTTTATTATAAAAGGATATAACTCAGGAGCAGCCAGATGGAAGACATGCATAGGGCAAGGTCTATGAAAAGGGGCATGGTGCTTTCATGCCCTCTCTAGGCATGGCACTCTCCTGGAACTTCTACGTGTTCACCAACCAGGAAACTCTCAGAGCCCCATCCTTTTGGAGTTTCATGGAGGCTTCATCACATAGGCATGTTTGATTAAATCATTTGCAGTTGCCCATTGATTCAACCTCAAGTCCTTCTCTGCTCCCAGGAGGTCAGAGGTGGGACTGAAAGTTCCAGCCCTCTAATCACATGGTTGGCTCCACTGACAACCAGCCTATATACACCCTTCAGTGCTTTCCAACAGTTACCTCATTAACATAACAAAAGACATCTTGATAATGCTCAACAGCTAGGAAATCCCACCTGAGCCAGAAAAGGGGGGCGTACTGGGGACCTTGAACTAGGGCAAAAAAAATGTACAGAAATATCTTAGAGAAACACAGGACAGATATGGATAGAAGGTAGGGGTGGGGGTGGGAGACGGGTGTCGACTGTCTGTAAGCCTCATGAAAAACTACATCTGATGATTAAAAGCTAGGTCACAAAAGACCATGCATTCCTTGAAGTGTGACCTTTCTGAAGAGTTTTAATGAAGGAAGAACAAGAATTACTTTCACATTTTTGAAAGTTATTTCTGGCATAGGAAGAAGAAGGTAAAACTAGGTCTTTGCAACAGTGCAACGTAGAATTTTCTGGGATATAATTCCTCAAGCAGTTCAGCTTCCTTCCCCTCCTGCCCCTCCCTCTTTTCCAAAACCTACACTTTATTAAGCACACACTCATAAAAAGTCACCGTCATTTCATCAATTGGCCGAGCAAAGTGAAAATCATTCTTGTCTTAAATCTTTGTCGCTGTTTTGATGGCTGTGATACAGAAAGCTGACATCTCTGTTGAGTTATCTGCTTTGACACCTCACTCACTCGTTTTTTGAGACATTTTAATTACCTCAAGGATGCCGTTAGAATGCATGAACAGAGTCACAGCGCTTCCAACTCCAGAATGCCATGTCGTTTATGCTATTTTTCACAGTGCCAGTGACCTCCATACTCCTTTCTGCACTGCAGTTTAATGTCTTGGTTTTCTTAATTTTTCTCCTCATGGACATCCTTCTTCCTGACACACCTGAGGAATTTGATAATCTGGAAATCAGTCCTCTTGGCTCTCGGCACCTCTCCCTGAAATTTAACCAATTGTTAAATAGCCATGTCTTCCTTTGCGATGTTAGTGAAAATACATGTATTTCCAGCTCTTAACCTTGCTTAAAGGTAGGGCAGGACTTTTCCTCTTGCACAGATTTCCAAATACAGTGTTTTCCTCAGAAGCTCTTGGTGAAGGACTAGATCAGAATCCCCTAGATGAGGAAACTATAAAGTGTCTCAGAAGGGCAGGATTTTAGAGATGGTGAAGCATGGGGGCACTGTGAGTTCAGGCTGCAGCTGTTGGAGACCATTAATAAGGAACAGAACTCAGAGATGACAATAAGCAATAACATGAATAAATGTCACATATTGAGTAACAAATGTGTGCAGAGACACTTTGATGGGTGCTTTGACTGTATTAGATCATTCGATTCCCTATGAAGACAATAATATTAAGTCCAAATTTTAAAGGAGAAAGCTGAGGCCCAGAGAGATTGTATAATAACGAAAAAATCTGGAATTGGAATCCAGCTCTTCAGTAGCAAAGTCTGTGAGCAAAAAAGAAAAGTCAGCTGAATGATGTAAAGTGAGAAGAATTTTTCTGGAATAAATAGATTATTGAAAACCTACCTGATGGATGTCTCAGGCATTTGCCCTTAGGAGGCTGTCATGTCTTATAAATGGAAAGAAGAATGCAATTTATAGACTGCGGTGTTGATATTTTACATGACTGAACAATGTCATTGAGGAAACTCTCCAGGCGTAGTTATGATTTTTGTGTGCTGACAATGCTTAGGATAGCTAAGATGTAAGAATCATAACCCCCTTTCACTCTGCTCCTTGTTTTAAGGAATCTGAAATATTGGGTCATCGGGAAAGTCATGACGTATTTTTTTATGCTTTTCAATGCAAAAATGCATCATGACTTTCCCGATGACCCGATAGTTAGGATGGGTCAGCTGGGATTGTCAGTATTTCCTGCAGTGTAGTAAATGTACATTTCTCTATGATCCTAGAGGTCATCTGATTCCATCTAGTTTTAAGAATGGCCATCCAAATACTGTTTTGTTGTGATGGTTCAAGGTAAGGTTTCCCATTTTTATTTTCATGTTCTTAAACCTTCCTTCTCTGTACTTACCTGCTGCTATTTAAGACATCTAGGAAGTGGGTGGCAAAGGATGAACTTTTGTTTAGTACCTGTTATGTGCTGGGCACAGGACTGGACTCTTCACATACATTATTTCATTTAATTATACAAAAATCTTATATAGTAGACGTGGCTCTGATTTTTCAGGTAAAATAACCTCAATACTTAAAGAGGTTAAGGTCATATAGCTCTTAAGGGATGGAAGGATTTGATCCCAGGTTTAGCTGACACTAAGTCTATTATATTACACTTTTGGATATTTTGCTTATTTAATCTAGTCTCTCATTAACTTCTAGAAGGATCTTACTAGGTCAAATATTATTGCATTCCTTTCCTTCTTTCCTTTTGCCTCTCTCTCTGTCTCTTTCCCTCCCCTCTCTCCCCTCCCTTCTTCGTTCTTCCCTTCTCTCTCTCTCTTTTTCTTTTCTTTTGTTAAGTGAGAAGATGAAAGACTGAGTACTTTTGACAGAAGCTTTTTGGATCTCTTCACCTCTTTATTATATTTTCAGTCACCCCTTCAAATGAATATGTGTTAAAATAGCACCTTGTGCAAATGTTTTGCAAGGAAAATGAAATCTGATGAGTTTTTGCCCCATTGTTTTGGCCTGAGTATTAGAGGTGCCACTCCAAAAGATTTTGCCCAGTCCTCAAAGTGACCTTGTGTCAGGCACAGGGCTGGGGGCTTGACGTTGAGACATAATACCTATTATCGATTGTGTGTCTGTGAGAGCTGTCAGGTACACTTAGAACTCATTTATAGAAAAAAAGGCAGAGACTCAGAAAGATAAAGTCAGATATTAATAACACCTACCTAATAAGTAGTTATGAGTAGTAAGTAAATTAACACTTGTATTTAGAATTGTGCTTCACACCTGATAAGCACGATAGAGTATTTGAAAAATAAATGTAATTTTTCGTCTTAGGTCAAGTCGTGAGAAGGCACTATGGTTTTCTGAATAAACATACCTCGGTTCCAATTCACTTGTATGACTTTGGGCCAGTGATCTAACTTCTTGGAAGTGCAGTTTGCTTCATCTTGGAAATGTGTGATGTTTTTAACTTCACAGCATTATTGTGAGGATTGAATGCAATAACACAGGCCAAGTGTTTGATCCTCATAGGAGCCCAGCACATGCAAGCCAGCATCAGACCGAATGTCAGAAGTAGTGACCCCGCTCTCCTGACAAACTCAATGCTCTTTATAAATCTTGAAACATTTACATGATTGCAAAGAGCAGAGATTGCATATCTATAATATAAGTGTTTCCTCTAGGGTTTGAGGGTGGAATGTTTAATATATCTTCAGCCAACTCAAGAAAACCTATATAATTTGAAAAAGTAACACATTCCACTTTTCTTCCCATTGGCATTCTCATCAGTCAGCACGTTGTGTTTGCCTAAGCTTCATTTGTATTCTCTAAAATTTATAAGGGGAGGTAGGCTGAAGTCTCTGTCTTTATTTGGAAGAAGATATTCTAAGCATCGTAGTTCATTATCTCCCTTTATTTTGATTCTTCACTTTAACCTGCTAGGCCCAGAGACTCTCAGATCACAACTCTGTGTCTAACTCAGACATAACTAGCTGAATGACCTTGGGCTAAGAACTTGCAATTTTATTTGATGTTTAACAGCATCTTTTTCCTTTACTTACCATTAAAAATAACAACAACTCTGTTGTTTATTTATTCACTTTTAATTGTAGAACAGTTTCAGATTTACAGGAAAATTATGAAGATAGTACTGAGAGTACCCACATACATACCCCACACTCAGTATCCCCAATATTAGCATTTTATATTATTATGGCATATTTGTTACAATGAATGGATGAATCTAGATATGCTGTCATGAACTAAAGCCCATAGTTGATTCAGATTTGTTCACAGTGGCCGATATGGGGATTGAACCAGCAACCTTGGCATTATTAGCACCACATTCTAACCAACTGAGCTAACCAGCCACTGTCCAGATTTGCTTAATTTTTATCCAATGTGTTTTTTTCTGTCCCATCCAGGATAGCACATTACATTTAGTCATTATCTCTCCTTAGGCCATGACAGTTTCTTAGACTTGCCTTAATTTTAAAGACCTCATCAGTTTGGAGGAGGACAGGTTGGTTATTTTGTAAAATGTTTCTCAGTTGAGATTTGTCTGATAGTTTTCTCATGATTAGATTGGGGTTCTGGGCTTCTGGGAGAAAAACCACAGAGGTCAGCTGCCATTTTTATCACATCACATGAAGAGTGCATACCATCAACATGACTTGTCCCTACTGATGCCAACGTTGTTTATTTGGCAGAGGTATTACATGTCAAATTTCTCCACTATAAAGTTACTATTTTTGTCTGCTTCCCAAATGGACCTTTTGGAAGGAAGTCACCATGTGCAGCCCTCACTTAAACAGTGAATAATGCCTCACCTTCTTGAAAGTGGAGTTTTGCCTTTTCCTGCTCACTAGTATGAGCTCTGATCTGTCAGGCAAGCCGCTCTGTATGACAAATGACGTTCTGTCCAAATCCCACCCCTTCCTCCATCTTCTTCAGCATGTCCTATCTCTTTCATCCAGTCCTTCCTGATCTGCTCCTTCTCATTCTTTCCTTCCTTGGACTCCTTCAAAGGTTGGCATCCCTATGCAGCACTTGACATGGCATCACTTTGTAGATTTCCTGCAAATGAGGCCTGTATGTTTGCTGGTTTAGTATCTCATTTTATTGCAGATAAGATGTGAAGCATTTTCCTGGAATACATTGAACTCCATAAGATAAAACACAATTAAAGATAAGCCTAAGTGGATGAGGACAGTGCAACAAAGACAAAATTAGGGTAGAAAAGATAAGATGAAGCCATTGGTGATAAAATTCTGTATTTTTTCCAAATTTCTGGTACACTGGTATAAACTGTTAAGTTTTCAAAGTCCCTTGTCACACCTTATTTTGTTGTTTAAAGAGAATAAGTGTACTACAATGCCAATGTTTTAATTTTTTTTCCAGAGTAGAAAACCTAGGTTCCAATAGTGCCCGGGGCAGTGAATAACAGAACAAAGAAAGGAATCCTAATGTATAAAAGTTCAGGGTCCTTTCACATGTACTGCATTTCACAAGAAGATTATGAAGGCTTTGTGATGAAGGAGCCATGTTTTGTAGTTGTTTTGTTTCCTATATTCTGCTCATGTGGCCCTTGGCAACTGATATGGCCAAGCACATGTGCACTGATTTCAGTGCCATCTCAGTGTGTAAGGCGGGTTAATGAGAATTTAAGGTAGCAGAATAAGGAAGACTCAGACTTGTGTTATATTTTGTTGTTGTTGTTGCTTTAAAGAAGTAGCTGGTCATCCCTGGGGATAGAAAACTAACCTGTGCATTATTAGACTCATCTTATTCCCATAAAAGACAAAAATGCTATCTGATAACTCTTTGATCTAAAATATCTTATACATCCTAGTTAACCATTAAATTTCCTTGTTAAAGAGAAAATGTGGAGAAAGACAAGTGGCCAGTGGAGATTAGGAGGAGATTAAGGGAGCTTCTCTGATATTGAGAAGAATGATTATACTACCATGTCCCTTCAATTGGTTAGAATTGCTCCCAGCAGCACACAGGAAGTGTCAGGGTCTTAAAAGGATGGGAGTTTAGGACCACAGCCTGGGAGTATCTATGTGAAGGGCTGGCGACTCTATGGCTTGTGCAAATGGGAAGAACCAATGCTCTGTGACAGAGTGATGGTGATGACTGAGTGGCCTAAAGAAAAGGCCCCTTCCTATTTTCTGAGTAATCCTGAGAGCTTCAAGCATGTTCCAAGGTCATACAAATGACTGATTAGCATAGATGAGTGAGGGTCTGAAAGGACATAATTTGATTTGCAAATACAGAGAAATAGGATCTTTCTTGCATCTTAGGCATCAAGGAGGATTCCATACCCATTACACCAGCTGAGTGCTAACGATGCCAAGCATCTCTGCTATTAAGAAACAGGCTTTTGTCCCCATGAGTAGGCAACATGGTATAGTTTCTCATACCTAGATGTCCCTTATAATAACCCAGAGGACTTGTTAAAGCTGCAGAGTTATGAGCTCCATTCGAGCTGTACTGAATCAGAATACTGGTACCAGAATAGGACACGGGCATTTGTATTCTTCCTTTCCTGTCAGCCCTGTTCTGATCAGTGGACTGCTGGTTCAGAATTCCTGATCAGGTGATAAAACATAGGCTCTGGGTTCAGACAAGTCAGGGTTTTAACTGAACTTCAGTCACTAATTCTGGGTAAGTTACCTAAATTCCATGAGCTACAGAATCTTATTTGTACAATGGGGATAAAAATATCTACTTTTCATGTACACGGTGAGATTAAGTGGGACTATATTTAGGGTTTTCAATTCAGCGCTAAGCATGTAGGAGACATTCAGTTAATATTAATATATCCTTTCCCCCTTTAGTTTTTATACTCGATTTTGGGATATCATTCCATTTAAGTAGCCAAGTGTTGAAATTTCTGAGTTCGTCCACCTCTTTGGTGTCTAATCTAAAAGTTCTCCTTCATTATAAACTTGCCTACAGCTTCATCTGAAATTGTTCTAGATATTGACTGGCAGATAAGAACACTGCGAACGACATATTTGAAATGACTATGTGTCTTAATCTTTGCTTCACTAGAAGCCATTTTGGAGATGGTTAATTGAAAGATTGCCTTTTCTGAGCTTGACCCTTTTCTTTCAATCTTATATGAAAAAGCCTTTTTTGTGTTTTTCAGAAATGATACTGTAGATAGATTAAGCCATTAATCATGTTTAGTCAGGAAAGAAATGTCTGTTTTCATTGTGTTAACACTTGGTTCAATGATTACAGATGAGTTGGTTCAGTGTTCAAGGATATATGGGCTGGTGGTTTTCCAAAATGGAAAGAATTTGGAGTTAAAGTTAGAAGACCTGGGCTTGAGTCCTTCCTCTCTCCTTCTTTCCCTCTCTTCCTTCCTTCATTTTACTATTAATATGTGTATTTGAATAATTAAAATTACTGCCTTTAACCTCACTTTCTCTTTCTGTAAAATGAAAATGGCAACTCCTGCTTAAACTGTCTCTCAAGAAGTTTAACGGGCACTAAATGAGATAGATAATGTCTTATCTTACAAATTATGAATTCCTATGTAAGAATAAACAGAGGGTTTATTTTTCATGTTTATGTCTTAGATGACTCTGGAATGAGGATGTATAAGAAAAGGAAAGAAACATTGTCCATTTACGGGTTATCCATTTGTGCAATCATTGATCATTAAGCAAATGTTAACTGAAAAACTACAACAGAGAGTAGGTTCTACTAAGCCCTTCACTTGTATTCTTTCCTTAAATTTTTACATCACCCTTGAAAGGTAGTTATTATTATCTTCATTGAAAAATTTGAGATCCAAAAAAGATGGGTAATTAGACCAAGGTCACATGGCTAGTCTGACCATAAATAAGACCAGGAAGGACATGAACTTGAAGAGAAGTGCTTTTTTAAAAAGGTGTTAATGGGCCGGCCGAGTGGCGCGATGGTTAAGAACTGTCTTGGGATGCCAGAGGGCCCCGGTTCGGATCCCACATATGAGGGCCAGTGACACTGCCCTCCACAGCTAAGATGCTGAACAACAGCTCAACCTGGAGCTGGGCTGCCATGAGTCGCCGGCGACGGTGTGGGCTGCAGTCCCTGTGGCAGTGGGTTGCCATGGGCTACCGTGTGTAGCCAGCAGCCAGCGTGAGCGGCCAGCAGCCGCAGTGAGCGGCCGTCCAGAAGCCGGCGACTGATCTGCCTCGCCCGGGAAGAGCGCAATGATGGTGCCAACTTGGGCCAGTGAAGCAACGTCCTCCACAACTAGATTGAAGAACGAAGACGACGGCAACTTGTCTGTTCCCCTTTCCCCAATTCCCCAGCACTGTTCCCATCCCCCCAATTCCCCAATAAAAATCTTTAAAAAAAAAAAGTGTTAAAACCTTGAGGTGCTTTGGATGTCTCAGCAAGATCCGGTGTTGAATAATAAGAATTTTGTGCCTTTCATCGCCTGTTCCATTTTCTGTCTGGTAAAATTAGATATTTCTTAACCCTTGCCCTAAACCGGTGAAGTCATGCAGACCTAGTTTCAACTTGTGTTTGAAAGACGGTAATTTACATTCTTCTGTCAGTTACAGCCCACCTACCAATCACCACGTAGAACAAAATGTGGAGTGACTTGGTGAAGAGGGTGACAAAGACACCTGTGAGATTCGGGTAACTGCTAATGATTCAGTCAGTTTCTATCATTCTCAGAATGGCAGGGGCAGAAGCAGCCAGGTTTTAAAGGCACTTATCACAGGATAATTGTGACTTCATAAACAATTGTCACCCTAAGATCCTTAGGATGGTGAAATCACACTGTCACTTCAAAATGGCAGCTTGGGACCCACTCATGACCTGTATAACTAAAGAGGCCACTCTTTTTATTCTCTACTTTCTCTGGTCCTCTGCTTGTCTCCTGGTGGGATGAGGTGGAGGAGTTTCTCACATGAATTTATGTCAGTCGAGGTCTTGACACACAACATCTTCATAGAATCCTCCCTGTTTCCACTCTCACCATTTCCCTTGGTGCAATATTCCTATCACAGATGCTTCTCTTCTTCTGAGCTCTTGACTTCAGCATCCTCTGGGCTTTTGACTATTACAACTGATATAGCTTCTCTGTGTAAGAGCCACATGGTTTCTGCTTCCAAGATCCTGCCTCCTTTTCACTATCACTTATTGGATTTCTGAATGAATCCACTCATCTAAGACCTCAATGGTTTTTGTGTCTAAGAGAGCCAACCTGAGGCTCTTAGAATTATCATGACATGGAGGAAAAGGAAGTGAAGCAATGGGTTGCATTTAATTTTATCCAATAGTTTGCACCTGGTGAGAAGCGTTTCATGGCATTTGTCATTCTTTGGCTTATATGCAACCTTTTTTACCAGTCACAGAGGCTTGCTTGTGATTGGTTCAAAACACGTTCTCCACACCGCGACCAGAAACGTTATTTCCCATTCTAACGCTTAGGTTCCAATTTGAAATTTTGTTCCTGGTGTGTTAAACCTGCTTTTCTCTGCCTCTCGAAATTTTATTTGGTGACTATAAATAACACTAAGGATTCTAGAGCTTGGAAGTCTACCAAGTCACATTGTTTTACCTTTGGGGCCACGGATGCAGGACAGAGTGAGTATGCTTTGATATGCCAGTAATTGGGGCAGAAAATAAGGTGGACTGTGGGACTAGAATGTAAGCTCCATGATGGCAGGGATTATTCATTCTTAGATCCCCAGTGTCTAGAACAGTGCCTGGTTGATGCTCAATAGATATCTGCTGAATGAACGCTGAATAAATGGTGAATCAACAAAGGAGAGTGGGGGAATAAGTATTGGCTGAGAGATCAGAGAGGAATGTATGGGGAAGTGGAAATGGGTTGTGAAGGTGGTGAAGGAGGTGGGACAGAGACACATGAATTGCTTTTGACCTTGTGGAGACAAGCAAGGATGAGCACCGCCACCTCCAGCTGAGTGCGGTGGCAGGACAAGTAAGAGCAGCAGCCCCAGTGTGATGGAGCCCCAGATGCTCATGGGAAAATCTTTATTTATTCTCTCTTTGCTAAGAAATGGTAAGAAGAAATAGGACTGACCTTTTGGGGTGAAATAAAGTAGTGTTACGCCTGCCTCCTTGTCTTAGAAATCTAGTTCTGGGTACAATGGGTGGCTGATGGTAGAATCCTTTCTAATCTTGCCAACCTGTCCTGTGAATGAGTCTCACACACACATAATACCCATGAGTGTGTGTAGATGTAGGCCGTGAGAACTTGAGCTACAGCATTGGACTCAAGTCCATGCATCTTATGTGACCAGAGCAAGTTATAGCATTATGAGAGAATAGCTTACTTCCTAGAGTTTTTCTTAAACCAATAACAGTAGGAGTATCTCAGTCACTACTGTAGATGGGGACTGTTGAACTGTGATGGATGTGGTAGACTAGTGGCAGTAACAAGAGTTAAGGAGAAAAGGGTATCCTGGAACCATAGGCAACCTTTACACCCCCTTTCCCCAAAATTATTATAACTCTTTGGACTAAAGCCAAACAAAACAAAACAAAACAAAAAAACCAACAAAAAACACCCCCAAACAAACAAACAAAACAACAATGCTGGAATTCTCGGAGTGATCATGGAGGGGATATGACCTGGGTGGTGGAATTTCTGAAAGGTCCACAGAGGGTTTCAATTATAACTAGGGCTATAAAGCATTGTTTGGATCAGGGACTTATAAATTATGAAAGGTTAAAAATGATATCCTTGGAAGTTTCCCAAACTACATATGCCTAGGACACCTCTACTCTCTTCCTCACCACCCCAGGTAATTCAGATCACCACTCCCTTCTCCCACCAATTTCAGAAATCTAGCATTAGATTATTTCTCATGCCTCTTTCAGACAAAGTATGTCCATGATTATTCTTTTCTACAGTAGGATTTCTCTGATCAATGGATTTGGCTAGATCATAGATTAAGACCTTCCTTTTATTTTTTGAACCTCAGTTACAGAGGATTAAGTTCATTATCAACTGGGTTTGCACATGGTCAAAATCCCCACTGAGGTTGGTAGGATAGTCTTAGTTTTGGCTCTATGTACACACATAGCCCACTTATCCTTTTAAACTCTCAGAATCAGTCAAACCTCACTTAAAATCAAACTGTTTGAGCTATAACAAAATTCCATTCTTTTGCTTATACATTAAGTTTGACAGGCTATGAATAATTTAGGAGATGATCTGAAGAACAAAGGAATAAAATTTCATTGAGTTAACATTTGCATGGAGGCATTAGGCCCTGCCAAGGGCGATTTTTTTTTTTGACTCCCTAAAAATCAGTGGTATGTTGGAGGGTACATGGACAATCCTAAGAAATTGTAGCTGTAGTATCAGGATGTGTTTATTACCAAAGAATCCCAAATAGAAATGAGTTCTCACATATTCAGCCTTGTAAGCCAGTTTAGACACTCATGAGATCAGAAATTTGGCAGCAGAGAAGAGAGGCGGACTTGCCAACTTAATGCTATTTAATATTAATTAAACTTAATATAACTCAGGTATCTGTTTTTCAGCTATTCCCAGACAGAATACCAGAGAAGAATACATCTATATTCATATTATATGCATATTTAAATTATATAATCATAAATGTATTCATAATTATATATTCATATTACATAATATATTACCATATAGTCTAGATTTCTAAACATTTTTAGAATAACTGAGTAGGAGGAATGGATTTGCCAAATCAATAATTTCCACGAATCTGGGTACCTGGGGAAATTCACATGAGAATATACCCATGCAAGCGTTACTCATATACATACACATTCTCAGTGTATTATGAAGAAGGCTAAAACACTGCTACGATTCCTTCACAATATGCATTCAGGAGTGGGAGCAATTAAAGCTACCTAAAATTTTGTGGGAAGACATCATGGAGGAGGTGACTATCCAGCTGTTGTAAAGCATGTCAAAGAGTAACCAACATCACTGGGAAATAGTTACCGAAGTGGCGTTATCTTGATAGGTACTTGGTAACACATAAAGGAGAAAAAGAGGATAGCAATCTTGGTGAATATGCATTGTATGGCTTACCCTTTAGGAAACTGATGTATATTATTATATTATATTATATTATATTATATTATACTATACTATGTAATATTAATTTATTATTTTAATCACCATCCCTTTCTCATCTGATATAAGCACGTAATATTTACAATAGAGCAAGAAACACCAATTTCTATTGAGCAGCCCAATTTATATTAGTCTTTTGAATATTTAGCTGTTAAGCATAACTGAAATATACAAAATCAAATCAGCATTTCCAGCATTAGCACTAACGTAGCGAACATGGACATTGGTTGTATCTATGGGAAACAGTGGGAGTTAAGAGACACGGGGCAGAGAACCTGGGTCCAGGGTCGTCGTTGTGCTCTGAAACTTACCCCACTGAGCTCGGGTTTCTTTAGATATAAAATACGGGGTAAGTCTGGACCTCACAAACAAAAATTGTCAATAAATTCAGTGGGGAGTTTTGGAAATATACAGATTCTCTAGACCTAGCCCATGATTTGCCAATAGAGTCAGGCCTAAGGATGTGCACGTAGAAAAACTCCCCAGAAAGGAATAACGGGGACTCTGTTAACTCTCCTGCAGAGACAAGAAACTGGACAAAACCTATGAAACAATGGTTTTTAAGACATTGGACATCGGGCAACAAAGAACAACGATTCCTGAGAGGCAGGAAACAGTGAGGAGAGCCCTCCCAGTATCCCGGATTATTGCCGCGAGACGGTTTTCAGGTTGTGTGCGGGCAGGAGGGACTCGGGCTAAGCTTGGTGGCCTCCCCGTGCTGCGGAAATGGACTCGGGGGTCTGAGAAAGCCAACGTGGTTAGAGAGTTTACAGAGTAAAGCAATGGAGAACGAGAGAGCAGCGAGCAGAGAGAACCCTGAAAACTGCAGAGGGCTTCCTCTCTAATCTTCTGCTGAGTACTGATCAGAGCATAGATGTGAGAAAACTACAGAAGGGCAGAGAAAAACGCAACGTCAACTCCCGATAAACACTCTCAGCAAACTAGGGGAAAAAAAGGAAACTTACTCAACCTGATAAAGAGCATTTATGAAAACAAAAAACAAAACAAAACAACAACAAAAAAACACCTTACAGTTAACATTATATATACTTAATGGCAATAGGTAATTAATTCATCTTAAGATCAGAATCAAGATGGGATATCTGCTCTCATCACTTCTATTCAACATTGTACTGGTGGTTCTAGCTAGTGCACTTAGGCAAGAAAAATAAAAATAATTGCATTTAGATTGGGAATGATGAAATAAAGCTGGCCTTATTGTCTATGTAGGAAATCTGATGGGATTTTTTTTATCAAAAAAGCTATCAGAACTAACAGATGCATTTAGCAAAGTTGCAGGATACAAGATTTGAGTGAACTGAATGAGAAAAAAGCATGTGGAGAGCATGAAGTTCAAGGTATGGCACTTATATTAGGAATTTTGTAATATTAGAAATATACATGGTTTTCAAACACCCCTCCCCACCCTAAATAATGGCTTCTTTTAGAATTTAGGAGAGTGAAAGCATTCCCTTCTGTGAGGAATAATGTGAGCTATGCAATTTGTTCCATTTCCATTATTGCCATGGTTACATGGAAGCTCAGAAGCTAGGAAGCATTGCCCTAACAATTCTGAAATTCCCATCAATTTTATATCTGATTCATCTTTCCTTTGATGGTAGTTTCCTGTTTCAGTTAACTTTCCTGTGAACTGACTATTCCTTTTTGGGAAGATGGAGGAAGATGGAAAATAAATAAACAAATAAATATAAATATATAATTGATGTACATACATGTGTGAAGTTGGTATTTATATCTAGAACATCTGAGCTACATATTTATGCACACTCATTCAAGAAACATGTATGAACTACTGAGGCAGAGCCTATGTAACCCCTCCTGAAAACTAGCCTCATTATTTCATCATCACCCAGCATCTGTGAGTGTGTGTATGCCCATCTTGTGTTTCTGTGTCTACCCCAATTCCATGAAATCTCACTCTTTAGGGACTTGGAGTTAAAAGGAAATCCATCCTTTCTTGGCCAAAGAGGATGAGGCGTGAATTAATTAAATTCCTTGTAGGCCTCTTTCCTGGTGCAGTAGCACTAAATCCAGAGATAATTGGCAACTGCTTTGGCGACTGTCACTAGCTTGCTCTTTAGGCTTGTGAATAAAGATGTCGGAGACTGTAAACCACCAGCTGAGGTCTAACAGATTTTATTCTTGCTCTGGGAAGGGAGCTGGACACTCACTGATAAACAGCACACTTTCATTTCTGTTTGAATAATAAAGCAATGTTCATAGTTCAGCCCTTGGACAATTACATATATTACTCATGCTTTCAAAATGTAATAAAGATACAAACTTAATATCAGTTTCCCAATTAAAGTTGATGACCAAGCTTGGTGATGGTTATAGTTTCTGGCAGAGGATTTTAATTTTCTTGAAATGCTTTCTTGGGATTCACAAACCAGCTTTAAGCATAAATATGTTTAGCTTGGGGGAATGGGAGGGGCAGAAACCAACACATGTACATAAAGACAACATATATATGCCAAAACTATTCAGGTGACGAAACTGGCAAAAACTGACAACAGTCCTTTTTAAAAACAATAATTTATTTTTAATTAAAAAATCCTTTTAGTGTTCAAATGCACTGGAAAAATTGACTAGTGAGTGTATTTAACTATCAATTTTATGGCTAGCTAATGTACACTGATGTTTTTCTTGGCATTAAAATAATATGTGCGGATAAAACCATTTTTACTGGATAATAAAATAATCCTCACCTGGAGAGGCTTTCCATTGGGTACTTTATAGAAATCAAGGGTATTAAACACTTCTGAAGGATCGAAAGCGGCCTATGGCCATTTGGTCCGACCTCTTTACTTTACACAGGGGGTCCTGAGATCCAGACAAACTATCATAAAAGTCTTGAGCCATTTTAACTACTGTCAAGCCATGAGTTCCCCAACATTGCCAAAGCAATATATAGAGTCCTGCCATAGTGGCCTTCCTTGCACTTATTGTTTTCTGGCTAAAATAACACTCTCAGGATATTTTTTTTCCTCCTCATTGAGATGGTATTGGTATGATGTAAAAGTTTGGACTTCTGAATCACGTAGACTTGGGTTCAAACTCAGATTACTTATGAGGTCTGACAATTAAGTTTGTGAACTCATCCTAGTGCTACACACCTCATTGCTGAATATCACTACGGTCACCTTCGAGGTACTCCCCTTGGGAAGCTATGCACTGACACCAGAGCCTAGTCCACCCTTCAAGGCAATTTTGGAACTCTTTTTCTGGAATGACCATCCATTGTCATATTACCCTCGATGTCCTGAATGCCATAAAAATATCTTCCTTTCAATATTTCCTTTTATCTTTGGGTAAAGACAGAAGTCATTGGGGGCCAGATCAGGTGAGTAGGGAGGGTGTTCCAATACAGTTATTTGTTTCCTGGCTAAAAACTCCCTCACAGACAGCACCGTGTGAGCTGGTGCATTGTCGTGATGCAAGAGCTATGAATTGTTGGTGAAAAGTTCAGGTCATCTAACTTTTTCATGCAGCCTTTTCAGCACTTCCAAATAGTCAACTTGATTAACTGTTTGTCCAGTTGGTACAAATTCATAAGGAATAATCCCTCTGATATCAAAGAAAGGTTAGAAATATCATTGCAACAAGTTCGTAAATTTAATTGTCAGAACTTCATAGATACAATGCAATATTGCTTGGCTATGGAAGAAAATGGGTTCTTGCCATCTGCGGCAGCATGGATAGACCTGGAGAGTATTGTGCAGAGTAAAGTAAAAGACAGAGACAGACAGGTGTTATATGATTTTGCTTATATATGGAATCTAAAGAAAATAGACAAAGAAAACAGAAACATACTCAAAGATACAGAAAACATATTGATAGTTGACAGATGGGAGGGGGGTTGGCAGTATGAGTGAAAAAGGGGAAGGAAGGAAGAAGTAAAAATTGGTTGTTACACAGTAGTCATGGGGATGTAGGGTATAGCATAAGGAATATAGTCAATAATATTCTAATAACTATGCATGGTGTCAGATGGGTACTAGATTTGTAGGGGTGATAGATGAGAGAGTTAGGGGGCAGGGTGAAAAAGGTGAAGGGATTAAGAAGTACAAATTAGTAGTTACAAAATAGTCGTGGGGATGTAAAGTAAAGCATAGGGAATATAGTCAATAATATGGTAATAACTATAGATAGCACCAGGTGAGTACTAGGCTAGTCAGGAGGATCACTTCTTAAATTATATAAATATCTAACCACTATGCTGTACACCTGAAATTAATATAAAATAACATTGAATGTCCTCTATAATTAAAAAAATTTAAAAAGGGAGGGAAAGGTGAAAGGGAATAAGAAGTCTAAATTGACAGGTATAAAACATGTAAGTCATGGGAATGTCATATACAGCATCGGGAATATTGTGATAGTGTGGTATAGTGTCAAATGGTTGCTGGACTTATCATGGTGTTCACTTCTTTATGTACGTCAATGTTGAATAACTATGGTGTACCCCTGAAAGTAATATCATCTTTTATGTTAGCTATATTTTTAAGAAATCTTTTCTTAAAAAAAGAAAGGTCATATGACACTATAACTCTCTAGCACAATGTGCTCATCTCTTACACTACTGCCCATCACTTCTGAAGCATATGGTATGGCCCTCCTTGAAGCATCCCTCACCAGGGCAGTGCTGTCCAATAGACATTTTTGCAGTGATGGAAGGCGTTCTGTTTGCACTGACCAATATGGTAGCCGCTAGCCTCATGGACTATCGAACACTTAAAATAGACTGTGATGGATGAGCTGAGCTTTTTCCTGTGCTTGATTTTAGTGAATTTAAGTTTAAATAACTGCATATGAGTAGAAGTACTGGTCAGTGCAGGCGTAGAGGTCGGATGGATAGACGTTGGGAGCCTAGCTCTCTACCTTTCTTCCTTCTCTTCCCTCCCTTTCTTCCCACTTTCCTCCTCACACTACTTCAAGTTTTCCCCCCTCTATATATGATAAAGTAACCCGGGCCACATAAGGCTTCTTCCAAGGAAACACATGTACTTTTTAATGGAATCCTTCCAGGGACAATTCCTAAACTAGAAAAAGATAAGAATGTCATAGAATCCTGGTTGGGAAATCCTTTGCGGTTAAGGAGGTCTGAGGTTATGCTGGACCCGTCAAACCACACCTTATAGGTAAGTATGTACTCTGCCAGTTTAGAACACAAGGCATAACTGAGCATCTCTATATTACTTATGTTGACATTTCTTGATCTGTGGAGTAATGTCTTATGCCCTTTAAATAACCTTACAGATTTTAGTGCCAACAGCTTTTAACGTGCTTTAAGTTATTAAGTGCTTTAAGTCATTATGTCTAGACTATGTTCTTAAAATGGGTAATTATTTCATTTTTAAAGGATTTGCTCATCTATCTCTAGCCCCCACCCCCCCCAATCTCCATGTGTTGTGTGAGTATAGATACTATACCCATGTCACAATAGTGTCTTGAAATTGTGTGTTCATTCATTGCACTAACACCATGTTTCCTTCATTCTACTAGTACTAGAGGAACAAAAAGAAGAAGAAACAAGGTGAATACAGGCATTTGTAGAAGATAAAGTGTTTTACAGGTAGCCCTTAGGAAGGTTTCCTAGTTTTAATAGACATGTCCCCCTTCCGTGTCTCGGGTCTAGTGTCTGGGCTGGAGATTTTGTTTTGGGAAGTGTTCCTCTTGCAGTTGCTGAAGTCGCATCCCTCAACAGTGACTTCTGAGGGCATGGCCTCTGGTTACCAAAGCCCAGCTTGGTTCCTTCAAGATCTGACTTTGGAGACACCAGCTGGCTCCTGACACAGTCAGATAGGAACCACAGGGCAGGGCCTTCTGGGTAGCTGAGTGTAGGGCTGCTTTCTAAAGCTGCTGCTCCAAAGGTGCAATTTAACCCACTGGGACTACTCACCAGTTCCCAATGCCTCTTAGCTGTTGGAAGTATCCTTCTCAATTTTTTTTTTTTTTGGTGATGTAAATGGTTGTTTCTTGTACCCTTGTAAAATCCTTGACACCTAGAGTGGTGTAGTTCCAAACAGATTGCAGCCCACTGATGAGCAACTTGATCAATTAGCCAAACATTCTAACAAAATCATAGTGTAGATAAAGAAAACTATTATCTATTCATTCATTAATATTTTGGTGCTTCCTGTTTTAGGACTTCTGCCTGGAGATTATATATATTAATTTAACAGCAATAAGAATTATTAGTAAGTTGCCAATAGCATCTTTACTTGTAGGTGAGGAAACTTCAGCTTAGGGAGTTTAAGAACATTCTGGAAGATCTCCCAGCTCATCGTGCTCAAGTTGACACACATCAGGTCTGTAAAGCCCCTGGAAAAGCTCTTTCCGCTTTTCATACATTGAATTCACTTGAAATATCAAGCTGGTGTGTAGTTCAAACTTCGTATTAAATCTCAGGGGCCTTTACCAATGAGTTGTATCTATTCGTTACGGCAGTTCTGACAAGACTTGAAAATACAGATATTTGTTTGAATTAGTGTGTGTCTTTGAAAAAGAAATATATTTCTTTAACGGTATTACAAAGTATCCTTTTTCATGAAGTAAAAGTTTCTATCATCCAATTAGTCCTCGTTATAAAGTTTTTTAAAGTGTGTGGGTATGTGTATACATGTATGTGTGTATTTCTCCCCTACCCATCCCCCCTCCATACACACGTGTAAGTCCAGTGTTGACATTTTACTTTTGTTCCTAAACTTTTCCTTTTAGGATAAAAAGCATTCTCATTTTGGAAGACAATTGGCTTAAAAAGTTAGTTCCTATTTTGGGTTCATCTAGCAGTTTGCCATGCAAGTTTGATAAAACAATTATCCCCCGGGCCTCCAATCTCTTCACCTGTGAAATGGAAATAATGGCCATATTACTGCTCTACTTTTCCCTCATGGAAGTAAAGACTGATAAGTGGGTTGACATAACCAATACTTTGCCCTTGAAAATGAAGCCTTGTTTACTGAGAACATGGTCTTCTCTTGACTTCTGTCATTTGCTATTCAATAGTGATACATAAATCACGTGCTCATAGAACCTCTGTATCATGCCTGGTGTTAATATTTTCAGCATTCTCTTCACCATGGAAATTTCAGAGCCTCATCTTCTTTATTTCATTGTCCAGAAATATCAGAATATATACCACCAGGCTTTGCGAACTTGAGAAAGAGAAAAACCTACAGCAGCCTGAGATAAACCTGTTTTAAGGAAGCTGCTACAGCCATCACAGCAGAATGACCAGCCACAAGGTGGCAGCATCTAAGAACATCAGGACTAAGCAGAAGTCCTGAGCGATATGTAATTGCCTTGGCTCAGCCATACTGAGGTCAAGTGTCTGCTAAGGTGATAGCTGCCAAGAGGTCCATCAGCCAACAGTCTAGGAAACCACTTCTGGACAGAGTTGTCTAAAAAGCAGTAACGACATCACTCTTTCATTTTAGAATGCCACAGCTTCCAGAATGCTTCCTTCCATCTAAGAATCTGAAGCATACAGTGATTAGAAAACAAAGGGGGGGTGGGGAAACTGTTCCTTATATTTTCCTACTGTTTAAAGTCAATGATTCTCAACCTTGACTATACATGAGAATATCCTGGGAACTTTCAAACCCATCTCTGGGGTAGGGTCCCAAAGATTGATTTTTAAAAGCGCTCCAGGTGATTCTAAAGTACTTTAAAAGTAGAGAACCATCTTTTCGGTCCTCTCAACTTACTCATTCATTCACTCACCATTTATTGCATACTTCTTCATGTCAGCTTTGAGCAAGGTGATGGTGATGATGTAAAATGAGGTTCTACAATTGCCCCAAAGACTGCGCAAGTTAGTAATTCAATTCAATGGAAGTCGATTCAGCAATCATTTATCAAGATCCTACTACATGAAAGGGACTATGGTAGAGACAGAGGAAGCTGAGATGACAGAAACCCCTGCTGTCTAGCACTTCCATTCTAGTGGGCGATATGCACAAATAATTATAGGGGCAGAATTTGGTATCATTAATGTCTTACCTTTCTATAACATTTTACAGTGGCACAAAGCATTTTCATCAACCTATATAACTTGAAGCTCACCTAATAATTCCTGAGTTTGGTAAGCAGCTAGTTACCATTATCTAAAGTTTAGAGAAGATGGTGGACATGGTTTGCTAATAAGGAGCAAACTTAGGCCCCCATATCCCAGTCTATAGACTCTGTGGCCGGTGCTCACTTCCGCATTCCATGCTGTGTTGTGGAGATCAGAAAAGAGTGGTTCGTTTTCACTGTGAAAGTATTTGTCCAAGGGTATATTTGAGCATTTGCCTGGGGCATTTTGGTTCCTGTTTTCACTGTAAGAATAAAAGTATTTGTCCAAGCGTGTATTTGAGCATTTGCCTTGGGAATTTTAGTTCCTGGAGGGTGAGGAGAGGACCATCTCTGTCCACACATTTCCAGGCTCCTACCTCTGTCCGGTCAGAGGCCTCATTTGATGCCATGGTCATGCTTCTATCCTTTTTACATGAGGTCCTCTTATTTCCACCAAGTTTATGATCTCTAAAATTTTTCTGGGTGTCTGTCATCTTGAAGAGAAAACTGAAAATGCTGAGTTCCATCAGCAGATCTGCTTGCCATAAGTTTCTGTCAGTCACAGAAAGGTTTAACGAGGGGACAAGGCAACTGTATATAAAGAAGACGGCAGACAAGTCTCATTTTCAGAGATCTCCGTTCTGTCACTAATAAAGTGTTCAGCCAAATGCCATCTGGATTGGGACTGACACATAAGATGGTGAACACGTTTTAGGAATTAACCTTATGGCTGATTTGGAGAGTTGACTCTTCTGGAAGTGAGGGGTGGGTGAATATCACTTCTGTTGTGCAGACTCCAAATGGTATGAGAATCCTTCAGGGTCAATAAATGGAGGAAGATCTTCCTGGGTCACTGTTTTATTTTCCCGTAATAGCAGAATATCCACTAAGTGACTGATTCCCAAAGGACCCATACCCTTTCTATTGCACAGAAGACCTGGCTGCTAAAATCCCACAGAGGGGCTGTGGAATTATCTACCTGTTCCTTAAAAAGCTGTTAGAGGGTTGTTCAGATTTAGGTGCCTATAGCCTAAAAGAAACATGAAAAACTTGAAGCACATCCAAGAGAAGACATTCATCTGATAAGGAATATGAAGATTCGAAAAAGAGACAGTCGAGGAGCTGTCCAGTTTTAGGTGGAAGAAGAAAGACCCAGAAATGAGATACCGTATTTCTCCATGTATAAGAACGCACCATAATTTGGGGGCCCGAAATTTGAAAAAAATGTATTACATAAAGTTACTGAACTCAAGTTTTATTCATCATTAAATTCATACAACTCCTCATCACTTGCAGGAAATGCAAGTAAAAAAATCTGCAACCACTGTATAAGACGTACTCAGTGTTTAGACCCAAAATTTTTCAAAAATGGGTGCATCTTATACATGGGGAAATACGGTATCTTCAAATATGAAAACATCCACTTGTGTAAGTGAAGTTGTGTTCATTCTGTCTAGCTTCAGAGAAAAGGTCAATGACCAGGTATGGAAGTGACAAGGGGGCTGATGTCAACTTTCCCTGCTATGGAAGAATATTAGAATTATTAAGCAGCAGAAGCAGTCACTTCATTTTTTAAAGAGAAGTTCATGAAACTATGTTAGAAATGTGGAAATGGGGATTCCTCCCTTGGTAAGAAGTGGTTTTAATGAACATTCCTGGGATTAAGACCTAAAAATGGCTTAATCCTCCTGTCTCTAATTATGCTTATCATCTTGTCTAAGTCATTGAACTTTACCCTCTTAGGTGACAGAAAACGCTTGATGGATGTTAAAAATTATCCATAAATGTGGACAGGTAATCCTTACCCATACTTTTAGGTATAGGACACTCAACTACTCCCTGTTAAATGAGCATATGTGTCATTTTTTATTTTTCTAATGTCAGACCAGCTGTGTACTAGAGAGGCCTAAGGGTCCCACATACCTGTTTCCAGTCTACCTGTCAACCTCACATTGACCTTGACCTCTCACGCTTTACCCTTGAGTCATCTTCAACTGCTGGGAGTTTTCTGAACACACTTTTCTTTTATCATACCCTTTGCTTAGGCTGTTCCTAGGTCAAAGGACCACTCCATCTGTTCTTCCACTGGCGCGCCTCTACCCACCTCACCTGCCTGCTTTCCGCTCCTGTTAGTGTCATCTCAGACATCACCGCTCCTAGGAAGTCATTCCTGACTCCCAAGGCTGTGTTCATTTTCACTCCTCTGCCTTCGCAGTACCTACTACATGTCCCTTATCCTCCTGGCACACATCATTAATCAGTGATGGCACACTTGGCTGAGCCTGGATTCCACTTTAGAATCCTTTTCAAGACATCCCAGGCAGCCACTACTCATGAACCCGAGTTGACAACCCAGATGAAACCTGCCTGCCAGTCTCAATTTGGAGCATGCGTCACTCAGGACACTTTCAATGTGGTACTGAAATAGTTCATGAACTTGCTTTTTACTCAAGCCTCCAATCACCATTAGGGGAGTTGCCGTTATTTTTAATTGTTTTTTAATTCCCAGTACCATGCACAGCGTCTGACACTGGCCTTCACATTAGAGCTATAGAAGTAAACTAGGGGACTTGGCTAGGAGCAGGTGAGAAAGTGGCAAAGAAACTCATCATAAAGGCTATGCTATGGAAAAAAATAAGAATTTACGATCAAATAGAGATGGGTGCAGGTCCTGGCTCACCATTTTATTACCTATGGGACCTGGGAGGCCACTTAACCTCTCCATACCTTAGTTTCACCATCTATAAAATGAGGATAGAAATTATACCCATTACGCAGTGTTGCTATAAAAAGTAAGGGCTAATATGCATGAAGCACTGAATTGTGTTCCTGACACATGATCTTGCTTCTACTTCCTCTTTTTTATCAATCTTATTCTTCTTCCTCTTTCTCTTCCTCTCCATTCCCCCCTTTCTTCTCCCTGTTCTCATTGTTATTCATGAATTTTTAATGTGGATTAAATTAGTGCATGTAAAATGTAATTCAGTATGATGTCTGGGGGGCAGTGGATTGGGGGAGGGAGGTTGTCACTTTGTGAGGGGTGAAATGTGTAACTATTGCATTGTTCTATACACCTGAAACTAAAAAACAAAACAAACAAACAAGAAAAGATGTAATTCACTCCTTTTTTTCTATTTATGCCTCATCAAAACCATACTCCAGAAGTAATTTTAGACCTTATTTTTGGGTTGAAACCCAAAGTGGCAGACCATGTCCTAATGTAACAAGAGTGGCTTTCTGGAAAGAAACATAGCATAGCTCCCTCTCTCCCTCTTTGGGTTAATAAGTTTGAAATCAAAAGCCTTCTTGCCAAGAAAAAGGGAAAAGGCTTATATGTGCAAGCATGCATGCACGCCTGCGACAGCGATTCCGTGCGGGGAGTTCCCAGGGACAGCCAGATGTGAGGCATGGCTGGAGATGAGGAGGAAGCCAAGAATTCCACATTAACCTTACACATCACCCGGGCAAGTCACTAAGAATAAAACCCTGCTCCCCTTGCCTGGGGATCCATTCTATGTGCTTGTAGGTTGAGAGTGTCACATCGTGCTTTAGAGCAGGAGGAGGATTTGCCATTTTATCCCTTGGCCTCTGCTTCCCCTTCTCCAGGAAGACTTGTGCTGCCTCCTCTGGGGTGTTGTGGGGACGATTAATTAGCTAATATTGGGAAAGGGCCCCTGGTAATGACTGCTAAGTGTTTGCACCGTGTAATTGGCATTTTATCCCCAAGAAAATGTTCATATTGTTACTAATTAGGCATTGTTGAAGTACCTCATGCTCCATTATTTTACAGTTGCCTTGCAATTAACTGGCATCAGTACCATTTCAAATGGCATTTATTGCCTATTTCCCTGGTTTAATTTTTTGGAAATTTTATGGGAAGCCTGGGCATTGCTTCTTATTCACTGTAACTTGAATCATTACAACGTAAATATAGTTTTGGGTGGTGATATTGTCAACAACGAGAGTTCTTTAGAGGTTTCAATTAAGAACACTACAGCTCTGTAGTTCATGCGGTAGTTTATTATGGTGCCTGAGCCCTCTAAGCCCTTCTTCCCTGGGTCTGCAGCTCATGCCTGAGTGTCTGTGCACATGTGTGGGCATGTGTGTATGCATGTGTGTGTGTTCACATGTGTGCATATGCGGGTGTATGGGCAGTGTAATGATCAGGGGTGTAATAGGAGAATGAGGTCAAGAGCAAAGACCTCCTTTGGCTGAGTCTTCTCTAAGGCAAAAACCAGAGAAGCTGATTAATAAACTTTTCTCAGCAGAGGATAAGGGAAGAGGTGGAGGTAGAAGAGGGTAAAGGGGGTCAAATATATGGTGATGGAAGGAGATTTGACTTTGGGTGGTGAGCACACAATTCAATATACAGATGATGTATTATAGAATTGTACACTTGAAACCTATACAATTTTATTAACCAACTTCACCTTAATACATCTAATAAAAAATAAGCTTTCCTCCATTTTCTTACTACAACCTAGAGATACGAGTTGGCTCAAATCAAGCATCATTTGTTCAATATCTACGATGTTATTGTAACAGACGGGTTTCATACTTTTTTCAGGTTTTACAAGAAGTCAGTGAGGTCTCTCATGTTGACAAAATGAAGGCTTACGGAAATTAAAAAAGGAGTCCAGGGTCACATAACTAGAAACTGATGAAGACAGGGCTTAACCCAAGTCTGCCAGGCTGTGAAGGCTGGGCCCCTTTCACTCTCCCTCAAACAAAATCACTGAACTTTCTATCTGGAGGTGAGTCTTGGTCACTTCAATGACCACCTTGCACCTTCTCCAGGAGGCCTTGAAGAATCACCTATCTCAATGCATCTTCTCTCCTGTAGCTGATATTACTTCCTATCACTTCTCATCATCTGACTTTTATTTTAACTGCGTCCCAGTGGGGAGGTCAATATAATACGATGACTATGAAAGCGTGGGCCTTGGAGGCATGTGGATTGTATTTCTCACTCTGCCTTTTCCTATCTGGGCCGATGTGGTCAAGTCTTAGCACCTACTAAACTTCATCTTGTTGATGTAAAGATGAAAAGAAAACATGTGTGGAAAGTGCTTAGAATGTTTCATGGAACTTAGAAAGCACATGATACATGGTGGTTGGATGGATGGATGCATGCATAAAAAGGATGAATAACTGAATGAATGGCAGAGATCTTGGCTCATTTGTAATATTACCTCCCCCAAATTCTTTTTTTTTTCCTTGAGTTTTCTTGAGAAATAATATATACCACTGCATAAGTTTAAGGCATATGGGATGATGGTTTGATTTGTACATATTGTGAAATGACTATCACAGTAGGTTCAGCTAACATCCATCATTTCATATAGAGACAATAAAAAGAAAAGAAAGAAGAAAAGAAAAAAGGAAAAGAAAATTCCTTGTGATGAGAACTCTTAGGATTTACTCTCTTAACAACTTTCCTATATATCATACAGTAGGGGTAACTAGCCATCATGTTGTACATTACATCCCTAGGACTTATTTACCCCCTCCCCACCACTTTCCCATCCTGCATGCACTTACTTACAATCCGCTCAAAAAAAATTATTTAATAAAAGAATCAAAAGAAAGAAGGTAAGAAACTGCCTGGTGTAACTGAGGGCCAACCTAGCTGTTCGTTCGTCGGGGGTAGACTAGATTAGCTAGACCATGTTGACTATGAAAGGATAGCCCACATCTTGACAAAAGTTACCACTAAGATAAGAATACGGTGATTCTTGATGAGCTGAAATATATGGGTCTGTTGTGTTGTTACTTCTTCTACCCCATTTCATATGTAGAGGACAGAATGACACGCCAAAAGGAGGCTTAGACTTGAAATCACGGGATTCTAGTCAGAAACCCACTCCACCATGTGTAGTTATCTATGTGACACTTCGACCTTTGCAGAGCCATCCACTATAATAGTACATTTCACAGGCCCTGTAAGACTCCAGGAAATGAACTCTGAAGTGAGCCGTGTTCTGTGTACAAACATCTGTCAGGGAGTGAGAGAAGCAGCAATGGATAAAAGTGATGGCAACAAAATGGAGGCTGATCCCCGGGCATTTCTGGAGCTGGGGTGGCCCTTCGGAGCTGAACCGAGGAGGAAGGCCAAGTCTCTGAACCCTCGCAGATTGTCCGCAGGAGACAGGTGTAACTTTGGCCACTCAAGGGAAGTTCCTGGGGAGGAACTCAGCTGTGAGCTGTTAGCTCCCCACATCCCAGCAGCTGCAGGAATGAGTTTTTCAGTCCTGGGGAGAAGTCTGAGAGGGGCACTAGGCATCCACTGTAGTGATGGAACAAGGATTTGAACTCAGGACATGTGGCCCTTACAACTGCATCATGATTTTTGCCTCTGCCACTCAATGACTATTACTATTTCCATTTTGCGGAAGAAGCTATAGAGTCTCAGAGCCAAGTTGAATGTCCAAATGACCTGCCAAGAGATAGCAGGGCCCAAAATACACCACCAAAGCCCATGCATATTCCCTAGGACCGCCTGCTTATCTGCTTGGACAGCAAATGAGAAGTCACCCAATAGCTTACTGAACTAGTCAGCACTCTATAGCTTGCTAAAACTTGTAAGAAAAAGGTTGAAGGGGATGGTGTGTAATGTGTGTGATGTTTCAGAACAAGCAGGTGCTAATTGTTTCCTCAGGATAGTTAGTGCCACTTTGGAACTTTAGAGGAATAGTGGAAGGCCATTACAACCCACTTCCTATCATTACAACCCATCTCATAGAGGATTCTGAGTCAGGGTATTGCTTATAAATGTAACTCCATACAATCAAGCCTATAGACTTTTTGAGTTTCACTCACTAACTCCACATTATTTCAACAATTATTGCGTAGTTATGATGTGCTCGCTAGGAATATGGAGGTAAATGGTGCTTAGAGATTGGTGATGGGGTTATGTTCAATCTGGACTCCAAGATCGTAAGCAGATCCTGTAGGTATGGTAGCCCAGGGAATAAACACAGACAAAGAAGAGCCTCTAAAACCTCAGCCTATGCCACCATCCCAAAGCGGATATGAATGCTGCAAAACGAAGGGAACAAGGGAAAGGCTTTAGAGACAGCAATGACACATTTGCTCCAGCCTCTGAAGCGTCCTACAACCCAAGACGCTGTACTCATGCATGCCAATGGCCATCTCTGCCAGAGTAAGCCCCTGCACAGCTAACTGGCTTGATTGTCACATTGTGCACTTACAGGATGCCAGCGTCACAGCCACCTGAGCTCATGGAGGCACAATAGCCACCATGATGCTTCTCTCCATAGCAGCACTGGTCCACGCACCCACCCTTCCCCCCTTACTGTCCCTGTCTGCTGGGAGAGGCAGGGCGTCACTCTAACCATCTCCTCTTCCTTAATATTTGCTCTTACCTGCCTAGACCTCTCCAGGATCTGTGTGTCTTCAACACTCACACACAGGGCCTTTCCCCACTAAATGCGAGAGCAGAGCGTGGCCGGTTACCTGGTGTGCAAGCAGATAAAGTGCGCTTGAGTTATGGTTCCATCGCGTGCTGGCAGCTGGTAGGCTACTTAACTAGTTTGGGCTCTGGTGATCTCATCATCTGCAAAATGGAGAGAGGGAAACAATGACCATGTCACACTGTGGGGAACAAAAGAGAGAAAGGTATAGCTCCAAATAAATGGCTGAACTCCAATTAAACTGTCACCTACTGGGCGTCCACCAAAGGCTGGGTATGCTGCTGGAAATATGATCCCATTATCTTAATGATCAGCTGACGCCACGATCCCCTTCTGTGCAGTGGAATAGATGGAGGCCTATAGAGATGATTTAACTTGGAGGAGGTTACCCAGCTATTGTGCCTATGCAGAGTCCAAATATCCAGTGTCCCAGAGATTAGAGGCTGCCTGGGCCTCCGAGAGGACAAGATATTCCCTACCTAGCAAGTGGTGTGACCAGATGATGTCTAAGCACTGCCAACACTGAGGTGCTGTGATCTGGATGGCTTGGTGAGGACTTCTACTGGCAGAATTTGGGGTACTGGTGTGAATGCAGCGAGGCTGGAGGTTGGGAGGAAGACGGAGGAAGGATCTGAGTTTCATTATTTGTTTACTCATTGAGGGCACGGGGTCTTCCTCGTTTCATGCCACTGCTAGGCTAATGTCCTTTAGTGGCTTCCCAGGGCCCTTGGCACAAAGATCATGATGCGATCAGGTGCTGCATAGCCTGTCATCGCCCCCCCCCCCATTCCAGACCCTACTCACCCCCACCCCACCTCTGCTACTTTCCTCCGGGCTCGGCACACAGGGCTGCCTCAGTGTCTGCTTCCTCCTGCCTCTGCACGTGCTGTTTCTTTTGCCTAGAACGCGCTCATTGTCTAATGAGAGCCTTTTCATCTTTCCGCTGCCAGCCCAAGCCTGTTTCTTGAGGCAGGCAACCCGCCACTACCCCGGGGCCAGCTCAACTTCCTGTGTGAATCGCTAATCCAGGCCTGTCCTCCTTTCCCTCAGAGCGCCTCACTCACTTGGCAGCTACACAGTCTCTCATGGATCATGGATTGATATTTGTCTTTCCTTCTCAACTGCAAGCTCTGTAAGTGCAGGGACAGTACAGCATGGCTGGCAAGGCTAACCCTAACCCTAACCCTAACCCTTAGTTGTCCTTCTTTGCATCACATACACCTACTAGGCAAACATTCTCTAAGTCACTCACTAAACCTCAGTCAGGATCCAATCTGCGTGGAACTAGCATAAGGTAGGTGTTAAATAAACATTGGTGATTCACTTGCAAAAACTGTCTTCCATTCCTTCAGAGCCCTAAGTCAGCTCCTATCTATCCACTGCTTAACGGGTCAAATGACTAATACCAAACGCACGGAGGAAGGAAGGAAGGGAGGAATAGAATTGGTACTTATCATACACGTTTTAGCAAGTGCTTCTCACTTATTTGCAGGGTTTCAGCCTCTGGAGGAGAAGGTGAGGGCTGGTCTGTCCATCTAATCAGGAGCCTCATCCACGGTAAAAGCAGTTCTTTGTGTAGTGTGGAGGGTAAAAGCATGGGCTTTGGAACCAGACTGGCTGAACCTAAAGTCTGACTCCATGACTCACTAGCTCCATGAATCTAAGTGAGTTACTTAACATCTGACTCAGTTTTGTCATTTGTAATATGGAGGTGACAATAGTCATTATGCTGCAGAGTTGTCATGAGGAATTAAATAATTTAATCTTTAATTTATAAGGTATTTAGAACAGTTTCTGACATATAGTACATATTCTATAAGCTCTTGCTATTATTTTATTTGTTTAGGAGTTAGATCATGTTATACCTTTCCAGGAGCCAGCCCCTATAATCACTTCCTTCCTAAGTCTCCCAGCATTTCTCTGGGAGTTCTAGCTTTTTCGGCCTCCTTCTGACCTGAGTAGCTAAAAATCTAACATCTCCTGAGCCTAAATGAATTATGACAGTGTTGTTGTTGTTTTTCTCTGGGGTTTCCATTGAAAAGGAAATTTCCTTTCAATTTCAATCTCAAATTCAATTTCAAAGTGACTTCCATTGAAATTTCCCCACTGGTGGGAAATAGTTCTATAGTCTCAAATAGACTTGAGTTCTGCAAGAAGATTTGGTTCAACAGATGCGATCAGCTCCCAGGAGCAGTCCTGGGGAGGCAAGAAAGCTTGAGAAAGGTGGCTTTTGCCAGCCAAGAGTAAGCCCAGTTCAGTGACACTGTGCTAAGTGGAGCTACAAGTGGCAACGTTAGTTTTTGTGCCCATTAACTCTTTCCTTTCTCACCTCATGGCTAGCAAGCTGACATTAAAAGAAACTGAATGTTAATGAAGTGCCAGGCCAATTCAAAAACAGAACCAATTGTTAAGGTTGGTTAGTAGCGCAGAGGGTTGAAACTTTTAAGTCTGATCTGGCTGAGGCAGAGAATATTGTCAGGTGTGGAGGACACATCCCAGAGTCCAGAGTTCCGATCTGAACCCAGGCTCCACCACTTAAGACTTTGGTGACCTTGGGGGAAGGCCCGTCTTCTCTCTGGACCTCCCTATCAGTTAAACGGAACACGTCAGCCATTTACTCAACAAATTTTTATTGAGCTCCTCCTTTGTTCTAGGCACTGCTAGACTAGATGAACTTTCAGATGTGTTACAACTGAACCATTTTTTGAAGTACATCTGTGAAAGCTCAAAATGGTTTCACCTTGGAATCCGTGTTTTAATCTGTGTTCTTAACATATGGCATAAAGTGTGGTGCATAATACGCACTCTGGAAATATTTGGTGCTCTTTTCAAAGATCCAACTTTTGCCTCGCTTACTTTCTGGATTATTTGTGTATTATTTTATTGATTTAGGTTCTCATATTGTAAGTGCCTTTCTTTTCTTTTCTTTGGGTTCATTTCGTTCCTCTTTTTCTAACCTGTACGGTGGAAACACAAACCCCTGAATCTTATTAGCTCCCTTTTTTTATGTGTAAGTATTTCAAGTTGTACATTTTCCTCTACCACTGCCTTAGCTGTCTTCTAAAACTTTTGACATACTGTGTTGGCATTATGATCGAACTATTTCGGTGTCCTTTGTGAATTCCTTTTTTTGACCTATGTGGCTTTTAGAAATGTGCTGTTTAATTTCTAGTTATTTGCATATTTTTGCTTTACTTTTTAGTTATTGGATTCTAATTTACTTCCTTTGTACTCAGAAACAGAGCCTGCAGGCACTGTGACATTCCCTTTCAGCTCCAGAAGAGATGCACTCTACAAACGTACAGTCCAGCCCGGAGTCAAGTACCTGCAGAGGTCTCCCCTGTTGGCATTCTGGGGACCCCTGACTGCACAGCACCCTTCTCCTTGGTACACGGCCCAGCCAATTACCGTGGCTTTAGCAGCCCTCGATGCTAATCTCTGCCTTCTCAGCTCTGCAAGGCTGCTTTTCTTATCTTGGGCTCCATCACCTTGGGACATGTGACAACCTCAAGGCAGAAAACTGCAAAAACATTGAGCTAACCACCTGTGTTTCCTTTTTTGCTAGGAGACAGTCCAACACTGACATCACCCACCCCTCCCTTCCCCAATTCTACTCCATAATATGCCTCACGTTTTTTGTTCGCTTTTAGAGTTGTTTACAGTAGAGGAAGTGGGGAGCAGTTGGAACCCATACTCTATCATGGCCAAACCCAAAGTGTTACTTTTTCATTTAATCCTTTCAAGTAACAAATATTAAAGAAAAGAAATTTAGGTTTTAAAAGTTTTCCTCTTTTATGAACATGAGAGGGAAATATTACTGAGCTTTTTTTTTTTTTCCCATTTGTGAGCTTCCATCACTCTGAGTAACTAACCTGAACCTACAATTGGTTTATAAAGCCTCTTTCTAACAGTTCCTGAACAGTGCTTTTTACGTATGCTTTTTAAAGATAACACAAAGAACTACTGAAAAATTACAACTTGGAAACATAAGATCCACTATGAATGGCTAGCTAATTGGTTTATTTCAACACAATATCATCTCGCAGTACCAACGATTATCCTGATGTGGCTATAACATAATTGGTTGATCCCTCCCATCTCTTCTTCCTTAGGTAATGCTGGGTCCTTTAGCAACACATTAAGGGTAATATTGCTCTCCGGTTCCTGGCTGGATGTCCTTACTGATTCAGGTCTGATTCTACCTGTTTTGCTGAATCTCTTCTGTGTTTCATACTTGTCTACACCAGCTATGCCAGGTAATGCTGTTTCCTAAAAGCCATTACTGTATGTCTTTATTGAAAGCATAACTCCACAGCATTTTCACACTCTTGGCTTCAATTCCTTACGGTATACCCATTACAAACAGGGTCTTCATTCATTGCATTTATGCTATGCCATTCCTGTTCCTACTGCCTCCTGCACACATCCATGACAATGCTGAAAAACGAAGGTGTTTTTATTTTATTTTATTTTTCTCTTCCAGCGTCCATGCTGCAAAATTACATTGCTAAAGCTCCTTATTATCTGGGAATATGTCTCTTCTCTGTGGCAAGAAAAGGGGGATTAAGGTTTCTTGGCTTTTGATAAAAAGGAAAAAATATCCAAGTTTCATATGTTCTGAAAAACATTGTTTCACTGCATCAAAGGTAATTTACCTGATTCTAAATCCTGGGTCATGTTGTTAAAATAATTCCTATCTGTGACCCTCTCAGGTTTTCCTCTTTAGTTAACTTATGCTAATTTAAAATGGTACAAATGAAATTAATAACATCCATTTTTAGGTGTTTGAAAGGGTTTCTTTTTCTTGTGGTTCTTTCATACATTACAAAAAGACGAGACTGCTGGACAGTGAATTCACGGTAGATGAGATATTGTCTTCCATTCACTTGTATGGATGCATCAACCGGCTAAAATTTAAATCCCAAAATCCACCTTTTTGGGGGGAAAGAATATTGCTTTGTATTAAGAGATCCCAAATAAACATCCCCCCCGCCCCTAAAGTGCTTCAAACCTTAAAGGGAAGGCCACGGAAATTCCAAATTAAAAGAAAAATAAAATTTTTTTTTTAAATACAAAAAGAAATAAAGGAAATTTTGTGAAACACAAATGATTGGGCAAGTAATGTAGACAATTTAGAGAAGAAGCAGGATTAGCCTGGGCTGAGAAATCTTTTTACAGAAAAGACTCTGATGTCCAGAAAAGTTTGTTTGACCTCTGCATCCTTATTATAGCCTAAAAATCTTGATGCTTAAGCCCCATGATTGGATTTACAGCCAAAGGTTTAGAACACTCTTGGTTGTTTGAAATACAATACTCTCTGCTGTCTAATTTGGTATTCTGTCTCCTTACTTAACATATAACCCTCTGCTCTCTTTTTCTCTATAGAGAACCTGACCTGCTTTCTAGAGCCCCAACCCTCCACTTCACTCTTGCCTCTTCACTGGTGATGCAGCCAGTAATGGGACTGGTTCCATATTCTGAATCTTAGCAAGGTAGCAGGCCAATATGGACTTCTACGGCCAGGCCATAAGTAAATGAGGAACAGTGGACCAGAAAGAGCATCCCTAAACACACCCCACACTATAACTGGATTGTACACGGCCCCTTGGAATTAAGTTGTGATAAATACAGTTACTGCTTGGAGGCCAGACCTGAGCATCTTTCTTCCGGCCATGCCCCCAGGGACAGCTATATGGGGAATTTAAAGAAGAAACATCAACCAAAAAAGACTTGTAGTTATATTAAAGAAAGGTTCCCCTTGTCCTTGGCTGTAGAGATCACGTTCTAATTGTACCCTCTTATTCTCTTACATAGACTATATCCCCCTTTGTCGTGGAAAATGACACGGGGGCAGTTGATTTCGTTTTCATCGGTCAAGGCCAACCAACCCATATGGTTTCCAAGGAGGTAAACAAATCAGACACAAAGGCTACAGCGCCATTCTGCAATCGTGAGCAGGGGAAGGGACATGTGCACTTCTGGGTGTTTGTGTTTTCTAGACAGAAGCTGAGCACTGGAGCTAGGACTTAATGCTTCAGCCTCCGTATCTCTTTGGGAGCACTCTTTATCCTTGTTTGAAAGCATGGACAGAGAAGTGAAACATGGCTCCTTGTACAAAATCCTATTTAATCAGGTCTCTTGTTTCTGTGCAGGTAAAAGCCAGCCTCCCCGGTGCTAAAACTGCTTGTTTGCTGGGCAATAGAAATGTAAACCCTCCCACTTCTCACTTCACAGGGACACGGTCTAGGACCTGGATCTTAAATGATGGACAGAATAAATGTCACTTTCAGAAATAGCCTCTTCACCTCAAGGTTGAACAACTATTCACTTTATATTTTTCTTTTACAAAACATTTTGAATCATTTTTTTTTTGGTATAAAATAAGGTTGTAACTCTATTCCTTGTAATCTGTTAGTCAATTGACCCACTAACACTTACTGAATATTTTATCCCACTGGTAGGACGTTTTTATTATGTCACACTCTTATGTATAATTGAGACTGTACTTGAAGTTTTCAGACTGATCCATTATTTATTAGACCCCATACCTGCACCACAGTTCTAATACTTTAAGCTCAGTGTCTTAACCTCAGCACAGCTGGCATATTGGGCTGGGGAATTAATTCTTCGTTGTGGAGAAAAGTCTTATGCATTGCAGGATCTTTAGCAGCATTTTGGCCTCCATCCACTAGATGTCAGTAGCACACTCCCCACTCTCACCCCAAGCAAGAATGTCTCAAAGACATTATCAAATATCCTCTGGGGGACTAAATTGCCCCCAGATGAGAATTGCTGTTTTAGCCTAAAAACATATTTTATATATTAGCTAGAACAAAGCAACTGTTATTCTTCCCTTTTTTCCCCTTCAAACATATATCAGTTGTCTGCATGCATTCATTACTCTCATGGAATTTTAGATTTATTTTCAAATATACTTAAAACATAGTTAATGTCTATATTAATTTGGGGAAAAATGGCATTTAAAATACTAATTATCCAATACAGGTATATTCCCACTTATACCATTTTATTTTTTACATTCTAAATTAACATGTAACCCTGCAATTGGTTATGTATATTATTAAAAATATTTCAATGTGCCCTCTTGTTTCATTCATATTTGTACCCATATAGGTATATAAATTGTTATTTACATTTCATAGATGAGACACAGAAGTGGGATGGAGGAAGGTAGAATGCAGGCTGTCAACTTGGACTCTAGGGCCTTTCCTTTCACCCTCTGCCTCACTTGAAGATCTAAAATGGGAAATCAAGAAAAGGAAGATATAAAAGATAGCATGAGACATTTCCTACATTTAAAAGTAGGGTTGCAAGCAAAACTTCCGTTTTTCAATGAGAAAAGTTCCCCCCACTATGGTTTAGAGCGTCCTAACTCCCGTGCTTTCCCTCCTGGACCAGAAATCCCATCACTTTTCTTCAGCTGATTTCAAGCTCCATTTTGAAACTCCGGAGATTTGTGCACCTTTCCCTTTTATTAGCGAGGCTTGGGTGAAACTGAGACATTGGTATCTCATTCATTCTAATAGGGCTCTGGAACTTTATTTAAAGGAGCAGCAGTGAGTGACTAGAAGGTGAATTTTGTGGTCACGAGCCGAAACTCATTATGATCACAAGACTTTTGACTTCTTCCCCGCTTTTTCTTCTCTCTGCCTAGAGCTCAGGAATGGAGGACTAGCTTGGAACCTAAAAACCACTGTGTCCTCAGACCTTTTTGCACCATCGCCTATGCATGATCATGAAAAAAAGATGCTTCCTTTTCTTCTGCCTCAGGATGTGTCCATAAGGGACTTAGTTCCGTGAAATAGGATGTGGAAGACAAGGAGGTGGCGGAAAAAGCAATGGTACCCTGCCGAGTCAGCCAGGGCCAGTGTGGGTGGATGCATCAGCTGGGAAGGACGAAAGGTGGTCCAGACCAATGGCCAAATGGTGCCTGAGAGCAGGTTACAGATTACAGGAAAGGCGTACATTAGTGGCTGGGATTAGGTAGGATGTGATGAACTCAACACGAGTTAACACGGGTGTGCCAAGAAAAATGATTGACAATCCAGTGGGTTGGCAGCATCATGGGGAAACTGTCCCCCAATAACTGGGCTCCAGCTGCTGAGTTAAGTCCAAGAGCAGAGAGGAAAAGGAGTTGGGAAGGACGAAGAGCACTAATCAAAGTTTTATAGGAACCACATGATCGAAATGAGAAGCTAGCTCAAGGAACATATCAGAGACTCAGTTATCCGGGTTGGAGAATGAGATCCCAGGAGATGAGGAGCACATATTTCTTGATTCTGTATCTTTATGGGTTAGATGGACCTGCTTTCATCACACCCCCCGTGAGAGTTTATTCATTAAATTGACAAATGCTTTTCGAGCTCCTACAATGTTTGTACTGGGTGATGTGAAAAATGATGTAGGGTGAAAAAGACTGGGAATGCTAAGTGTCAAATCAAAATACTTAGCTAATGACAGGCTTTATTTCAAAAGACTATTGCAATAGGGAGAATGCCCTGATCTCAGGAAGGTGCACAGTTAATAGAAGAAAAAAAGCTTTTTCTCTTATAGGGTGGGGTAGGCAAAGCTAGCAGGAAATTGTGGGAAGTTGGGTAAGAGGGTGGGGTGAACAGGTGGCATTATTGGGGCATTTTAATGAGGAGCTGTTTTCCTTCGCGGTTAGAGAATTCAATTCTCAGAATTAGCTATTAAGGGGGGAGACATTTTGTACTTTAGTGGTTTAGCACTTGAAACTTCAGTGCAAGCTAAATTTCAGGGGCTGCTGGGGAGGCGAGGAGCCTGACTACATTTGGTCAAGCCAAAACCCAATGGCTACATCAAGGGCAATTGTGAGCACTTGGTCACAAGGGGGAGTGCTTATGTAAAATGTTAAATAGGTGGTCAAGGCTGGGCTGATGAAGCAGGTGACATTAACAGAGTTGAAGCTGGAATGCAAAGTCTTGAGAATTTTGTGCTCTTAAGGGGGCAAAACATGCTGGTACTAGAAGAAAAGCATTCCTGGCAGAGAGAAAGGCTAATGCATGGGAGGATAGATGTTATATTTGAAAAATAGCACCATGGCTTATATTTTTCAAAGATTGCCCCCAATAATATCTCCCATCCCAGAGGGTCCTTTACAATGCAGCCTTGCCACATTCACGTGAACAGATATATATTTCTCCATGTCCTTAAACCTGGCCAGGCTCTGCGACAGCTTAAACCAATAGAATATGACTGAATTATCACTGTGCCAATTCCAGCTGTGGCCCTTACCTGGCTCAGAAACTTCTGCGTCCTGCCTCCTGTAATACTTGTTCTTGTGACGTCGACTCTCAGAACACTGACTCCCCTAGCTGCCATGCTGTGAGAAGCCCAAGGCACGGGGAGAGGCCCTATGGAGGCACTCTGACCCACAGCCCCAGTTAAGCATCAACTGTCAGTCAGGAGAGTGAGGCACCTTGAACTCCCAGCCCACTGAGCCTTCAGATGACTTCAGACCCAGCTGACACTGAACTGCAGCCATACAAGCAACCTTGAGCAAGAATCCCCAGCTGAAGTCAGTCAACTTACGGAGCCACAGAGGATAACCAGGTGTTGTTTTAAGCCACTTAATTTGGGGGTAGTTTGCTAAGGGGCAACAGCTGGCTGAAATAATTCACAAGAAGGACATGGTAGCTAGAGGGCAGTGAGCAAGAGGAAAGTTAGGAGGAGATGAAATCAGAGAGAAGCATGGGGAGTCCAGTTGGATGTTTCCTCATAAAAACTTTGGCTTTGGCTCTGAGCAAAATGGAGGGCCATTGCAGGGTTCTGAGAGAGAAGTGACAGGGCCTGACTGACATCCTGAAATGATCTCTCTGGCTGCTGTGTGGGGACTCAATTGCAGGTCCTGTTGTAACAATCCACATGAGGAATGATGTTGCCTCAGATCCGGTGGGAGGTAAAAAGATGTTGGCATTTGTATATATTTTGGAGGTGGAGCAAAAAAGGCATTTCCTGATGGGTTGAGAAAAAGACAGCTCAGAATGCCTGAGATATTGGAAGAGTGATGTTTCCACTCTTAATTGAGATGAGGGACCCTGTTGGAGGGGCAGGCTCAAGGAGGAAGATTGCAAGTTCAGCCTGGGATATATTAAATTGGAAACATTTATCAGACATTCCAGGGGAAACATCAAGTAGGCAATAGGACTTCATAGGTTTGGCATTAGAGAAGGTATCAGGGTTGGAGATGTATACATGGGAATCATCATCACACAGGTTTGTTTGTTTTTTTTTAAGCCATGAACTAATGAGATCACCCAAGGGAGTGAGTGTTAGAAAAGGAAGACATCAGGGATTCGTCCCTAAGGTATTTCAAGGTAAAGATTCTGGGAGAAGACAAAGGCAGTAAAATAATCTGAGAAGAAACAGTCACTAACATGGGAGGAAGACCAAGAAAGTGAGTGTCCTAGAAATCTAGGAAGGAAGTGTTTTCAGTAGGAAGGAGTTACCAGCTGGGTCAAATAAAAACAGAAGTGAGAATCAACCTGAGTATTCAGCGTTGTAGTCTCAGCCAAATCATCTCATTCTCTCTCTCTGTTTCTCCCATATACAACCCAATATTTATTGAGCATTTACTACATGTCAAGTACTTCCTATGCTTTAGGGATAGTAAGGCAAATGGAATGTTTCCTTAAGGAGCTTACTACCATTCAATCGATTAAACAATATTTACTGCACAATTACTATGTGTAAGACCCTCTGCTAAATACCATGACGGATGTAAATGTTGTATAGGACACATGCTCAATCTAATTAGAAATGTTAGAAAGAAACACCCTTTCTTTCTAGAAAAATAGAAAGAAATCATTTAACAGGCTGTTAAATTGCAGTGAAAGTAAAGCCTGCAAGAAATGTCACAGTGGGGCCGGCCGAGTGGCGCGTTGGTTAAGAACTGGCTTGGGACGCCAGAGGGCCCCGGTTCGGATCCCACATATGAGGGACAGTGACACTGCCCTCCACAGCTAAGATGCTGAACAACAGCTCAACCTGGAGCTGGGATGCCATGAGTCGCCGGCGACGGCGTAGACTGCAGCCCCTGTGGCAGTGGGTTGCCATGGGCTACCGTGTGTAGCCAGCAGCCAGCGTGAGCGGCCAGCAGCCGCTGTGAGCGGCCGTCCAGAAGCCGGCGACTGATCTGCCTCACCTGGGAAGAGCGCAATGATGGTGCCAACTTGGGCCAGTGAAGCAACGTCCTCCACAACTAGACTGAAGAACAAAACGACAGCAACTTGTCTGTTCCCCTTCCCCCAATTCCTCAGCACTGTTCCCATCCCCCCAATTCCCCAATAAAAATCTTAAAAAAAAAAAAAGAAATGTCACAGTGAAGCGTAAGGTTTTGGCAAGTGGCAGCATATAAGACTAAATGTCATATGATAAAGGGATGGGTTGCCTACACTGGAAACATCTGGGAAAGCTTCAGGAAAGGCACACAGATAGAAAAATGCAAGGTAGGGGGCATGTGGCACAGGCATTGGAGGTCAGTAATAGGCAACTTTGCAGGAACCAGAAAATGAATATGAAAGGAAGTGCGACACCATGAACGAACCAGGAGGTCATTATTCTAAGTCAGGGGTCGGCAAACTTTTGAGACGGAATTGTCGCCAGGGGTCTGCAAACTGCGGCTGGAGAGCCACATGCGGCTCTGTGGGTACGTACATGTGGCTCTGAAGTAAAATTGAAAATGGAAATAAAACTATCAGCGTTTCATTTATAAGATTTTTAAAGGATATTATTCACATAATGGTGATTATGTAAAAATATATTTATGGCCCTTGAATAATTTTTAAATTGTTGTGAGGGACAGGATTGGCTCTTCCGTCTCAAAAGTGTGCCGACCCCTGTTCTAAGTGAAATAAACCAGATGCAGAAAAACAAATACTGTCTGATTCCACTTATGTAAGGAATCTAAAATAAGTCAAACTCATTAATAGAAGCAGAAAGTAGAAGCCCCGTGGTGCTTTCCAGGGGCTGGGGACAGGAGCAGGGGGGGGGAAATTGTTATTCAAGGGGCATAAAGTTTCAGTTCTGCAAATGAGTAAGTTCTAGAAATCTACTGTACAACATCGTGCCTACACTTAACATTGCGTTGCACAGTTAAAAATTTGTTAAGAGTCTTGTGCTAAAAGTTGTTACTATGATAAAAGAAAAACAATTATGAATTTAAAAAAGTAAGTGGAGATACATTAAGAATGGCTCGGGCTATTGTGTACGACTTTGGATTTTGACCTTTTTCTGTGGATGATACAGGTGCGGTCTGATGGCTAAAGAAGTTTGGGACCATTGGATGCGTCATAATTTCTATTTTAGGATAATCAATCTGGTGGTAGGAGTTAGGATGGAGTGTGGTTGGGGGATGACAAGACTCAAACATAATATCACTGAAATGAATTCTTACTAAGAATAACACAGGTATTTTAAAGTCTTTTCAACCTTATGGAGTCTTTCCCTCTTCATCGATGTGTCTGTTCTTGTACATGTCAGTGTGTGTGTGTGTGTGTGTGTGTGTGTGTGTGTGCTGGATACATTAATGTGTTAATTCATAAATACTCACTTTTGCTTCCAGGAATAGAGTCCATCCACTTCACATTCAAGCTGCCACTGGTACTTAAGAATTTAATTGCAATGCTTGGAGTTTTCTTATACCCTACAACAAAAAGAGCTTAATTTGTTTTAAAGTTTATTTTTCTCTTATTTTTTAGTTATGCCATTACATCATCTACAAATATTGGTATTTCAATGTCTTTTGTTCTGACTCTTACACTTCCTTTTTTAAAATCGAAAATCTGAGCATGGTGCCTGGCACATATTATCTCTCAAAAATAATAATTCATTCTTATCTTCCTTTCCCCCTTTTCTAGATGTCTAGAAAAATTATCCAGTAAATATGTCACATTTAGGTGCTTTTATTTTTAAGTCACTATTAACCTTTCATCTTGTTTTACATTTCTTGATCTTGTCCTGCAACTTAGAAATCTCTTTTCTTCACATTCTCATCTATTGACTGAGCACTTATTATGTGGGTAACCAAAACCTGAAAGTAACCCACCCACCATCCAAATGAGGGTCTCAACCTACTCCTAGCAGAGCCAGACACTGATTTAAATCAATGTAGATGCAATAAAATAATGGATATCATACAGGTACGAGTACATTGCTAGATTTATCATTTCGTATTTCAAGTTTTGTTAATTGTTATATTTTTCAATGTCTGATATATTGGTTACATTCAAAGATAAAAATTTATGATTTTTTTCCCAAAGCACCTATTAATATTGCTATTTTATTATTAGATATCAATTTTATCTTTCCATTGCTTTATTCATGACTTTATGTTGTCATCTTCCTTCTCCATTTTAACAGTTTTTAAGTACTTATTTATTTAATACATATTTGAGGGTAAGCTTATTTTTTTTGGTATTCCCTTAGTAATAGTAATAGCATGATTTTTTTCTGGATAATTACTCTTTTGGTACTATTTCCTATGCTTTAAATACCTGTTTTTATTTTGCTATATTAAACATCCTTGTAGGCTACAATTTGTTATATTTTATTTTGAAATTTAGAAGAGGGTCTTTTTACTAGAAATTACCAGGATGTTCACAATGAATGGTATATTGGACATATTTTGGATTCTCTTTTATCCCAGGAGTTTACTTTTGCTATTCCTAGAGTTCTCTTTTCAAGCATCTATTATGTGCAATAGATGCTTTAAAATTTTCTTCCCTTTGTAAACTCATCTGAGAGATTACTAGAGTTCAGCTCATTTTCCTTTTATTTTAGAATATTAACGTGGGGTTTTAGAACTCTCTCTATTTACCCTCTTTTTTATTTTTATTTTTTTTTTCTGTTTTTAAATTAGCAGGTTACTTCTGCACTCAGAGAGACAGGAATCTGGGCAGCCTTCTGGCCTGAGCCTCTGTTGAAGTTGTCAGTAGATGATGTGAATTTTAACAAAACTGAATGCAAGTGTCCTTGTGCCCTTCCAGTTGTCCTCATAGACAACTTGGGCTACAGATCCATGGAAAGTTGGGCTTTATAGTCAATGATTCAACTCTCTCCCAGCTGTTAACACATACATTCCAGCTCCCAGGCAGGGTGGGCATAAAGGAATCCCGGAGAAAGGACAGCCTGGCAGCAAGATGAACTGTATTCCTACAAAAACCTCTTGTTGAAAGATAGAGAGATGAGAAAAGAAAAGGCTTTATTTACTACTAGTAGGAGGGTCCCTCTAAAAGCAAGAAGGCCCTGACATCTGGCAATTAGCACGGATTTTGTACACGATAGATCCCGTGGTCACAAGATTAGTGGACCAAGACACAGGGATTTGTTATGAGGGGTCAGGCAGATGTTCTCTCAGATGTTGTCAATTTTCCGAGAAGTGAATTCGAAAGTTAGGTCTTCTCAGAAAACGTGCCATGAAAGTAAACAAACCTGAGAAAGTACCTTTTGTACATTTTGTGGTTTGTAGCTCAGCACCGTGAGCTTCAGGCTGGCAGCTCTGTTTTTGCAGAAAGCTGTTTACCCTTCACACTCTGGTACCTCCAGGATGCATATATCCCATTGGAAGTCTGCTCTGCCCTACATGGACAACTAGCCACGTCCACAGGACAAATGCCACCAAAACAAGGGGAGCGCTGACGCAAATCACAGATACCACTCTACCTCCCCAACG